>NW_024581058.1:1287901-1445449 GCF_017639235.1 Corvus kubaryi
CCATCCCGCCCCGGTCCCATCCCACCGCTGTCCCATCCTTGTCCCGTGCTGTCTCTCTCCCGTCCCGTCGCTGTCCCGCCCGGCCTCGCCCGTCCTTCCCTGCGCCCAATCCCTCGCTGTTTCCCGGGCCCCGGCGGTGCGAGCGCGGCTCTGGGATGCGGGGCGGGGGCGGCTGCCCTGATGCCGGGCTCGGGATGCGGGGAATAAATGTCGGGAAATGAACCCCATGGCCGTCGGTGAAGCCCTGTCCCATGCACCCCAGGAGCACGGATGGCCCCCGCGGGAGCACCATCCCTCCCTGCTTCCCTCCAGTTCGCAGGGAGGCTGCGGCCACGGCGCTGAAATCCACGTTCCAGCATTGAAAATGCCGGGTCCCACCCTCCCAGTCTATTTGTCCCTGTCCTTTGGGTAAGAAATACGCCAAAACCTTGCCCGTGGTCCGGGCAGCGAGAGGTTTGTCGTGCCAGCACGGAGAGCGTGGTGTCACCACACACACCATAGAGACAAAAAAACTTCTTCAGTGGCAAAAAAAACCCCACTCGAGTGGGAAAAGCCCAAAATCCACTGGCTCCGTCACTGCAAGATTTGGACTGTAAGAATGTCTGATTGCATGATAATTTTTTATCATTCCCCTAAGATGACCACTTTTATGAACAGAAATGAGGAATAGACACATAGAAAACAGGGAACATTGCTTTAAGGGGTTCTAGGGATACCTGTTCCCGTATTAGATGTTTTTTTCTTACAAATATGTATTGTTACTTCCCTCAAACACACGATGAAATGAAAATGAACTCGATTATTTAAAGCAATAATTACTGTAATTTGAAATAACTAGGATACATTTTTAAATCAATACATTATATTAATAATAACAATAACAAAAATAATAATACTACACTCCTTTTTCTTTTAAAGTTTTGTGCTGGTTTAGCTCTAGCAGTATCTCATGAAATAATTTTATGCCATAAAAAGTACTGATGGATTATATTAGGGTGCATTTTTATTACTCCACAAAATATTTTCTGTATTTTTGCCTTTTTTAACAAGGAGAAAAAAAAATAGTATTGTTTTTACCCCCTACACAAGTGTTATTTCTTTCCGTCTTTGTACCACCTTTGCCACTGACACCAAGGAACTTTGAACCAGCTCAGAAATGGATGACTTCAATCCCAGCCCTTGCACACAAAACCAACCCCAGCCTCAGCATCTTAATCACAAAGTTGCTGAAAACACAGAGTTTCTCTTACAGGGCAGATTTTGTCTTTGCCTATTTAACTCCAATTTAGCACTAACTAAGCGCTGACAGAAGATAGATAAAATGGTTGCTAGAAACTGCCAGGGAAAACTCCATCCAGCTCCTACTGAAGGGAGCAGAAAAGTGACTGATGACTTCAGAGGATAATCAACAAGTGGGAAGGATGGATGCTGGCCAAGTGTGCTACGCATACCTCACTCGAACATAAAACAAAACGTATGGCCACAGTGGACAAGCTATTCTACATCCATCCAGCGTCCTTCTCCTCCACAAGCCGATATCCTGGAGTCAGCTGCGTCAGTGAATGGCTGGACTCTTGCTCTGACTCTCTTTGGTCGCTGAAATGTGCTGGCGCTCCTCCTCGGAAGGCACTGAGATCACCAGGATCCCTCCAAGGGAATGAAAGATCTGCTGTTCCCTCTGCTGTGATTGTCTTCCCTTTATTCCTTCAGGAAGGTCTGGCAACTCTGGCATCTCCTCCTCGCTCTGCAACCTCAAAGGACACCATCTCAAGCAAAATTCATTTCTCTGGTTTCTCAGAACCCGAAAAGACCTAACCTGGTACAACTCCTTACAAAGCATTAAACACAAAAAGATATATATTACGGAATTATTTCTCAAGAAATAAAGAAAATACAACAAAAATCAGAGAGAAAGTAGTTTTAGAAGTATATAAAAGAGGATGCTGTCACCCTTTCCACAAAGTCAGGGACAACATCATCACTTGGTTTCAGGGGAAGCAGGATGATCCCTGCTCTTGAAAGGTTTTGTTGCTGCCTGTTCATGAAACAAGCAAGCACCCTGTTGCACATGGCTGTGTTATAAAAGCGCAAATGGATTTATACCCATAATCTTTTCAGAGTTCAAACTCTAATGGCAGAAGTTAAACCATACAAGTATCTGAATTCAAGCAGATAATCCCACTGTTCCAGTCTCTGTTAGTGCCATAAAATTATATTTGTACTATTTATGGAATGTGCAGATACAGGGGAAATGTATTTATAGCTGTTTTGACTAGTTCTACTGTGTGCTTAGGGAAGAAACCGTGGAATTTGGGGTTTGGCATTTTGGACACTGGGCAAATTAGAGGGCCCCTAACTCTCTTGACTGCCATTTGCTGCTGTGTGGTTCTGGGGTCAGCCAGGCATCTCTGGTTGGAAGGGAATACAATTCTCAGCATCAGCCGTGTCCTCTTCAGCTAATTATCTGTAAAGTGCACAGCCAGCTTCTCTCCCTGGACTGCAGGAAATGCTGCCTTGAGTCACACTTTGGGAAAGCTCTGACATCTCTGAATCAGGAGAAACTTTGTATTGATTTTACTGCTTCTGTTTAAGTCAATTCGTTACATTTGGAATGAAAAAGAATTTGTAGCTTTTGTCATGAAGAAATAAGATAGCAAAATCCTTTCACTGTGCCTATAAATTAAACTTCTACTTTTCTACCGCCTTGGAAATTAGCTTTAGGCATTTTTGGCATGAAGTAATTATGTCAGCCACAGATTCTTCATTTTTTTTAATGTTACATTCAGTAGGACATAAAGTATTTAATATTTGTTAAAGCTCAGAGAATATTGCACAGCCTGTTGGTTTGGGGAAGATTTACAAACGTGGAGCCCTGGCTCTTCCAGTGACCACGAGGAATCTGTTTGCTGCTTTAACCACTCTTTCCCTGGAAAAAGGACACAGCTGGTTCCTGCAGGGAGCCGGGCTTTTGAGAATTTTAAAAAGCATTTTCTGCCACTGCTCATGCCCATGTAATGAAATCCTACACGTCCAGAAAGGCCTATGAGCATGGTCCAAGGAAAACTGTCCCTAAGCAGAAAACCCCAAGCAATGGGTTTTCTTTTGCTTTAAGAATTAGTGTCACTCAACAAAGCCTGCTGGTGGGATGGGAACATCTCAAACATTCCTGGCTGTGGAGATGCCATACCACGATCTCCAGATAGCCTTTCCCTCCACCACATGACTGCAGTGATAAGCAGAGTCAGATGAGACTGCTGGGCCCATCGAGGCGCCTGCTCCTGCCAAAAGGGAGCGGGGTGTCCCCCCAGCCCAGCATGGATGGACCTGTGTGCCCCTGTCGCTGACACCAGTGCTCATCTGATCCCTTTGGGAGCTCATTCAGCTCTCTCAGGCACCACAGGGTGAAAAAAATAATTAAAAGAAGATGTTTAGGTATTTGCTGGCACAGGGAGCTGAATCAGCTTGCTAAGGGGTCATAGGAGCACCAGGCCTGGCCTGAGTGCTGTGTCCTGCTCTGGAAGGGGAGAGCATGGATTTGCCTCTTTCACTGGCAGCAAACTCTTCTCCAGCCACCTACATGACTCTATCCAAAGATTTTTGTCCACTGGTAAAATGGCCATTTTTTAGTGTAATTACACTAATTTTCTCAACATACCCTTCCCAGCATTTCCCCCTCTTGCAGTATTATGGCTTTATTGGAGGGAAGACAGAATATTTTCTCCAGTAATTCAGAATTCCTCCCTTTTTCCTTTCTGAGCAGGAAGAAAAAGAATCATCATAAACCAGCATTGTACTCAGTAAGGGACCACTCTTGTTTTATCACCCTCATTTCTTTGTACATACTGGTAGCCCTTAAGAAAATCCAATCAAGAATCAGGCCCACGTTGTGCAACACATTAAACAAAGACATAATAAACAGCCAGCCCATGCCACCAGGGACTTTGTATGCTTGGGGTTTTATATAGCCTTCAAATTGGAATATTTTGGATGGATCTAGACATTCCAAAAGGAAGCGTCTGAATTAATAAGTAAAGGAGGTTGTGTTGGAAAATGTCATGATTGCATTTAAAGAAATTGGCCTAGTTAGATTAAATGAACGGCCTTTAAAGAAGTAATTCTTCCTCCATTCTGTGCAGAGGTTCTGTCACAGACCACCACTATTCAAAGTAAAGAGCCTGTGAGAAACAGCGGGATTGAGTGAAAAATCAAGAAACAGCCTGATATGCAGTCAAGCCCATTTAATTACGCTTCCTAATTATATTTCCCATGATAATTATATACAGTATTTAAATGCAGCATGCTATTTCCTGTTCAGAGTGATTAAAAACACCCTCGTGATTGGCGAAAAGATGCCGGTAGAACCGAGGGACGTTTCAGATGCTGCTGCCGATAAGCCCCGGCTCCCTCGCAGACGGGAAAAGCGCCGGGACCTGAGAGCAGCCGTGGGCAGAGCAACCGCACGGCCCCTCCAGGGCACGGAGCTGCTGCTGCTCACCTGAGAAAAGACTCCCAGATAAAGCCCTCCGAGTATCTGCTGCATCTGCGCTCGTGGGTCAAAATATTTAAATCTGGGTGCTTCGAGTTCAGCATCTCGCTGCTCATTAGCACATCTAAAGGAGGCTCGCAGAGCACCCGAGGCTCCCGGGAGGCAGGAGCCAGAAATCCCTCTCCTTCCCCCTCTCACTGCCCTGCTGGTGATTGTTGTTCGCAATTCCAGCAGCGCCTGGCTCCTCGCGGGTATCTGCCCCATACCTACATCAGAGAAGGAGGAAGCTGGAGGGGAAAAGGAAAAGCAGGCGGCAGAGAAATACGGTTTGGGAGAAATGATGCTGCCTTGGGAACGGATCGTGTCCCACAGCAGCAGTGGGCAGAGGCCTGAGGCCTCTGCGAGCTGCTCTCAGGGAATCATGGAGTGGTTCGTGCTGGAAGGGACCTTAAGGATAATCTAGTTCCAACTCCTTCCACTATCCCAGGTCGCTCCAAGCCCCGTCCAACCTGGCTTTGAACACCTCCAGGGATGGGGCAGCCACAGCTTCTCTGGGCACCCTGCTCCTGTCCCTCTGAGTCTTATTTCTTTGGTGTATGCAGGAGTTTGTAGGACTGACATGCCTGGCCTCAGGGAGAGAACAGGAGGAGAATCCCTCATTTCATCATGTGGATGTCACTTCTGCAGAGATTTGGACTTCCCGAGTCTGAACCCTCCCCCAGGACAGACAGTGCAGCAAAAAACCCTTTGAACAAATTTTCAGCTTTTGTGTTGCTGAATTCATACACCAGATTTTTTCCTAGACATGAAATATTTGTCATTGTTAAGAAGGCATGGCATTTAGTTTATAGGCACGTTCTCCTGGACAATCCCAAAAGGGAAGCATTGCTTCTTGAAATGTTGCAAAGGAAAATGCTTCCAGGAGTTGGCCTTTGAACTAAGTTTCTGCTTCATTTAACTGCTGAATTTGACAGCAGTAGAGCTCCTAATTTCTTTATGCAATGAAATGCTTTCACTTCTGATCAACAGAGGCTAAATGTATTTGCAACACTGCAGGATACTCCATGGAAGAGTTATTAATGTTACATTAGACCTAAATAAGCTGAATTTTGTGTGGGTTTCTGGGGACAACTACAGATCATGTTCTAATTAGGCAGAATACAATGGGAATATTGAACCACTGCTGTTACTGTGCATGCAGCTACAACCTCAACATCCAGAACAGAAATATCAGCCCCTCAAGTCTCAAGAATGTTTCTTACCAAAATCAGCATCTAAAATTAGTGAGGATGACCTCAAGTCAGACTCTGAGCCTTCCCACTGGATAGAGAATATTTAACAGGAGTAATCAGATCGGGGTAGCATTTCAATAATCCAGTACTCAGCTTATTACATGTAGAGATGGAATCTGAACACTTATTAATGTTCATTTTGTCAATAAAAGAAAACACAATCTGTGAGATAAGACAGCACATGCAGATGGAAACTTCTGTGTGTGGAAGGAATACAGCAATTTATCCATCCACTGCTAAAGGTTCCAGGCAAGATATTTAGCAAATGTTGACTGAAAATGAACGGGCAGCAGCTTTTAACAATTTCTCTATTTTCATCATTCTTGCAATTTTAAGTGCACTTGGTAAACCAGCACAATAGGAGACAGCTAATCTGTTATGCCATCATAATTCCTGCATTAAGGCAGTGTTTACTAATCCTGAATCATTCCAGATTTACACCACTCTGACTGAGACCAGCATCTGGCCCAGAAACATTATACAAGGCAAGTATTTACATCTGGGAGCACATAAGTACCAGAAACACCAGAACCTTTGATTTTTCAAAAACCCCTATCATTCAAACTGATTAAGACATGTGTCTCAATTTACTGGTTTGAGGTTTTCCAGTTACATTCCCTAACTCTCCCTCTCTTCTCTGTTACTCCTTCCTGCCTCCCTCACTCCTCCTGAGTGAGAAAATATGCCTTTTAGGCCTTTCAAAACAGTTTAAACTCAGACCTAAAGCTCCATTCCCACCTCAATCCCATGAACCAAGATGCTTGCACTGTTTTCAGCAGTTAATTAACAATGAATGCCTGCCTTTGGAGACTGGGTGAAGCAGGGTGGGGATAAAAGATGAAGAAGGCTGAGGACAGACATAACAAGAATGGGGAGGGAGCAAAGTGGGTGGCTTATCAAATTCCACAAATACCAGACGAGGAGAGGTGTTGATTTGTTGCTGGGAAAACCCTGTTTGTTTATGGAGTTTAATCACCTGTTTTATGTTTGTTGTTTGAAACATATGGGAGACAATGGGATTGTTTGCCCCCAGTGCACTGGAATACGGTATAGTAAGAGTTGTACACAGGAATTTTAAGTCACTGGTATGTGTAAATTAGGAGAGCTCAGATCACTAACAGCTCAGGCTCCTGCTCAGCCTGTGTGAAGGAGGCACCAAAGAATGTGCCCAAGGTTGACAGTCAGGAAAAAAATGTCTCGTTTGTGATCCATAAAATAAACATAATTCTTTGAGGTGAGGTGAAGGAACTTGGAAAACAATGCATCCCACATAATATCTGTCAGCAAGGCACTGCCTGTCACATAGTTTGGGCTCCTTCTGCTTGTGCTATGTCTCTTCTTTTTTCTTTTCGTAGCAGCAGCCAGACTGGGTGGGCAAGACCAGAGCTCTGCATCACTCTAAAGAAACATCAGTGGACATCCTGTTTCTGAGCAACTCCACTGCTTGGGCTGCGTGTAGAAGATCTTTTTGCATCCTTTGTGTCCTCCCCAGAGGACGGGATTAGTGTGCCCCATGCACGGGCTGTGCTGCTGGGATGCAAAAGGACTCTCTTAGTTTAATATTTAATCACACCTGGTCCAACCCTTCTTGGCAAAAGCACAGTCTTGACAAGGTGGCCCAGCAACTCGTGCAGCCAAATCTCACCCTCTGAGCTCTGCTACAATTCAGCTTCCTCCCCTGTTGTTCAGGGATGCTGCTGCCCCTCTCCAGTAAGGAAAACACACAAAGAAGCACTTTTCTCTCTATGTTTTCCCCGTAAACATCTGTAAAGTCACTCCATTATCTTTCTTCAACTCTTCCTCAGATAAAATGCTCACAAATAACCCTGTGAGAAAGGAACTGTAACTTCATCTAACACTGATTGCTTGAAACAGCTTCTTTTGTTTATGTATAAACATTGCTCAGCTAGTGCTTAACTTGGAACCTGTTAAGGGACAGGAACGCTCTCTATGTGCAGCTGCTAACACAGATATTTCCTTCTCCACGTGTAGATAGCATGACAAAAAAAAAAAAACAAACAAACAAGTACATATAAAATACAAGATTTTCTAAGAATCTGAGCTTTCATTTGCCATTGAAAGGAAACTATTTAGCCTCAGCGTTGCCATAAAAAACATTGTCATGCTGGTCCACATTCACTGAAAGGCTCTGAAATGAGAGAAAACTCAACATCCATTATTTTATTTTTTTTTCCAAATATTGAATTGGTAAGTCAACCCCCTTATTCTAGACAGTCTGATTCATGGAATTTGCCTGTCTGGGGGTGGCTGTACTAGATTAATTCAAACAAAAATACACCACAGCCCCTCTATGGGATAAGGTCTTACAAAGTTCACGCCATTCATAAATTGTTTCCAATTCCTACGGCAAATAAGTGTTTATTATTTTGTTAAAAGGGGAGGAAAACAACATCAGCATCACTTAAATGATGTGGCCCATGTTGTTGACATGTTCTGGTCATAGCCATGGTTTTTGTGAAGTCAGAGTGATTAATGGTGGAGGCTACAGGCTGTCCCCTGAGCTCTGTGTGTGTGTCCGTGTGGGCAGGGTCAGAGGCATCACACGTAATAATAGTGTGGTTTGTGAACCTAAATTTTAACCCCCCGCCTTGGGTTTAAGCTCTGTAAATTTTATGAGCTGTTTTTCAGAAACTGGAATCCAAATCAGGTTTTTCCAACTTTGCAAATTTTTGATTTTTTTTTTTTTTTAATTTTCTCTATTATTACTGTTATTTCTTGTCACCTACACTTGCAGAGATCACAGGCTTTGGGACGAAACCAGTGTGAGGGGTTCCTGACCTGGGCACAAGGCAGAAACAGGGCTTTTCCACAGGCAAAAGGTTCCACATGGAATGGAACTGTGCTCTTGCACAGCCTCTGAACCAGGCAGCAGGGCAGAGTCACCACTCCTTGGAGACAGCTCTTTATCTTCATTCTGGCTGCACGTGGGTGATAAAGCTGATGTTTGGATTTCATACAACATCTTCTCAATTTAAAACCAGTGTGATGCTCAGAGTCTTGGGCTTTCAGCTCTGGTCTATAAACGGCTCCTGGTAAATTATCAAAGGCATATAAATGATGTGGGAGTCTAAATTCTATTTTTCCAAAGGGATTTACACATATATTAGGAATGTATGAACTTAGCAGACTTAGGCAATAAATCTAATTGATTTCAGGAAGGTTCCTAGGTAGCTTTGATATTTTCAGAATGCAGCCCTTTGTTTGATGGGCTGAACCATTTCTTGTTTCCCTCATTATCACAGTGAAATGAATCTTGACTATCTGCCATCATCTAAAACGTGCTAGAACTCAACAGCAAAAATACAACAGTGGCACTCACAGGTGATGTCTAACTTGTTCCTCCCACTCAAACAATATTTCTGGGGTTTTTTTCCATGAGTACAAAAGAAGCCAGGTTCACCTCGAGAACGAATTATTCTGCCTATGATGCAAGTTGAGTGGGACCACGTAACATCTGCTTTCTTTTGTCACATCTTCTCTGACTCCTAAAGCTCTGCAAGAGAAGACTATGCTCTAAGAACTCCAGCTCTGTTTTCACAAAGCTCAGCTCAGTTGTAACAATGTCTTGAGGTTAATTAAAACACCTTTTGGCAATTCAGACCAACCCTTTCTTGCTGAAACTCTTAAGACCAGCATCAGCTGGGGTTGACTGTGGAGTGGCTTCCCTGAACCAAAGTTTCACTCTGTGCGCACCAACATGAAGTTATTAAAAGTCAGTGGTGAGTGACACCGGGGAGTGACTCCGTGGGAGAAACGATGTCCTCCTGAGATCAGCCAACTTCTGCTTCAGGCTGTTCTCCTTCAGGCTGGGCTGGACCCGTCATGAGCACCCAGGGAGAAAAATTCCATTGGGATTCCAAGGCCTGTGTTGTCAAACATGTGGGGAAGCTGGTCCCTTTCTGAAGCCCCCTGAGCCAGCAGCCATTCGTGCCCCACAGGCACAAGGAGAGCAGGACTCAGCTGCAATTTTGGCTTTAGGGATAAATGCTTGCTCCCCTTCTCTGGAGGAGCTGAGCTGCTGCCAGCAATTAAGGCTGTGAGAAGCAATTCCCTGATCTCTAGAGAGCATAACCTCTTGCCACCAGTAATTAAATCTCCCTGGTGGCTGTGGTTTTGCCAGTACAGCCCTCCAGCACTGTGTTCCTGCTCCTCGTCCCTCGCTCCGGGGTTGCACCACACCACTCCCTCTGCTCCACCAGTACAGCCATGGATGCATCTGTGCAATGAACTGGAGCAGGGAATAAGTCCAGCTCAAAAATAGCCTGGCAGAGAAACACTTAGTTTTTTATGTGTCTTTCTCCAAATTGGATCAAATTCCTGATCCGTTTCGCAGCAGAGCCACAAACCAATACTCCAGGAGAACCGAGGGGCCCGTGCACTGCAGGAGGGAAGATGAAACAAGCAGTAGGAAAAGGCTGGAAAGGGAATACCAGAAGCCAGAATTGGTGTTGAAGACTTAATCTTGTGAAACCACAGCCTCACTCTTCCAGCCAGGAAAAAGTCAGCAGCTGCTGACCAGCACTGTTTTTTCTAACACTTCAGAGCCCCCTTTGAACTTTTTTGCGGCCCTGGGGGGATTGTAGCCCACAGTCAGGGAAACTCTGCCCGGGGCTGGCCACTCAGTCTTAGTGCACTGGGACCAACTTTCCAAGGAATAGAAGTTTCCTCGGCTGCTGGCACACACAAACTGTCTGCTGGGGGAACATGCCTCTTTCCACCCACCCTGGTGAGAATTCACGAGAATCCTGATGGGGAAAAATGTAAGAGGTCAAATATAGCTCTGGTTAGAAAATCATCTTCCCCCACAACGTGTCTTGAAAAGAAGAGCTCAAAAAAAAAAAAAAACTTTCCTTAGCAGATTTATAGCAAAACATTAGAGCACATTGTAATGGCAAAATATTGCACTCGTAATAATAAATCATTTCTTAAGAAAAACTTTCAATTTTAAAAGTGTTGGCCAGCCATGTTTAAAACAACACTGAAAAACAGAGATCTTGTTTTGAATTGTTTGCCAGTAATGTACAAAAACTTACTGAGATTCATGAGGAAATGGAATGATCTATGACTCATAAGGAAAACATGAATTCTTCTTTTTATTTTAGAGTATAAATGCAAAGATCTGTGTATGAACAAGGAGCTAAACAAATGTTTGGGTTGTTAGTAGCAGATACTTCCCCCACTTTGAAACCGGAATACCGCTTTTCTGAAGGAAAACAGACTCTGCTGCAGGACAGAGTCTCAAATTATCGATAGGAATATTCATACACATCCAGTTGCTGGGGCAAAGAGACAGGCAAAAATGAATGCCAGATTCTTGGAAAGCCTTGCATATTTTACAGCAGAAATTAAAGCCATGCTCTTTAAGGAACATTGTTTAATAATATTCTTGCTTTCTGCCACCCTGTGTTCTTTTCGTTCTTTTGT
This sequence comes from Corvus kubaryi, assembly GCF_017639235.1. NCBI lineage: Eukaryota > Metazoa > Chordata > Aves > Passeriformes > Corvidae > Corvus > Corvus kubaryi. The sequence continues at coordinate 1,299,125 of NW_024581058.1, forward strand.
TATTCAGTGTTCGCATTCAGGACAGATATTTAAGTGTGTGCATAATACCAAGCAAATGTCTCAGTGCTATCGACTTTAAAGTTCTAAAGTTAAGATCATATTTTAGTGGTCTCCTGAGCAGGATTTACATATTTTTTTTTCCTTGAGCCGTGACCTTTAGCTTGAAGCTTTTTGAGACTTTTTGTTATGGTAGTGCTGATCTTGATTTAAACCTATAAAACAAATGATAGGTTCACATTAGTCAAAGGTTTTCCCCTCCAGGACGTGCCATTCCTCAGCACAACTAAATGAAAAAAATAGTCAATTTTTCTAAATTTATTTCACATATTTTCTAAAGTAACATCTTTAGCTGTTTGTTCTCAAGAGTTTTTCTGTTTCTCTAGGCATTCTCTTTCTGAAAATGAGGATTTTATTCAATTTCTTCCCACTAACGTTTAAGAAAACATTTAAACTCAAACTGGATGGCATTGGACCCCAACTTGAAGTGGCCAGAGTTCATCTGGACTGGACTCAGTGTCAAAATAACAAGGCTTCTATCCCAAAAAGTAAGACTCAGATTTGGCCAATTCCACAGTACATTATTTTAGGCAATGCCCAAAACATCACAGTTTGTAAAGAAAACGTCCTGCATCTCTCCAAAGACTCCAGCAAGCGCTCTGGAGTCTTCCAGAGGTCCATGAACCACATCTTGGGACACAAGAGGGTGGCATGGTTTATCTGACTCTGTCGATCTACTCCAATTGAGGGGGAAAATGTGCCATTAGTTAGATTAGATTAATGCAGCTCTTATAGGTAATTTACTGAGCAAATTTCCCTTTATGTCTGCTTTATTTTCCCTTTTGTTGCTTTCCTTTTTTGCCTTTCCTTTTCCTTTCAAGCGCTCATTCTGTGAGAAAAGATGAGATCTCCAGCGAGGAGAAGAGGGAACCCGTTAAATACCTCATTATCTCCCAGGTCTGTGTTGATTTACACTTCCAGCCAGAGAAATGGAGTTCAGTTCCTCCCTGACTGCACTGACACTGCAGATAACCCCGGCACATCCATCTCAAATTGTCAGCTCAAGACAAATTACCTTCTCTCCAGGATACTCTCTTTCACTGATTACCTGCTACTCAAATTAAATGCCATCTGACTTCTGAGAGTCTTTTGTTTGTCAGATTCCACTGGATTATGCAAAAAACGATGGGGGGAGAATCTGGTATGTTTGAAGTCTTGAGAACAGAGTGCACAGGCCCTGCTTCCTCCTCCAGCTTTGGAGGAAGAGCTTGGGCTTTTCCTAATCTGTTTGCCACCCCACTGTATAGTAAACTTTACTGTCAATAAGAAAGATAAAACCTAAAAGCCTTCTGAATAATGCCTTAAAGCAGTAGGATACTGTGAAATCTTCGTGTTCAGCGGCAAATATTTCACACAACCAAATTTTTAAAAGCCCAGGTTTTAGTTCATTTAAATATTTCACTTAATTCCTTTGTTTTAATATGTGAAAGAAAAAGAGTGTCAGGAAGTACTTCAAAGGAGGATCTAGTAATTGCAATCATGTTTACTTAAATTTTTCTCTCAAAGACTTTTGGACTTTTTACTTCATTCAACTGTAATTGTCTGGCCTACTATTTTCCAGTTATTCACCTCAGGCTGTTTTATGTGTTTTGGGGGTTTTTCTTGTTAAAGCTTTCCCATTCTCCAAAATGAGATGGGGGGGAGGGGCATGGAAACCAACATTTAGATGTTTCGCAGAGAAGCAATTTCAAGAAACCCGCGCTTGAGAGAAAGGATTTAAATTATACAGATCAGGGGCTGCCTTTGGCCCTTGGTGTTGAGATTTTGCTCCACACTGGTGAACTTATAAATTCTTGGGAGCTTGGAGTCTGCCCTGTGCTCTGACAACACCACAAGAAACACACGGGTGACGGCCTGGGCTATTCAGCAGGTCCTGAGTGTGCCATGTGCCCTGTCCTGACAGGGGTGTAGGGACTCAGAAGCCTTTGTCCTGGTCCTGGGGTTGCTCAGGAGGTCCCGTAGGGTTGTTGCTGGGGGCTGCTGTGCTGTTCGGTGCTGGGAACAGGAGCAGAGAAGGGGCAGGTCTGTGTTTGCCAGGTGGACAGCAAGGTCCTTGGCCAAGCCTTTAGAACTCCATCCTCAGTGTGCGCAGCAAGAGTGGGTGGTTTCACACAGAAAGCTGCATTTCAAAGCCCAGCAGGTTGAAGATTAGGACCTCTCAAGCGGGGAGCCCTGTTATCAGGAAATTGGGAAGTAATTAAGTCCCTTGGTGAGGCAGCACCCCAAGAAAAAGTGCAATCCTAAGTGTACTCAAAGACAAGACCACTGTATGAAACCAAGGGTAAAGAGTAAAATTGAAGAGTAAAATTTTAAAGAGTAAAATTTAAGCCCTGTGATACAGTTTAAAAAACTTTTTTTTCAAACAACACTTTTGTAAATGGTGTGAAACCATATATGCCATTTCTGTATGAAGCAGCTCATCACAAGACAATCTCCAGTTTAACAGACACAATCTCCTTGTTGAGGTATTTCTCCTTGTAAAAATAGAGTTCTTAACGTTGGTTGATTGAAGGTGCAAATGAATCTTTTTTGTTCTGAAATTATTACAGAAAGGCAGAGATACACCAATCTGTGCTAATAACCTGCCTACAGAAGCACCACATTCATGCAGTTCACTCCCTGTCCTTTTTTTTGCTTCCTGGTATGCTGAAATGTTTTCCTTAAACGTAGCTTTGAAGATTTCCACTTTGTTAGAGAATGAAAGCTCCTGGTGGTAACATCTTGGGAGATGGGACAGTGATTAATAGTCACACCTTGCCCATGCCAAACTGATAGAGCTTCAGACAACTGGGGAGAAGAAGAATGGCTCTGCAGAGAGCACGGGGGGTTTTATTTCACACAAATCCAGCAGCAGCACTAACAGGCCCGCCCATCACCCTGCTCTGACTCCCAGAGTCCCTCAGCACACCCCAACTCGCTTGTATCCTTCCTCTGGCTTCATGAATTCCTTTCTGCTGAGTGGCACGGCTTGGACAGGATGGACAGAGAGCATCCTCACCCAAATCAGAGTTCTGCTCATTGGCCAGAGAGCTCTCCCGGGAGGTAGGACATGAGCCTTGAGTCCCGTGGGGCAGAGGAAGAAACTGAACCCTGACCTTCTCTACACAGAGATCAGTAGCCATGGGTCCCCTGCATGTCCCATGTCATGGATTTCCCAGGGCTGTCGTGGCTTCAGATGTCCAGCCTCCTGCTAACCCAGTCCTCCCAAACAGCCCCTTTGCCTCTGCTTTCAGTCTCACACTCCCAGGTCCCTTCTGGCCACGGAGAGCTGACATTCCTGGTGTCCCTTCTGAGCTCCTGCTTGCATTAATGAGCCTCCTTGCTGTCCTGCTCGTTTACTCCCAGCGGCAGGAAAAGGGGGGAGGAAAACAGGGATGCCCCTTAAAACTGCTTTGCTTTAAGTGCTGAACTCTTGGTCCTTCCTCCTGCCCATCTTGGTCATTTTGCTGCTGGAGGTGTCCTTACCCCGGCAAAGACAGAATTGTCTTCACTGAATGTTTCTCCTGTGAGGGTGGAAAACCATGGGAAGCTGATTATATCGACGGCAGGAGTACTTAAGGATTCCCTGGCTACATATAAACATGGAAACAGGGTGGGACACCAACTGGAACACAGCTGTCCCTCCTGCCAGACTTCGGGAGATGCAGGCTCTGCCTTTTGCAGGAGGGGCTGGCTCTGTGTTCCAAGCACAGCTATTCCAGGTATGGCTCTTCCAGACTCAGTGAGCCGACTCCAGAAAACACTTCTCGTGGGCCAGATGTGTTTGTTCAGGAGGCAGAATTTGAAGGTGCTCAAGGAAGGGATGGCCATGGTACAGGAAGTGAAAAGAGGAAGGACAAAGAGGAAAGGTCTTTTTGAGCCAGATGCAGTTGGAAAGAATTTTCCAAGAGTTCAGCTATGTAATTTCGAAGAATTTGGAGAGAATAAGCACCCAGAGACATTCCATCCCTTGGACCTTTCACAACGAGATAGTGATCAAGCATTCTGCAGAGAACAATCCTGCACTGGCATGAATATGCCTAGATGACCTCAGGAGTCCTTTGCTCCTTTAATTGCAAAGACTTGTTACAATAAAAAAGACAACAGTGTTGTGCATGATAAAAGGGGCATTTGCAACTAAAAGGAGTATTTCCACATTAAGAAACTCCTTGGGTATCCAACCACAGTAAATATTTAAAACTGCACCACTGTGAGAAAGAGCAAAGGAGATAGTGGCAAAAAAAAAAATATATAAATAAAAAAGGAAAGAGAAGCAAGGTTTCAAAGGCAAAGCTCTCCTCTGTGTGTGAGCTTGCTAGTGTGAAAAGACAGGGACAGAGGCATCATACCCATTAACATTGCCAGGCACTAATGAACTGGCTTGCAAACTTGCTACTGAAATTCCTGCCTAGCCATCAGAATGAGAGAAAATGTTTGAAATTAATTTAGTTGCCATTTAAATTCAGTGGCTGTTCATTCAGCGAATCTCTGATAGGCTGTATTTACTAGGACAGCTTAGAACATTGGGTCCAAGCTCTAAACACAAGCCAGATATTTCCATTTCTAGTAGGAGAAAAAAATAGTTGGTATTACTGAGCAGCTCTGAACTCTACAGTGAAAGCACCTTATTTTTCTCCCCTAGAAAAACAAACCAACTGTATTTACAGAAAATAAAAAAATATGAATCCAAGTGTGAGCAAGATGTATGTGAAGCGCTTGGGCAGCACCTCCCAGCAGTGCAGGAAATGCAGATTAATACCACATTCTGCTGTGTTTAGCCCACTGATCCGTGTTTCCACCTCTAGTGGATGTTGCAGAGTAAATTCCCATTCAGATTTCCCTCAGAAGGCTGCAGGAGTTGTTCAGTTCAATACTGAAAGAAACGACTGCAAAATCAAATTCAGCTCAAGAGGACAGGACTGTGCAAAACAAAGGAAACTCTTCTGTTTCTCCTAAACCCAACCACTGCATTTAGCATCTGATTTCAAAAGCTGTGGAGATACGCTTTGGACTTTTCCAAAATGCCACAGAAAAGGGGTTTTTTTCTTCTTTCTGAAAACTCTGCTTTTGCTCTATGCTTGTGTCTGGTCATTTCTTTGACATACGAAGACCAGGTCTATGAACTCAAGCAGCTTAAGCAGCTGTTTAAAGTTAAGCATAAAGCTGTGAATATTTATTTTGAAGTACCATTCCACAGCATAATGAAACCAAAGTCCCCCAAACTCAGTAGCAGGCAACTGACTGTGTTCCAGTTCTGCCAAAAATACTGGCATTTTGTAATTTGGGAGAAAACAAAATTGTGAAAAAGCACATTTTCTTTCAGCTGTCTTTGTCAGATGAAATGTTTCTCCAGCCATATCTCATCCATTAGATGAGTTCCTAAGGCCAGGGTTCCTCTAGCTCCAAATAAAAAATCGCAGCACAGAGCGGGAAACCTTCAGCTTTGCCTTTGTCAGGGTTTGCTCCTGTCCTGAGGGGAGATACAGTCAGTAAGGATGAGCCTTGCTCAGTCAGACACTTCCATTGACATTCCTTGTTTCTTTTTAGTTTGCTGACCACTTTGTAGGAGAATCATCCTCCAAATCCCAGCCTTTCCTTTCTCTGCACTCAAAGCTTTACATTTCTCCTGGTTTTCCTTAGCTCTCTTTATACTTCTCAGGTTGTGCAGAGGATCCAGCAATGTTTTCACATTGCCTGAAGACTGCCCAGCTGAAGGCATTATTTTGGCCATATTATTTCTGCCATATCTCACTTTTCCCTGGTTCAGTTTTCCACAAAGGGCCAACAAGAGGAATCCAGTAAACAATTCTTAAGTGAAAATTGTTCGGGCATCATGTCTGCCAACTGTGTTGTCCTATTCCAATAAGAAACCCCGTTTCTTCATAACAGCAGTTAGAAAATTATTAAATAATGACTCACATTAGCAGGTAGCAGGACAAATCCTAATTTCCTGTTTGTAATCAATGCACGCAGTAAATTTAATTAATAAACATTGATTTTGATTGGCCATGGATGTCACACAACTAGAGAATAGATTTTCCCCTGCATATTTATCTGAAAGTGATTTTGTAAACAGAGACGTGTCTTGCCCAAGATTATACACAAGGTGTGAGAAAAGAAATGAAGCGGCAGAAGCCTCTGGTCCTCCACTCCCTGGATTTCCGTTATTCCACTGAAGTCCATTGGAAAGACCTGGTGATCTGACAGGGGCCAGAAAGGTGATCATTTCTCTAGCATTTAAGAGAGAGTTTGTTTGTTTGTGTTTCTAACCCTAACTGGTTGAAGAATGCCCCCTCTTGCAAATATTCTGTTTTCTGGCTTGGTTATGTCCCTATAAATTTGGCTCCAGACATTTTATTTCAGTGAGAAATTGAAGGGTTGCAGGTGATTTGTAATCCAAGAATTAGAAAAAAATGAATCATGGTTATGTCAAGCAGGAAGATAATAATGACAAAGGTGTGGCAGAGGTGGGTTGCTCAACTATTCAATAATCTGGGATATTGAAGCACTCCAGGGAAAATCCATGCCACGAATAAGACCAGTACACACTTTCCCAGTGGTCTGCAGATGAAATCAAGGGACTGCTTGGAGGTGAAATTAAAATCAGAACGTCCACTAGCAGAACAATGTGGTGGCTGTCACTTTGACAGTGACAGAAGATCATCTCTGATGGCCTCACTTAATTTGAGACAAGCGACTTTCAAGGAAAAGAAATAACCTCGAAGGAAATGTAAGAGAGAACAACTTCCTTTAGGTCAGCCTGGCATTGTTGTCCTACTTGTGAGAAAACATTCCCAGCGAGGAATGGACTTTCTAGTCTTGTGAGGGTTCATAGTCAAAATAAACAGAGAAGAAACTGTGGGTAATGGACAACCGTGAGCACTCTTGTCTGTCCTAAAGGAAGATTTTCATTTTTATCCAGTCGTTCTACACACAAAAAGATGTGTAAAAAGGCTGTTGGCATTACCTTTGCTAATGCACTCAGGTTCTTCCGAGGAATACAAACTTAGAAGGCTGTTTTATCAGCTGTCTTCAAGGGTTAGCATTATCCTTCGGCTGACCTGAGAGGTTTGAGGAGGCTGCTCTCAATGCCGCAGCACGATTTATCACAGTAAGAGGGGGAAAATGTAGAGTTAACATCGTATTTTGAAGCAGCACTTTGCTTTTTATCAAGGCTCACACACTGTAAAATGTAAAAGGGGCTAGAATGACTCCAAAGCAGGTGCTGGTCTCTGCTAACAATGTCAGTGGAAATTAGTCTGCGGGAGTACATGTGAAAGGGACAAACACTCCATCCCTTCACGCTGTAGCCTGGCAGAAAAGAAGTCATTGACATTCCAGAGGAGGCCGAGTTAATCAGTAACACACCTGATTGGTGTCTCACAACTCCACAACAAAGATCTTTTCTGCCTCTGCTCACATCCCTCGGAGGATGTGGTGAGACACAGAGGTGCTGCCCCTTGGCCCTCAGCATCCCTCCGCGGCACAGGGGACAAGCGGTGCGGCACTGGGGACGGCAGGAAACAGTTCTGCGATGGAGATTTAACACGGAAATTGCTGGCTGCGGTGTCCACATGGATACGTCTCATTATCGGAGATAAAGGGTCATTGGGACCACCCTTTTTTTTTAATGCAAATTAAACGTCGCCCGCAGACTCCTTTGCAAATCGTGGGTGTGTTCCCCTCTCCGTTTGGCAGGGTTCAAAGAGTTGCTCGGGTGTGTGACCTGAGGGTGGGGCATTTCCAAACACTTCGGCCTCAGCGAGTCATCCAGGGCACAAGACTTTCTTGTGAGGCAAGAAAAGGGCAATTTACACTTCTCCCTGGAGAAGGTCCCAGTCGCTGTTTCTCCCCCTCCACCACCCCCGACCTCACAGGCTCTCACCGAAATCTGCATGGAAGTGCTAACGAAACGAGTGAAATCCACGGTGACTTCGGATTGCCCAGCAGGAGCGACCCGTAGATCGGGGAGGAATTTCCTCTTTCCCGAGGGCTCCTGGAGCTTATGTATGCCTGTGAGAAGAGGAAGGAAAGCTTTCCTCTCCCACATCCCGAGTGACGATGAGCGTTTGGTTTGTGCACTTCCAAACCACACACACACGCGGAGCAATTTTGATAATTCTCCAACAGTACCAGGTTTCCCTGAAAGGAGGTGAAAACATAACTACAAATTCAGCGCTTCTAGTTTGTGAAAGAGAAGGGTGGACCAGACATTTGCAATCGTTGCAAAGTGCTTGCAGACCCACAGATGACATACCTTCAGTTTTAGCTATTTTTGGCCGCCTCTGTAACCTTTTTTGCCTTTCCCAGGTACTTCCCAGCACCTTGTAGCTATTAGGCAAGCAAAGCAAGAAAAGCAAAAAAAAAAAAAAAAAAAGAGACAAAAAAAAAAGAGTTTAAAGGACAACAATTTAATCCTTTCCAGCGCATGTATCTGTCTCATTAAAGCATTCTCCTGGAGCGGTGTAATGATACATCAAATGGAATCCATTTCAAGGTAAAATGAGTGCTGCTGATGGCTAACACACTGCTCCCGAGGCCTGGCTTAGACCCCAGTCCTAGTGCAGCCTAGCACTGAAGTAGATTAAATATCAACTCGGGTCACGTTCTCATGGCCCAGGCACAAGTGCCAACATTCTTCCAATTATTCAAGGCCAAAGAAAGAGCAACCTGCCTGACAGAGCTGTGACACAGCTTGATTAGATTTAGCTTAGAAGCCTGCCGAAAAGGATACTGTGGTATTTAACTCAGATGGAGAAAGGAATGGCCTCTCTGTTTAAATGAACTGAGGAGGGGGGAGGAGGAAAAGAAAAAAGAAAACAGTAAAAAGATAGAGCAAAAGAAAAAAAAAAAAGCAGAATATATTTCTGTAATGAGAGAGAGCATGTTTTAAATTTGAAACGATTGTTTCTCCATAACATAGCCTGCATGTTCCACGTGTATAAACTGGTTTAATTGTAAAAGGTGGCTTTGTACACCCCTTTATTTAAATAATAGCTTTTTGCAGTCTGCACAGAAATCTTTCAGACCAAATAATTTTATCTTCCAGTTAGTGTAAACCACCTTGGATAAAAAGGGCTCAAGCTGGCAAACGGGACAGAAAAGCATGGACAGAAACTGAGTAAACACTGACATTTCAAACAGAAATAGTAACAGGAGTTTGGGTAGGAGAACACACAACTCCAAAGATCAAAATATCCGAGTGATTTGGCCGCGACTTTAAAGTCTAGGGAAAAAGGCAACTGCGTGTTCTGTGATTCAGCTCTGAGCTTCACATCTAATCTGACTGAAAGGAATTCCAGGAGCGTAGTAAGGCAGCCGGGCTGTGATGCTGATTTCGCATGGAGCAGCAGCCAGAAGAATGCTGCTGCTCCATCTCCTGACATTCCTCAGAGGCCTGCTGTCCAAGCATTAGTCAGAGCTCAAAAGACCCTTTATTAGGGCAAATTGACGCATTTTTCCATTGAAAACTAATCTAATTTTTAAAAAGAGAAGGAGGTAGGTGAACAGAAAAATCACACAAGCGAATATTTTTTTGAAGGAAGAAGTATCTTTTTTTTCCCCCCAAAACCCACTCACCCATCACACTCCCCCGTGTCTCTTCTGGAGAACTTAGGAAACACTTTTCACCCCAGGGATTTTATGAGGTATTGCTGTGTTCCAGAATAGGATTGATGTGCTCATTCTGGAGATTTGTGCCGGGCATGATTGTTTTTAGGTGCCTACTGCTGTTGGAGAAGAAGCAGAGCGTGGACAATTCAATAAAAGTATCAAGGGACTGCTTGTAATCACTTACACATATTCTTTGCAGAGATCCTGGCTGAGAAGGCAATAACTCATACACCTGGTATGACAGCACCAAATTTTACATGGCCTCAGTATTTAGGACTCTCTACCCCCCTGATTTGCACTATAATTTAACTGCATTGGTGTAGCTGACTTGTCCTGTCCAGAAAGAGAAAAGATAAAATGTGTTCTGTAAGATTGGAGTGTATTAGCAATCACACAAACACCAACTTCGTGACTCTGGTTAGAGGAAAAAGAAATGAAAAAATATTAAAAGGATCTAAAATTATTACACCAAGGTATAAAACTACACAGGGACCAGAGGAAATAAAATAATATGTGAATATTGATGTAAACCCCAGTCTCTAAATTCTGATATCTACATTCCAGAATGCTGCTCAATCAATTGAATGCTGGCATGAGAAAAATATCTGTATAACAAGAAATTAATGAAATTTTCAGTCAAGTGCTTTTTAAATCCTATATGAATCTTTACAGCCAAAAGGATTAAGGTTTTGTGTTGAACACTTTTTCAAATATTGGTTTCAGTTGGAAAATTTAAATTATTTCTCTCACAGTTTATCAAGACGGGATATTTTAAATTTTTATTTTGTATAAGAGTTTCACTTAGAAGTTCAGTTACATTCTATTAAAAAAAAAAAGTAAAATGGAATCCTCCAAATGAGCTGTCTCATTCAGTCTGAAGTGCATTTCCCCTCCCATTTCTTGCTCCTAAGCTGATTTCACTGCCCCCCAATTCCTTCCTCTCCCTCTTTCCCCACTTTTGGTTCTTACAGAAAATGTATTTGCACAGCTGTGCTCATAAAGCACATATATTTAGATTTTATTAGCATTATGCTGGCACGAAAATTCTATTAAAAGTAGTTTTTTAAGTTTTAGGTTATTCTAAACAGGTATTTAACCACCAGCAAAGGGGCAGAAATCATACCAGGTCCTTGTGTAGTAAATGTCCGCATATTCTCTTCCTAATTCCTAAATGCTTTGATCAACTTGGATACAGAGTTTATCACCCTCTACCATATCTCTCTATGTCTAAAGTACTATGTACTTTTCAAAAATATTCTGAATTTTGGCTTTTTTGTTGTTCTCTCTCTTTTTGACACAACACAATTCCTCCCTCCCCAGCTTATACCTGGCTCAGTCGACTTTCATAATTCATTTACATTTTGGGCTGAAACCTAATAAAGGTTTTCCTTTTGATATGGGACAGTCCAGACAGTTGAAAATAGATGGCACTGGACCTGGAATCAGAGCTGCTGCATTTTTAAACAGAGCCTGGAAGCACCTATTCTTTTTTTCTTTTTTTTTTTTTTTTTTGGTCTGGAAATGGGAAAGAAAGTTCATCCTCAGCATTCTGTATCAGTCTCTTCATTTTGAGAGGGTTACTGTGACCCACATAGGCTTTAATCTCCTCTTTGCCTTTTCAGGCTTTTAAGGAGAAGCTAATTTTGGCCCTCTCACTACTGGAGTTTTCTTTTTTTTTTTTTCCCACGGGAGGCATGTGGAATGTGACACTACCTGAGCACCCACTTGGGAGAAGCAAACACCTTGCACCTCAAGTGCAGCCACAGGGAGCAGAGCGGCACCCGTTTGTGAAGGAGAGGTTTGTTCTGGAGGTGCAGGGTCCCTGTGCCCTTCCAGGCTGCCTGTGAAGGGAGCAGCCCCACTGATACAATCCATTTTCTCCTCTTTATTCAAGCAGAAGAGCCCGTAAGCCTTGACATTCTGCCCTTGGCAAAATAAAGTCCCCTCCCTGCCTCTGCCTTGTCCCAGAGCTGCTGGACTAATTTTTAACAAAAGAAACGTTTCTAAAATGAATGAGTCACAGAAAGAGCATCCTATTCTTCCACTTGCTACTCCTGCTAGCCCTCTGAGGGAAACAAATCCACATAAAACTTCCCTGTCATGCTATGAATTGCAGGAATTATCAATTGCCTTTAGAAATATCACCCCATTTCCACAAGTAGTGTTTTATCTATTAATTGAAAAATAAAAAGCAGGTCCTGCAAGCACAAATGATCCACTCTGACCAAATGGGATCATTCAGCTGAAAATGGGTTGCCTAATCAAGGCCTTCATTTTCCATGTGGCACCCTGATACATATTTCAACTTGTCAAGCAAACTGAAAAAACTGCAGTGGAACCTTGGGCATCCTGGCCTAATCAGGTACCGTGTGTAGCCCTGAAATAAAAGTTATTTCATGTCCACTCCTGCTCCTGGCAAGAGCAGTTGTATAAACAATTATTTCAGGTAGATTTATTTTAATTTGCTGCTGTAGCACAGGGGTTATCTAATGCCTAAACCCTCAGCTTTCTTCCTGGTCTCCAAAGGTCCAGCCAACTGCATTTGAAAGATGAGGTACTCAAGAGGGAATTGGTAGGGATGGATATAAAGCTGCATCTGATTGATGTAAATTGTAACTCAGGCTTCCAAAAAATCTACTCATATTCTTCAGAGGGAAAAAAAAAAAAACGAACCTGAAGTTCTGATCTGGTTGCAATTTTAGCAGAAATTTAAATTTCTAGTTTTAAATGCAAACTTCCCTGAATGTCATGGCTACAGACTACCGCTGTTTTGGACCGTTTCCTAATTCTAAGGATTTTTTGAGGTACCCAAGGAAACAAGAATCAGCAAAAGGAAAGATTAGACAAGGCACCTGACACACCTGCTGGCAAGTGGTTGAAACACTTGTAAAATTGTAACAAAAATGTGAGAAATCAAAATGGCCAAAAGCTGACAGAGAATGTAACAGCTCCAGTGGCAGGAGTTGCGGCCACTGGATCCGTCCTCCCAGCTCCCTTTTGGCCTCAGAGTGATCATTACCCTAGAGGAACAGCCAGTTTTCTGTTTACCCACTGCACATCCACTTCATTCCCAACTACTTTAAGCCCATGAAGGGTCTCTTCAAGCTGGCTTTAAACTGTAAAAAAGTTTGGGGCATAAAATGCATCAGATGGAAGGATACTGAGCTGTTGAAGCTGTAGGGTGGAAACTTGCCAACATGAATGCAGTCCTAGGAAAGTTGCAGTGGCATGTTTTGTCTCAGGGAAGGGGCAGTGGTCATTGTGGCAGCTGATGACAGCCCTTTGAGTCCTGGCATTTGCCACAGCACAGAAGAAATCTGAGTGGAATGTTTACAATACAGAAAAATGTTTCAAAGCAACCTCAGACCAAGAAGTTGACTGGTTTAGTGGCTTTGCTGCAGATATGCAGGCAAATGATTTGAAGAGAACATGTGCTCTGCTGCCATGTTTCTTCTGCTTACGATTACTGGGAGCTGTCCCAGTGAACAGGGGATGGATTTTTGGATTTTAACTTCAGAAAATCCTGAATATAAAATTCACAGGAAGATGGTTGCAAGAGCTAATGTAACACTATTTGCTTCTGCATCACACCGCTGTTCTAAAATCAAAGGATTTAAAGCTCTTAAAATTAAGAATTTGACTGAGCAGTGTCGAGTTGGGTGAACTTAAATTCCTATGTATTAAGTCTTTCACAGTAGAAGTCCTTTCTTCACCCCTACTTCTTACCTATTTAGAAGAGAATGGAAGTAATGCTATAAATTAGTCTTTGAAAGAGTAAATTATCTTTACAATTACAGGAAGGCAGTATAATAATAATAATAAACAATAATAAAAAATAAAGTCCAGATAATGAGGATCTTACATCTCTGAGGAAAGTCCGTAGTCAGATTTCTGAAGTCAATGCAACTATGTCTGCTGAAAGAAAGTCTCCAAGGAAAAAGGAGCTGGAAGTCTGAAACCATCGTAGTGACAGAAGTGGTGCTACAGTAACACAGCCCACGACCCTACCCTCACTTACCTTGTGGTGATGCTTTACCCATGAGGATCCCAATAACTTCAGTGCTATGGAATAAAGTACCACTGAATAAGGGGATCCAGATCTCACCCACTGCAGACAGTGAGGTGAAAAAGTGGATGTTTGACGGAAATGTCCCCACCCACACACTCTTCTATCATTTTTTTGACTCATTGCATGCTGAGGTTTGGGGAAGCATATCCAGGAAAGATCATATTATGTGCTTAAGGATTGAGGTCAGTGGGAGTTGGCACCTGAGGAAGGGCTGGCTTCCATCAGGACCTTGCCCACGTTTCTGTCTCAGTGCAGAATTTCAGGTCATGGAGTAGCTCCCACAGGAGTAGTTCCATGCTTTCATGGAACAGTGATACACAGAATTACAGAATCCTTAGGGTTGGGAGATTTTCCAGGCCAACCCCTCTGCCAAGGCAAGTTACACAGGAACACAGATAGGTGGGTTTGGAATATCTGTAGAAGCACTTCAGGTCAATGTGGCCCAGCACTGTCACCTAAAAGAAGCCCTTCTGTCCTTCCACACCTGCTCATTCCCTCTCCTGAGCAGTGTTTCTTCATCCTGGCACAAGCCAGTGCAAAGGTAAAACAGATTAGGAAACTTGATCGGGCTGAAAACAAACCTGGCAGGGAAACAAAGTCAAAATTTGTCCCTTCTCAGCCAAATTGATTCTCCAAATCGTTTCACTGTGTGGCCACTGAACCAGTCATGCTCTGCCAGCTTAAGAGATGAAGTGCTATTGGGTGGGAACAGCCTGGGGGACAGGAAAGGATGACAAAATTCTTATCATGTGGTTGCAGTGATGAAAAGCTACTTTCCCCCTTCTGCAGAGTTCCCAGTTAAACCCTCCCAGGGCATTGCCAATGTTCCAGGGACTGAGATCCCCAGTATGTGATACAAATAATCTCTGCTGATGATGGTGGTGGAAGAAGAGAGTATAAACCAGATGAGGAAATTCTGCCAACCTCAACCAGCTTTGTTGTTTTCAGATGCAACATTCTTTGATATAAATTGTGTTTAGCTGCACTTCTTCAGAAACTTCTTCAGAGCTGCCTGCATTTTTCTGTGGCTGGAGGGCTCTCACAGTTCCCTTCCAATCTTTACAGTTCAACCTCTTTTCCTTTGAAATCTGTCACTACCATTCCTTGTGTCTGTCCTCCAACATTTCAGTGTATTCACCACCTGGCTCTCTTACACTTATTTCAGAGCTGCTAAGCAGCAGTGGAATTCCCTAGAAGGGATTTGAGCTGGAGAAATGCCAAGAGTCATAGCAATAAAATAAAAATAACAACAAAACAACAGGGTATTATAGATGTTCAACACTATTCAGAATCAAATTCTTAGTGTATGAACTGTGGCAAGTTTTGGGAGCCGCCTGCACAGTCTAAAGCAACCCTACAAAAACTGTGTGCAATGCAATAAAATGGTTATCCTTATTAGCTGATGTAACAGTGCAGGGATCTCTGCCAAGAACTATGGACCTTACATGTGGTCCTTTGATAAATATCTTTGTATGCACTTGGTACTAACAAAAGCATTACCATCTGTTTACCTTGCACTAATACAGATCACATTTTTGCACAAATCCTGGCTTGTATTGCCTAAGCCAAAGCTAGGCACTGTATCCATCAGAAAGGGTGACAAAGGTTTAAATCAAGCGGGCCGTGTTTCAGCACGTTATTCATAAAACTAGGTCATGGGATAAATGTACTGTTGGAACACAGCTTTATACTAATTTTCCCAGTAAGATGCATCATAAATATTAACTGTCCTGAACACATACACACAGGCTCGTAGCCTTGGCTCCGGGCCCTTCACATGGAAGCTGGGGAATGAGCGCTGACTTAAGGTAGTGAGAATGTGAGGAACTCTGAATTATCATCAATAGCAGAGCCTTTTCTGCCGCCAGCTTTTCCAGCCAAGCAGTAACACGGGAGCTGAGCACCACGGGGCCTGGTCCTGCAACACCTCTCTGGTGGGAGCAGCATTTATGTGAAGCCCAGGACTTGCCTTCATGTGCTGCCCCTTCAGCAGCCCCGAGCCGAGTGCTCCTTTCACAAACTCACACAGACTTGTGAGCCTCTTTCCTATTTTCTACCATTGGTGTGAGCTCAGGGCCTCCCCTCCTCCCCCAAACACTCCCCATTGTCCTATTATCTCCCAGCACAGCTTCCAGCTCGCCTGTGATACCAAGAGCAGGTACCCCTGCACACAGTGAGGCTGCAGCGCCGCGGGAACTTCCAGAAACAATAGTGTAGCAATATCTAATTATTTAAAGCGGCGGCGCAAAGAAGGAGATTAAGATTATTTGTGATCATGGGTACGCATCCTTCTTTCCATTCTCATGGTATTTCCTGCCCGAGTGAAAGGAGGAAGAACCAGAAATCCACTGAGAATGTCTGTCTCTAAATTTTTTTTCAGCCTCAAGAAGTATAGCCAATAATAACAGTATTCAGAGTGCTTTTCCCTGATAATTTTCAATGTGCCTCACAAAGAGGGATAAGAATAATGATCCTTGTTTTATAGACTATAACACGACCAACAAAAGAGCCAAGAAAGGAACCCAGATAGCTTGCCCTTTCCTCTGGGCTTTGCTATTGTTTAAGGATTAGGACCCACATTCAGGATAACACCTCAACCACATGCCTGACTTCAAGCATTTGCTTAAGTCGCATTGATTTAAGCACATGCTTAAAATTAGGCATATTCTTAAATATGTTCCCTAACCGGGGCTTAAATAACCATCCAGTCTTCTGGGTGCATATTCAGATAAGACCATATTTTATTTAAACTCAGGAAGAGGAGGAAGAACAGGCTGGGTGCCGCTGTTTTGCCCTGAAGTCTTCCTGGTAGAGGTCCCCATATTGCAGTTAAAAACCATATAGTGTTCTTAGTTATTGCCAAGAAAGCAAGCAAAGTTAATGGCATCCCACCACAAGGAAAAAATGATGATGCCAAACGTCACCCAAATTGACTGAACTTTCAAAATCACCATCATTTCCCAATGTTGCTTTCCCAGATTTCCCTGTGAGAATTATGAAACCTTGCTGCTGAAAGAGGAGAGGCAGCAAAAGAAGTCTCAGCATAGGGCCAACTCCACCTGTGCCTCTGTGAAGCAGAGAAACCTCTTGCTTAGTCCAACAACAAGTGTATTGCTATTATCCCACTGTGACAGTATTTATCTAAAGAGGTGTAACAAATTCCTTATGTTTACCTACACTTAATAATTCTCCTCTTCTGTTGCCTAATTTTGCTCTAAACATACCTTACTTTCTATTGACCTAACAGCCAGAAATTTCTACATCTGTCTTGATGAAGTACTTACAGAGGACTTTATTGAGAATGGGTGAAATGTCTGAATTTGTAACTTCCAAAACCATTTCACAAAGAAAAATCTTTCTCCCCATTGACTGTCCTGGAATTTTTAGTCTGGGACACTCCAGTTTAAGGAAGCCATGACTCCGACCAAGCCACTGCTTTACACACTGCCCATATGGAAAGAAAAGAATGTTTTGCAGCAAGCACCTTTCATATGTGCACCCAAACCTTTGTTGAGGGGTGTATTTCAAATTCCCATTGAAGTTACAGGTTGAAGCTTGGGGGGAAGGTAGTTTGCCATCTCACTCACTCCCTTACTGTCAGACACCTTATTGTGTTTATGTGTGTCCATTCTGCCATGGAAAAAGAAAAGGGATTGGGGGATCTTTTTGTCTCAGTTTAGCAGCCCAAATGTACTGGAGTTGTAATTTAATACATCCAAAATGAGATGAGGTCAGAGGCAAATAATTGAAATATGGCCCTGAGAGTAAGCTGGTGCTATGGCATAGAGCAAACATGCATACATGTTTATAAATGATATGATGTGTAACTCTTATTATCGACTCAGAGATATTAATAATAAGCAAATACAAGAAAACAAAATTAGCGGAAGACACGGTCACCATAAAAGCAGAGACACTCCATCCCCGGGAAGTTTCTCGTTGTCCACCACCAATTCCATTACATTCTCTGACTCATGTGGGAGGTTTTTCTGGTCTTTCAGATAGTGACTTCTCTGGGCTTTTTATAGTCAATATATTGTGCTCTCTAAAGGTCACCACTGAGGTCCAAACAATCTGGCAGTGTGTTACTGGCGAAGAAGAAGATTTCCAGCTCTGAGACCGAGCCAAATTTGTGGTGAAAACTTTACTTGGCTCATAACTGACCACAGAAGTAATCAAGGGTTAAATCTTCTGTCTCATTTGGAAGACTTACAACTGGAGTAAAGAGAGGGACATTTAATTTATCAGCTGCAGAATAAGTAGTAAGTTGGAGTGCTCCATTAAAGACAGATCGAGGTTTTCAAACCCGATTCTTTTGCTTGGTGAAAACGTCCCTTTTAGCTGATATGCATGACTTGGATATCATGACAGATTTCACAACTATTGAATGAATATTCAGCATGAATGCAGAAAATAATGGCCTCAAAAACATCTCTGTTTTAATAATGCAACAACAAGGTGGGTGTAATGTGGTCATCACCATGGTGATGCCTGCAGTGTGTTGGCCCCATAACATGAGAAAATTCCTCTTTTTTCACTCTTCTTTGCATATAGAGAGGCAGTGTGAAGTGAGATATAACGGAAGACCATATGTAGGGCATCTAAATGAGTATTGAGACATTTCCTTTTGCTATTAAGTGAGAAAAATTCTAGTTACCAAGAGCTTTTTGTGGAGGCTTTGGATCAGCCGGTACATATGGCTGCGCCTCCTTGAATAGTGCAGCTGAAATCATGGGAAATACTCACCCTTTGAAAGTTAGATCCAGGTTTAAATCTTCTGCTGCCTTTGTAAAGAAATGTGATTGGAAAATGTTTTGTCAATAGTCAACTCACATTAGGATGGTCCAACCAAATAAGTGGGCAGGAGTATATTGAGCCATGGTGAGAAACGACAGAAAGTTTTTAGCCAGATCCACAGCTTGAGAAATTCCAATACCTGTAATAGAGCCATGCTGATTTCCACCAATTAAAGAGCTGGCCCTTTATTTTCTTTTTGATATGCTTTCCCCTAACACATATACAATACTTTCCCAAAAGTAAAAGCTGCTTCAAAGCATTTTTAGAGGAACATTAAAGAAAAGGAAGTTGTAACACTCTAACACTGCCATTATTTTATCTAGGACTTTACTGCAATTAAAAAGAATATAAAATGCTGTTGTTGCCCTGGACACTTACTTTTGGATTTTTAGCCTTGGAAAAACACAGGCTCCGACTCCTTGTGTCAGAGCAAGGGCCTCCACACATTGTCCCTGCATTACGCTTTTTGATCCTGTTAAAAAATGTTACCCTGTGCAGCTCCACGCATCAAAGGAACGCTTGTACACACTGGGATCTGTTTCAGCCCTTAGGCAACGAGACCAAAAGACCCTTCTCATAAATTCTAATTCAAAAGTTTTTAGTTATCAAGAGGAAGTTTCCAATTGCTCTCTCACATGTGGGAAAATATGTAAGCTACTGAGAGGACCTTTTGTCTGCGGCTTTAATGGGGGCAATTTGCAAGGGGGAGTGCAAAGGTTCTAATATGCAGTGTGCACAGACAGTAAGCAGGCACATACTTGGTATTTAATGAAGTTCCATGAATCATTAGCCATACAATAACCATCGGGTTCTATAAATCACCTGCAAAGATTTCTTGGGCTTTTTTAGGCCAATAAGTTGAGCAGCAGAGTGGAGCACCTCGAGGAGACCAGGAAGCAGGAGGAGGAAGGAAAAGAAAAAGATAAAAGCGGGGCACACGATGTATCATCTCTTAGCTGGCCTGCCAACCCAAAATTAAATCCTGTTGGTTTAACTTGTTGATTTTACAGGAAAACAAGGCAATAAAATGAAACTTGTCCTTAATAAAACCCCACTGTGGTTTGCAAGAGGAAAATGTAGCTGGAAGATCGCATGTATTTTAGACATCTGAATTGGAAAATATTTAGGAATTGTTCAATTTTCTTTCTTTTTTTCTTTCTTTTTATTTTGTCTTTTTATTTATTAATTCATTCTACTGATGAAACATCCCTTTGGGAATTCCTTTCCTTTAAAAACATCAAACCCTATCTTTACAGCTGAATAAAAGTTTGATTCTTTCCAATTAGGAAAAAAAGTAAATGTTATTTGCAAGACAGACTCTCTCAAGTGGAGTTTTTTTATACTGCAGAACATTCCAGTAACATATAGCTCTGTACCCAACCTGAAAAGACCAAATTTTTGCTGTAATTATGCAGGATGCAAAATTCATACTGGGTGATTAAAAGGCAGAATGGCCATGATCCTCTGCTGAAAAATCCCAAATTCATTTTAGCTGGTCAGGAGGCCAGACAGCAGATTCTCTCAGTTGCTCAAGTCCCTGCTAAATCTCCCTAAAGCAGAGCAGTGACGTCTCACTCCTTCCACACTCACATGTATTCTGAGATGCCACACTGTAAAAAGTCCCTAGGTTAATTTATTTTTATTTTTAGTCTCAGAAAGACAAAGAAAGAGATCATGCCAGCAATGGCAATGCCATGCATTAGGACAAAGAACAAAAAAAAAATCATGTTTGGGACGGATGCTGTGTCTTGTTCACCTCAGAAAATTCTAAAACTAGGAGCTAAAATTACCGAATTCCCACCCAGAGGAAGGACAGTGGGAATAACATTTTACCGTGTCTCTTTCCTTTGCTCATCAGTGGAAGTCAGAGCCTAAGCCACTCAGCCTAACACCCCACAGCCCTCCCTAGCTAATAGGAGAAATTAAAACCGAGGGACAACTTTGCAGCTACAGCTGAACTCCCACATTTTGGCTGCATTTTCCCCTCTCACTCGCACTTGGAGATGGGTTATAAAATGCAAATGGCAGCAATCAGTCCCCGAGGTGGCATCGTGCCTGCGTGGCCCGCAGCGTGCTGGTGGCTGAGATAAAAGGAGATGGCAGCGCGCTGTTAATGCATTTACCTTTAAATACCACCCCTGCACGCCAGTATATCCAAGGGTTTCCAGCCAGTCCCTAATGATCATTTGTCCCCATCGCCATAAAAGCACCACACAGCACACTGGCCTGTCCCTGCCCAAGAGAGGCCCCAGCACTAAAACAGCGGGGAGGTTGCAGGTAAAGAATCCAAATAAATTAGCGGAGCAGTTTGTCCGGAGCGCCTGCCTGCCTGGGCCGTGCCAGGATCCAGACTTTGTTTCAGCTTCCCATCCAATCCATCATGTCAGGAACCAGAGCAGGGCTAAAGCAGGGAAAGATGGGAACTGGAAGACAAAACTGAGAGTAGGGAGGCTAAAAGAGAGATGCTGCCATAACCATCTCAAGACACGGCACAGGACATAAAAGAGCCTTTTATTGTGACTCTTCTCCGTCCTGAAAGTGATATGGCCAGCAATAAAACAACAAACCCACCAGTGTGATTCCTGAGCTGAGAGCGATGTAAAAAGCTTGGTTTGGAAGAATAATTACCCAATTTGAATTCACACAAGATATTTCAAGTTAAAATGTAAAAATAGCATAACAACGCCCGCAAACACTTTTTATGGTGCAGCTGCAAAGAACTGATTGCTGTGCAAACTCGATTTTTTTACAACTTTAAATAGCTATAATTCATCAACACAATTGCTATTTTTCCATTTTTAAGTTTATTCCCTGAAAATGATGCCCATTGAGTAAAGGAAGCTCTCTTCTTGGGCAGCTTTTAAAGTTGATATTCAAAGCTGAACTTTAACCTGAGGGAAATAACTATTTCATTGACTCTGGAACGGTGGGGAGGGAAGGAAGGTCTGAAAGGAGGGGAAATATTTGATAGGAACAACATCACACAAATTGAAACTTTGCAGCATTTTCACGTGAATTCAGATGAAAAATATTCAGCAGCTTTATCCAGTCCTAGCTCTGTCCACAATTCAGTCTGTCTTGTCCTGTGCTAATCCCTTCTCCTTTCACTGAAAGAAGAAGCACTTAATCACTTAGTGCAGATAGATTGCCAGGAGGTTTAATTAAAACAACTTATTTTAAGTGATCTTAAACAAGAGGTAAATGTATTTATTGTTCTAACATTTGGAGTGGGATAGGGGAGAGAGGAGGAATAACAACCTCTTGGTCCTTGGTATCAGGTTGCTCCTTTTATGAGCCATACGGTAGTGATTAGGAAGCTTAGTCCCTAAAAGTTTGCAGTCCAACTCTGAAGCACACTGTTGGGATTGTTTTCCCATGTTTCTGAGGCTCTGGTCCCCAATATTCAATGCAGAAGGCAGCAGTGGGCTGCATGTGAAAATGTTCACGGCCAAAGACATCAGCAGGGCAATGTCAGTTCTGGGCAGGGAGCTTCCTCATCCTGCTCTCCCGGAGGAAGGTGTGTGGGCTCTTCCATGTCCTTCTAGACTCATGACCTGAGGTAATATCCCCACATCCAAACACTTCCTGCTGCCAAGGGAATTCTGATCCTTCTCCAAATGTCTTCAGTCGTTATTTACAACTTGCAAGCAAGTATAGAACAGAACAGGAGATTTTTTCCTGTTAAAACACAGGAAAGTAGAACTCACAAGTCCAACTAGCAGCTATGTCTTGAGATACAAAGAAATAAGATGATCCCTATTACACTCAGAGTTACTTATATATATATATATATGTAAAAGAGGATTTTTTCCCCATGTTTCCAGGCTAAGAAGTCATGATTTCTTAACATAAGTCCATTTATTGCAAGCATTCCAGTGCTAGGCCTTGGACCTTTTAAGTGATGTATTCATGTTGGGAAATGAGTAAAGGAATATATGCAGCTTCCTCTTTGGGAGAACTTCAGCTGGGATGGTTGGATGAAATATAGGCCTCAGAACAGCCACTTGAAAGATTCCTACCGATTTCACTGGGCTTCACCTTGTTAACTCATCTGGATGCTTCACTTACTGCCAGTTCTACTGTGATAATCCTTGCAGAGGAATGGAGGAACTCCAGTTTGTAGCATTTAATAGCACAGCAACACCAGTAGCTGGAGCTAGATTCAGTGTCTGAGTCAGTTAAACCTTAATTTAAACACTTAACCACTGTGTATTTTGAGTGTGGGCCAAGTCTTGTTCGTGCTGAAATTACATGACACGGGCCGCGCTAAGATGTCAGCTCGAGCTACGCGCTAGAATGCAGCGGGGCATGAAGAGAGCCTGGGCTTGTGCTGGTCCTTCGCCCAAGCTCAGCTTTGTGCCTGCCTGGGGACATCAGTCCCTGGGGCCAGCACTGGGCAAATGAGCCAGCAGTGGGGCCAGTGGGTCAGCAGGGCATGTAGGGCCACGCCTATCCCACTGCCGGTGTCTGCTGGGCCCCGAGTATGGGGCCTGCTGTGCTCCACCAGGACGTCTGTCCCCCGTGCTCCCCGGACTAGCTACCCTTCCTTTACAGCTCCGTGTTGGATGCACAGGCTGCCAGCATGGCAACAAATGGCTGTGGAGGGAGAAACCACAGCAGGGGCCAAGGGCACACCCCACTGCCCAGGTGGCAACCTGGTGCCATCCCGAGGAGACCCGAGTGGGGACACCAGCTTTAAACAATCTCCCACTTACCGCCATTTTTGCGTGAATCCAAGATAAAAGGGGCACTTCAGACCTGGGAGAAGTTAAAGGTTTGTATTAAAAATCGACTGTCTGGCTTGAAAATTATGGAGCTTGACAGATGGAGGATGAAAGGCTGCAACAGAAGAAAAACACAGGCCACCACCCTTGACACCGCTGACCACCCCGTTGCTGACAGCTTCTTCCCACAGCCCCGCTCTCTAAAGCTCTTCCCGCTTTAAGGAAATGTATCAGAACACAGGAGTTTATCTGCCCTGACCTCTACCCCCAAACGGAACCCTCTTTCATGTTAATTCTCTTCACAAAACCCACCGCATGTAAGGTCCCTGCGGTGCTCTGGTTTATTTGGTTCTCATTATTTGTTGTTGGTGGTTGTTGCTGTTATCCTACAGCAGTTAAGCTCTGATCAAGAAATTCTGGAAGCACATTAAATATGATGTCGGGCTTGCTGCTTTCCACGGGTTTAAGGTGGGGAGCACAAGCCACATGCTGCTATTAGGAGAAGCTTTTAAGAAATAAGAACAGATGAGAATTTTTTATCGAAACATTTTAAATCAAGACAAAAGAACAGACTTCTGTGACAGCAAGATTGACAAGATTCCTCTCCTATATTTGGGTGGCACCTTTCCACAGTTATAGCTTAATAGTTCAGCAACAAAAAAATTCAGGGCCTGATCCTCTGGTACAAATATCACAAATCGCAACCTGTCTGTTCAGCTTAGGTTCCCCAAAACAAGGCAGGCATTAGGGAAATGAGCTGAAATGAGGTAAATATTATATTCACACAGATAGTGATAGCTGGGATCATTTTTTCCAGCAGACCACAAGGACTCTGATGATGACATATTTTAACCCCTTTCCATTCTTTGGCTGAACAAAATAATGTTCTGAACAAGACCCCCAAACTTTACAAGGCAACTTAAGAAGGATGCTGTAGTGTAATTTAAAGTTCATCTAGCAGTTCTCCTGACAGTATAAGTGAGGTCACAGCACGGCTGAAGAAAATTCATTCTTAAATATGAATGAATGGATGCTTATAAGACCTTTTGTTTTTCTCTTTTTCCCCAGAGTCGAATTTCTGCAGATGATTTTCCTCTGTTGTTGATGCTTAGAAGACACACAGTAATATGGGAGATGAGGGGAGGGACCCTCACACTGAACAGGAAGAACTGAAATAATAATTAAGATACAAGATTGTGATGCAGGAAAGGAGAATGTCATTCCTGGCTTTGCCTTGGTTTTCTGTGTGACCTGGAGCTACTCCTCAAAGGGACTGGGAGCAGTAGCTGGCACCGTGGGAAGAAGCCACAAGCAGGGTGACCTGCACAGAGCCTGGGCTGAATTAAACATCTCAGTGTTCTTGAAATAGCCTGGGGGCCACTGGCAATTGTGATGTGCTGGACAGGGAAGCATTTTAAACCCAAAATTTGGAGGGGGTGGGGGGGTGGGTGTCTACAAATCCCTGTCCAAGCTGCACTGAACAGATGTCAGACCAGGATGTTTGCCCAAAATCCTCTCCCAAATATATACAGCTACATTTCTTCCTATCAAAAACCAAAACAAACAAAGCATAAAGCAAGCAATAACAGAAAACAGAGCAGAGTTTACTCTCACAGTCCAGACAGATGATACGGCTGAGCTAATCTAAAGCATCCCTTCTGCCAGAAGGGGACAATTCTCCCTTTACTCCTTCCTCCTTATTTCCTCTTGCTCCAGTCCCTCCCCTCTGCTGCTGTGTCAGCTCTAAAGCTCATTTGACTGGACAGTGAGAGCCTCAAATCACAAACCTAATGAAAAACTGACCCATCAAAATACAGTTTTCTGCAAGATTAGTGGGTTAAATTGCCTCAGCATGTGGTCAGAGGAAAGCAGGACCTGCATGAGACAGTGACTGGGATCAGGGCTGGAGAGGGAGGGAGCACTTGGCTGTTGGAAAAGGTTACCTGTGCCTCTGGCTCAGGATATGCAACCCAGATTTTATCACCACCTTTAAATCATGTTTTATTCAGACACAGGGGAGCAAGACTCCTGTGCTTTTATTTTTACTGCATGTTCTTCCAGCCCCAGTGCCAACACACCACTGTCACTCTCCAACTTCCCTGTCCCAACCAAGGGAGAAGTTGCCACACTGCACACAGGACCATCAGTGATTTTAAGTGCAGGAGATAATAAAAAGAGGCACCAGTGGCAGGAGTAGCTGTCACTGACACTGAGCTGGGAACCCAGCTCCTTCTCATGACAAAATGCCATGGTTTATATTTCTCACAGGAACTGATAGAGAGGCTGAGGACCTCATCTTTCCCATCACAGATGTGTCCAAGCTGATGACCAAAATCACATCTTGAATCTCTCTCAGTCTTTGCTGGAGTGGAGAGAGAACTTCTTCCTGTTATCCGACAAGTGCATCTTTTCCAGTCCTTGCTGTAGGGACTGGAACTCCAGTGTGTGCCCCCTCTCCTTCCCCCTCCCCTCCCCAATAAATACCATCACTGTAAGGTTACATACAACTCTTACTTGAAATACATCTCCTACTTCCCAAATTAAAGATCAGCTCAATGGGCTGAAGGGACTTAAACTCTCTAAGCAGTGTAAGTCTGTCTGCAGCTAAATAGGGATTTTGAGAACCTAAGTTTTCAGCTCGTGGAGGGGACAGAGCCTTTAGGCACCTGGGCTGCCCACCCTGTCAATCTCCCACTTTGTTAGACAACAGAGGAGGAATCTGACTCCTTTGTTTCTCAGAGCAATTATTGTCACTGTGATTTTACACCGTAGAAGGACACAGTGCCTAAGGAACAATGATTACACGCGCAAAAGGGTGTTTTTTCTTTCAGGAAGCAGCATAAAGAAAAGTATTGCTCTTCAGCACAACATGGCATTTGGACACAGGACCACCAGGGTGATGGAGCTGTTTTTCCTCTCCATTCATCCATTTTAAAATCTGTAAGTTGCTATAAAATGAACAGATGCTATTAACACTTCAGTGGATTTGTGAGGAAACTGTGATTCATCCTCAGCAGCAAGTCAATATAAACACATGAGATTGCCTTCAATCTGCTTCCCAAGCCCTAGGAGGCCTCACAGAGTCAAAGAAAGAGATTTCTGCAGAAGATTCTTCTGGTTGCACACCCAGAATAATTGTCTAGTTTAATCATGGATGTCAGTTGCTTGTAGCTGAGTACCAAGCGTGGCTTTTGCTGTGGTATTTGCTGTGGAATAGATGTGAAATAATTGCACCAGGTAGGAATGAAGGTGGAATCCTTCGATCACTGAAGCCTGGAAGAGGTAGATGGTTTTATATCTAAATTCAGAGAAATAACTGAAGCATAAGCTTGGCCCATGTCAGTGAAAGAATGACATAAATGACCACAAATCTCCTGAATCCCAAACACAAGACAGTTTTATCACCAGCATTTTCTAAACTGTAAAAACCATAGGAAATAAAAAAAAGTAGAAGCTGTTATTCAGCTGGGCACTGGAACAAGAGGATCTTTTCTAAATCCTTTGCACTTCTGTGATCATTCTAATGCCTAATTTATGCTCTGTAGAGGTGAATTTAGAGGGCACAGGTGGTTTATTTGTGGTCAAAGCCTGGAACATCCCATCAATTTAGTTTAATCCTGGCACTGCAAAGTTTCCTACATGGCCTTGGTGAAATGTCACATTATGGTTCAGCCCCCTACCCCTGAAAATGAGCTTAATAACATCATTTACTCTCTCCATTGCACTGTTCAGATTATTCATGAATTTTTCAGGGTAAGAAAACATCTGCCATATGGCAGCAAGCACCAAAGAGCCCTGTCTTTAACTGCAGGCTCTGGGCTTTTCTATGGCACAGATAATTCTGACTTAGAATAGCTGTTTTGGGGCAGGATAATTGTTCTGCCACAGGGATTTACCAGGAGTGGAGACAACTGGTCCAAAAATGCAGATGAATGAAAAGCCTTTTTTTTGGTGGATTCAAGAAGATGCTGACTGAAAAAGTAATTTTTAGAGATCTGCTGGATGCTGGGGCCAAAACCAAAAGGTAAAGTTTCTAAAATAGGTGATAGCCTGGTGGCTGAGGCATTCCTCTATGATGGTGGAAAACAACAGAGGCAGACTTGAGTCACCCATTCCCTAAGTAACTGGTCCAACAAGCACCAGGTCACTTTTCAGCATCTTTTTGCTTTTTTCAGTGAAAAAATCCAAACAACCTTGATTCTGTCCTGCTAAAGAATGGAATACTTTCTGAGGCTTTAAAACCTTGGCAGGACAGAAAAAACACCTCGTCTCCTCTCTTAATTACAACGACAGCTCCCTAACACAGTCCAAGCCGAAAATCCCTTGTGTTTGTGCCTGGCCACTGGAAATATCACAGGTATGAAAAAATTTCATGCAATTATGTGATTCGGGGCACTTCCCAGACTTTTGCTCTTTTCTCTTAATTGTCAGGTTCTGTTCAAATACATGAAGTCTGTAGCTCTTTCCTTTGTGTGAATAGCTTTCTCAATCCCTATACAGCTTAATATTCTGTTGCCCTATTAAGCTAGCCATGCAGAAAACGGTTTCTAGCCAAATAATAGGAATAGCAAACGTATGAACTCTATACCTCAATGAGGTGTTAACTTCAAAGCCTTGTTATTTGGGAGTTGGGGCCATTTAAATGCTGACATTATTAGGCAAGGAAGTCTAAGAAACAAGCACTCAGTGGGAGTCAAAGATCTTTTTAAAAAGCATTTTCTTTATGCTCATCACACCCCAATTCATTTAGGATGGGCTCCTGTTCTATGCCTACACGTTTCCTAATTAAGACTTCTTTCCTTGCCACAATGTTTAGGTTGGAAGGAATCTGAGGCTCTCAGTGTACCCCCTTCATGATTGGCATATTTTGTTCTTTCCCCTCTCCCATCTCCCTGGTTGTAATTACATTACAGTGGCTTATCTCTCCATCAAAGGATGGGTAAGTGGTCCCTTTATAAACCTGCTCGAGCAGCTGTTGGCCAGTCAGGGAACACTGAGGCCTGACCAGAGCTACACTTTCCCCAAAGGGCTTATCTATATTATGCCGCATTGAATGCGATGTGAATCGGTGTAGACAAGAACAAATAGCATTCAGCACATGTCAGCTAAGTGCAGTTTTAGCCTGGCCTCATCAGTGTTTAATCATGATTAGCTGACATGCACAGTTTATTGTGGTCTTCACCAGCCAACATATTGTGACCGGTATTACGTCAATTACTCAGTTACCCAAAATTGCATTCAGACATGATTAAATCCTTCCATTTCTATGGCTTTGTGGAGACTCAGCGGCACGAATTTGGCTCTTTGGGACCTGGGCAGCCAAGGCTCACATCTAGGTCTGGGCCTGGCTCTTGTCACAGGATGATGCAAAGCCTCTGGACCATCCGCTCAGTGACAGCAAGGCACGGCTGCAACATGTGCAGGGATCTCAGACTGGCTGCAGACTAGGTCTGAGTGCTCAAAACATGAGGTCAGAGCACCACAGGCTTCACCTGGCAAAGAGGCAAATAATTGCTCCTGTTTCAGGTGGGGAATACCATTTGTGCCTTACCCAAAGCCCAAGGCGTTGCAGGTTTCCTGCTGCAAAAGCATCCTGCAATGCCACACCTGACTGCAGCTTGGGACAGCCCAGGGAAGAAGGTGCTAACTGAGGCACTGCCAGAAACTGTCTCACTCCTGCTGGGAGAAAAAGTGGGATTTATATTCCAAACATTATGAAATAATACCCCTTTATTCCTTAGACTCTTGCATTGCTAGCATTTAAGTCAGGTCTGCACACTTGCACTGGGTGAGCCCCACATTTGCAGAAGCAGCAGCTCCACACAGACTCCTTCTCAGGTCTCTTTGGGGCTGCCTGTTCATGTGCACGAGATCAGCTTCGTGTTTGCCCCATTCAAGCCTAATTCCAGCTTCGGTTCCAAAAGCAATAAACCCTTGGCAAAACTCTGCTGATACTAAAGGACTCGGAATTTTCTGTATACTCAGTATCTTTCTATAACTCAACATCCACATCCAACTCACCAACAATAGCCTAGGGGTTTTTTTTACTTTTTTTAATTCTTTCTAGAAATCCTGAGGCGCCAGGTGAATGGCAGAAATCATAATATTTATTTTTCTGGCCCAGATCACTTGCAGGGATTTCACAGAGGCATAGCAGGCAGTTGGTACCTTTTCAGCTGGAGTCCCTGTTCTAGTTTTGCACCCAATAACCTCATAGCCAGTGTATGCATTACCCATTTTTTTTCCAGAAAGGAAAATATCCTATGGGCCCTTCTGCTTCTGCTGAGCTTGCGTGTTGTGGGGTCGATGGAAGATCACCTCTTCTAGTGGTGCCCGCTCCTCCAAGTGCAAAGACACGTGGTTTGGGAACAAAAGGCATTATTCAGCCCCTGGGAGCAGAACACTGGCATCTATGTTTTACAGACTATTTGAAGCCCGAGATTTTTAGGGGTCAGCAGCTTCCCCAACCTCTGTGCTCATTTTGCTGGCACCCCTTGGGCAGGAGAGCTACAACAAGAACAGTCTTTCTGAAACCTGGGCATCCTCAGGCTCCCAGAACTGGCAGTTACTGTGTGCAGGGAAATTCTAAGTCATGTACAGTTGAGGCCACATCTGGTGTGAAATGCATTTACCCTAAGCACCCCGACCACACTGAGGCAATGTTTAAAAGCTACAACATTTTCAACTAAAACACCATGAATCAGTCATCCGCTCTCTACATTTTTTCCTTCCTAACACAGCAGATCGCTGAAATATTCATGCACACATTTTCTTTCCTAATCTTCCTCTTCCTCCCAGCCTGAATCTGAGGAGCAGGAAAGTGTAGTGGGCAAACCCAGAAACATTTGTTGTACTTGGATGTCTGGCTGTAGCTCCCGGTTGTGGTATCGCTGGATGATTCCAGGCAAAGAGAAGCAAGCTTTACTCACCAAAGTTAAAATCTGGCACCGATTCTGCTTTTGCTTATTTTGGTATAAAGCAGGAATTTCTCCTCTTTAGTCAGTAGGGTTGTACCACGAGGGTAAATTAGAGGGGAGGCAACTCAGCGTGTAATAAACAGGAGTGAGAAAAGAGAACCCTGCGGGAGGCGAATATGAATTGGGTAATTTGAGAAAAATAAAATAACCTACGGGGATAAACTGAAGCTATTTTGCTAAAAAAAAAAAAAAGACGAAAACTGCCCTTACTTGGTCCAGGAGTATCAGGTTTAAAGCCTGATGAATTCAACAAACTTTTGAATCACCAGGTAAGGAGCCTAACAAGATTTTCCTGCCGAAGTGCTGAGCGACTTCATCCACCTCTGTCATTGCCATTCCTGTGCCTGATCCAGGCAGGATCCCTAGAACCTGTGCATGGATAAGGTACCAGTTGAACCAAGAGTTTTGGAAAGTAGTAGACATTAGGAAAAGAGCCATGAGACGAACTGAAAAGTACGAAATCGGGAAAGTGCGCTATCAACCTAACAAGGAGAAGGTTAGGGAAAAATACATGTGGGAAATGGGAAATGCAACAGGCAGATCATCAACATAACTGCCATAGGTATTCCTGGAATTTGAAGTGAAACAACACCAGACTAAAAAGAAAAGCCTGCATTTCAATTATTAAGTATTAGGTCCTGTCTCCTCCCCTCAGTATTGACAGCTGGGATATTATATTAATTATGTTATGTTATGTTGTATTTATTATATTATATTATATTATATATATTATATTGTGTCTCAGGTTGCCTCTTTTGGACGAGGGTTATGCTCATGTTTTTACTTTAGATATTGTCAACTTCTCAACTGTTCTAGTGGAAATGCTAAGGTACAATATATTTCCCCTAAATATTTCTGACAGGAGCTAATCCGAGGAAGTTCTGTAGTTTGCACTACAAAGTGGGTAGCAAAGGTGAGCACGAAGCGTCATCACACGAAGGATTTCTGGATTTATAAACCATGGTCTGATTATTCCCATTTTATAGAGGAGTCACTGAGGCAAAGGGGGTGGTCTTGTCCTATGGCTGTAAATGGAGGCTCCAAGAAAGTCCTTGTTATGTGCACTGCCCTTGAAGCTCTGCTAATGCTTTGTCATTAGCTCAGGCTTCCTCCCAAAAGTTGGAGGTGTTTAACCAGCCAGCTGGGGTGTGACTGCAGTCATTTGAGCCCTGTTCTGGAAGGTGCCTGCCCGTGCAGCCAGAGCACACCACCTCTCCGTGCCACCATGAACACCTTGACACCACTATCATTATTACCTGAGGGCTGATTTTAGTAAGGGGTACCTTTTCAGTTACAATTGCACCAAACTATGAGCTCTGTAGCCAGGCTCGCTGGGAGAGTCAAATCAGTGAAAAAAAAATAAATTAAGGATAGGCCTGGCCTTAGTTTTAGGGGCTGTCTCATCCTGGTTTTAACTGATTTCTTCCCCCTACAGAGCCCTATCCCCAACAGTGCCTCCTGTCATCAAGGGCTGCACTGAACTGCACTATCAGCAAACCTTCAAGCCTTACAAAGAGAGAAGAGAACATGAATTAGCTGAAATAAAAGACCTTGGCCAGATTGCTTTGTTGGATAAAGCACCTTTGTTGTAAGAATGTGGGAAAGGAGAGTCCAGCCACAGCTCATCCAGATTCCTTAGACACACACGCCCAGTGGTATGTATTTGTGAATATTTTCCACATTTATATCTGCTAACCAAAGCAACCAGTTTTTACTTGTTTAATTACTGCCGAAGAAAGAGGAACTGTCAGTGCTTTAAAGAGTTATGCCAAAGCACAGGGTGGGTTCTCTCTGATTCATATGCTGCATGGCTACAGAAACCAAGACCCAGCATCAGGAATGCCAAGCAGTTAAAAAAGCAGCAGTCCAGCTCTATGGCGTATTTTTAATCTAACTCCCTCATTAAATTAATGTTATTCCTGACTTTCCCAGCAATTTAGCAGCGTATCAGCCGTTTTATCAAAACACAAGGAAACAGGAAGACCTTTTGGGGGGTATAAGTGTGGGACCTAACAGACTGTGCTATGCTAATGAAGTTTTGCTCCTCTTATTTTCCAAGCGAATGAAAGTCACCGCAGCTCTGGCTCTCTCTTTAACTTCATTGGTACACAACATTACCACAGGAAGTAGATTAAATAAATACATATGATTGGTTTTTTACCGAAGTGGAAAATATCCCTTGTGCTTTGTGCACAGAAAGGCATGGAGGTGACCTATGTGAAGCCTTTCTGAAAATCACCACCGCCATTAAAAACCCCCAAATCCTCGTAGTCCGGAAGATTTTCAAGAAACTTGGCAGATTTTGGTCTTTCCATCCCCGGTGAAGATACAAATTTGTGAAGAGTAAGCTGAGGATGCCAGCTACCTCCTCTATATATCCAAAAACTGGTCTTAAATCTCACAGGAAGAGAGGGAGATGATACACAACAAGAAAGAAAATTTGGGGTAATATTCCATGGACATTTGAGTGGATCAGAATCAGAATGGAAAATGCGCTCTAATAAAGCTCTGTAACATTATTACCATAATGACATCTGCACCTGGCTTTGGGAGGATTTACACCAGGTTGTAAGGAGACACACAGGGAAGCAGACACTTCTGGATGCACAGGAATGCAGTGTTCAGCCTTGAGGTGAATTTGCAGGGTGATCCTGAACCCTTCCAGAGGCCTGAAATTTCTGCCCATCCGTCTCGTTCCCATGCTTCTTATCTCTGTCTGTTATTAAACTACAGGGTTTAACCTCCTTGCTCAGTCTTTCCATCTGCAAAGAGCAATATTCACTTTCCTTTCAGAAAAGGATTTTAGGATTAGAGAGATGAGAGTGCTGCCTCTGAGCATGGAAAAACCCCAGACAGATGCACAAAACGAAGTCAAGATTTTGATGTAGGGTGGCCACTGCTCCATGAACTGTGAAATGAAGGAACAGTGGGCAGGAAAAGAAAGACACTTCTCCTGGGACCTTCAAAAGTAGCTGTCTAAACCTGGAGATTTCACATCTAGAATCACACATTTGATAGCCCTTTATAAGCCCTCCTGCAATTTACATGTCACAGTATCCACGACAGGTAAATTAACTTAATTACAACCATCACACACTTGAGAAAACTGGGACACAGCAAAGAAGCAGCTCATTGTCACCACTGGCCCTACAGCCCAGACCTTTCTGATGGGTAAATCACTTGTCAGAAAACACCAATTCAAGTTTTAGTTTCCTAACATAGGATTCCACCCAACACCCTGAGATTGGCCAAGTGTCCCTGAGGTTATTCAGAGGTAAACCAAGGGTTTGTTTTATTTGTTTTAAGTGAAATTACACTGCTGAAACAGTGTTGAAGAGAGAAGGGTTTAGTTCTACAAATCTTGCACCTTGCAAGTTCAAGTAGCCCCTCTAGACAGCGTATTTTATGCTGTGCTGACATGTATATAGAGGAACAGTTGAAGCAAGAAGCCTCATATCCATGATTTGAGCAGGAACAAGAAGGATACTGTTCAGGTACGTTTGTTATATCCTCAGATACACTGGTGGTGCTGGTATGAGTTTCCCAGAGCCAGGTTCTAAATGCAGTTGTGCCCAAATTAAAAGTGACTCCCCTGGACACAATTATCCCAGGTCTTCCCTTTCGATGTCCAGTTAGAGACCAAATGATGTTGTCACATTTGTGTTCACAGCCAGTAAGTGGCTGTGTCCAGCAGAATATGATTCATTTCTATAGTAAGTACAGTTTTTGGGGGCTGCATTGCTCACTGTTCAGGAGACAAGGGATAAATTCATGGTTGGGGAATATACAGCAACAAGTGAAGGCACAGAGAAACCAACATGAGAGAAGCAAAACAAGTTTTGAAAGTGGCTTTTGCTTAATAACAGCTCCCACCCAATAGAAAAACTGCACTGTCGGTGGTGAGGAACGATAAGGGAAAACTTGCATCACCAGAAAGGTTGTCCCAGAGAAAACTGCTGTCTGGGGAAGTTCAGAGGAGAATCCAGTCTTTCTTCTGCCCTGAGCATATCAGGTTTTGAGGATTTCGTGCAAGGCTTGAAGCAATTTTCAATGCTAAATGTTAACAAGGCTTTCAGATAGTCCTGGGATGTTGGGATGCAAGGACCGAACAAGATCCGTTTACACAAGCAAAATGGATATTTAAATAGAAAGCAGCCACCATCAAAAATGTTTTTTAAAATGCTGTTTTGGTTAATGCAACGTACTGTACTTCTGCCAACAAAGGCGGTTTCTGATCAGGACATGCCGTGCTTTCCTCTGGAGATTTTGCAGGCAGGGTGGTCTTCCATGAGGGACGGGAAAGGGCTTAGTTAACATTACACATCCTTCATACATGCAGGCTGGTCAATGTAAGGCGTTGCAGCTGTGCAGTTTGTCACCAAAAACCAAGCTGAAAGGAGTCTAAATGCAGGAGACCGACGGGAATATGACCTGGTCACTCTCTACACCTTTGATTCTCCCCTTACATAACAAAGCAACTTCTCCTGCATTAGTGCAGCCTTGGTCTTTAGAGAGAGTAGTCAGATGGTAAAGACAGGGAACAAAAAGGGACAGTGCAAAATACCCTAATAAAGTGATTTCTTATTTTCCCATAGACCAGAAAATAAGCCTGCAGTCCCATTATGCTACTTTACATTTACTTTGGTAGGAAAAAGCTTTGGCACTGGAAGAAGATTGCACTTTGTACCACAGAGATCTAAATCCATTCTGAAGGCAGGAGCTGCTCTAAAGGCCTCAGCTTCCCCTGTCTTTACAGGTGCCTGTAGAAATCACCTCTGTGCAAAGGAGGGGTGTAGCTGGCAAATCAAGTGGATTTCAGTGGGATAACATGTTGCTTCTATTTAAGAAAGCATCCCTGACCAGTGCATGTTTAAACCCAGAGAGACCTGAGCACAGGCTTAAAGCTAAACATATGCTGAGGTCTCTTCCTGAAACAGATACACGTGAGGAAACACTGATCAGTTAGAATATGGGATTCATTCTCTGGTTCATCCCCTCTTTTCCTCCTAGAATTTCTAGAGTCTGAAATGCAAAGAGTCCATCTAAGCTAATAGGGAGATGTTTATGTAATTATATGTGTGTAGCAGGTACAAAGAACCTATTTTAATACCATAAACATGATGGTCACCTTCCAGGTTAAGCAATTTACTAAGATCATTTGGTTTTATATTGACCTATCTAAAAATTTGCAAGTTGGAAATTTTGTGTCTCTCTTTGAAGCAAAGTAACCAAGCCATACTATCTCCCAGGTACTAATTCCAAGAAAATAGCTATTACACCTATCATCCATATTATTAATGTTATTATTATTATTATTATTAGCAGTGTTTTCCATCCTGTGCAAAGCAAGCATTTGAAATAGGGCATGGATATGAGATTATCATACCATTAGAACCATTCTCCTTCACTTCTGTGGTTAAGACTAGAAAGACTTGGGAAACCTGTTTATCAGATTTCTTAAATTCCAAAGGTTTTAGCTGTAAAAATTCAGCTCCGGCAAAAAGGAATCATCCAGGAAAAGATGCCATCATTTTTCCTAATCTCAGCCAAAGCTTATTCTGAAAGAATTTCCACTGAAATAAATGGGATAGTTCGCAACGTCGGGTCTATTCAGCATACATACAAGTGAAGGAATGCTGCACGCAATTTTGAGGCATTTTCTTACTCCCTTATTCCCAAGTTACAATATAGTCAAGATGGCCACTTCAGTTCTCAGGCTCACAGCTTGGAGTGCTGCTCCAAAAGCACATTCCTGGCTGAGATGGGATCTCCAGGAAGTGGGATCAGCACATGACTGAGCACGTCCAAGAGCACAGTTGGATGCACAGCCCAGGCCATGGCTACTTCCAGTTAGGAGTTTGTGACCCATCGCATTCCTGCAGAGACTCTCTCACCATCCCTCTTCCCTTCCACTTCCTCGGATTTGCCACATCTTTTGACAGAACCTCCTTCCAGCTGGAGGCTTTAGAGGATGAGTGAAGTGGTTGGGATGGACAGGAAGGGTAACCTGGATCAGCAGCAGCCGAGGCAGCACATCTGCTCACACACAGAACCTGGGCAGCAGTGCTGGAAATCTCCTGTGTGGGATCCAGCTGAGGGCATCTTCAAGGCTACTGTTCCCATACATCAGCAGCTATGAGGAGGGGGAACACACAGCCCCATCCCAAACTAGGATGATCCCATTCAAGACTGAGGTATCCCTGCAATGTGTAGTCACAAACATAGAGAAAGAGTAAGGATTTACAGTTTGTACACAACAGTGGCACCGTCAGTAGGGTTATAAACCAAGTGCTCATCAGTTACACCATGATTTTGCTCACTTAATTCTACCTAATTCAGGTCCTTCATGGCAGCCTTTGAGACATGATGAAATCTCCTTATTTTCTAGCTCCCATTCATCCCAACTCCAGGAGATACATACCAAGCTCATGCCATAGTGACCTCCACAATCCACACTTTGCACCTCGGGCTGCTCTTTCAATCTGCCAGCTCATTATTCTGCCTGGTGGACATTCTGCACAGAGGAGAGAAAAGCCCAAAATCTTGTCACTGCGCAAGAGTAACCTGCTTTTAGACCTTTATCAGGCATATATTTATACCAGATGACCTACTTGATGCCACAAACCATGAAAATCTATCTTGAATTTCTTTATAAAAATTGCTGGGGGCTGTACCAAGCAATCATTCCCAAAATTCTGAAATGAAACAATTTCAAAGTCTATGTTACAAAAATAGCATGTGGTGATACCAGCTTTGGAAGATTAGAGAAATGAGGCACAGCTACAACCTACTCACCTTGGACAGTCTTGATGAAGCACTCATGTAAACACAAGGACACTCAAAAAGAACACATTCATTACAATTTCCTGGGGGAAAATTCTCAAAATGCCACAGAAAGCACCACGACTTTGGGATATGCATCCAAAACACAAGGTAGAGAAGAGCTGTTACAGTGTGGAAAAGCTGTGCTTGGAAATCCTTGGGATTCTACAAGCCCCAACCAGGTATTCATGAAAACAGAGGAGGAACTTGAAGGAAGAGGGAAGTCATGCTTAACAACAGGTCCTTGGTACTTAATAAACCATTAGCTTTTGAGATAGATGCATCTCGTGTATATATTTACATATTTCATAAGCCATAGCTATTTGCCATACAGGGCTTTGCTGGTTTGGGGTTTTTTTCCCAGAATGCTATTTCAGAAAACTAATAAGTTTCTGCAATAAAATTTCCCCCTCTGGGTTGTATATTGAAAAGAACAAAAGAATTAAGAGTTCTGATTCTCCGACTTCCTGAGACTGCTGTCATTACTAAATGAATGAACTAATTTTGTGATGAAAGTCATTCTTAGAAGAAAAATATTGAAATATTAATATCTCCCTACTTTTTAGTAGAAATGGGTGATGTTAAAGTTCTGCTGCACTTACTGCTCTGAAATACCAATGTAAATTGGTAAAACCAACCCAAACTGATCTGATTTGGTTCCCCTTTTTTTTTTCTAGAGGGTGGAAAATTTTGTTTTGCTTTTTTCCTGACTCATGAAAGACACCAGACAGTGATGTGGATGATGTGGTGAAAGCTCTGAAGAAAAAAATCTACTTAAGTCAAGGAACAGGGGAAGTGGTCACTCTGCGAGGTCATTTTCCTGTGAGACTCTGTGACAGCTGGAGAAAATTAACCAAAATATCTGCATTCCAGAGAGGTATAAAAAGAAGAAAGAAAG
Source organism: Corvus kubaryi (assembly GCF_017639235.1). Taxonomy (NCBI): domain Eukaryota; kingdom Metazoa; phylum Chordata; class Aves; order Passeriformes; family Corvidae; genus Corvus; species Corvus kubaryi. Next base: position 1,337,060 of record NW_024581058.1, read on the forward strand.
GGAGGGGAGAGGGTCAAATGTCTTGTGGAAACCTGTAGGAATGGCAATGGCATTTTCTATATGGGCTCGCTCAATCTGGTTTCCTGACAAAATCCTACAAAAATAGGAGGAGATTTTTAAGGTCTCAGAGGGTAGTCAGGCAGCCAGCTCCCTTAAAAGTCAGCAGGACATTCATTAAACTTGAACAGATTAGCTGCATTGGATCTTTTCTCTGATGCTGGCACAGGGACCACACAGAAATCCTGTTCCTAACACTTTATTACCATTTAAAGCTTTACAGATCAGTCACACTTCCAGAGTGGAAGAGCTTGGAAGACAGCAATAATACCAAGGTAATCAGATAGATTCTTTGGTTTCCATGTTTGTATTTCAAGGAAATAGCCAGTGAATGCCAAATTTGCTTCTACACTATTTCTGATTCCCCAGCATTGCTTTTGTTTTGCAATCCTGTAAAACTAAAATTTTTTCAAACATTTTAAAAACTGATTTGTATTCTCTTAAAAAATCTCACAGTTTTTTGTGTCCTATTTCTCCCAGGCCAGAACCAAAACTGAACTTTAAAGCCTTAATCCTGTCAAAATTAGTGTATTTTTGTGAAACATTTTGACTCTGCCAAATTGAATATCAATTGAAACCATACCTTCCCACCTTCAGAGCACTTCCATCCCCATGGATCCTCTGATCATTTCAGACTACTCTGCAAAGAAAAAGAACAGTAAACAAAGTCTCTTTGAGGTGAAGCAGCTCTCTGTCGCAATTTCAAGCAATGAAATCAATTCATGCATGAGGGATTCTGAGTTAACAAAACTCTGCAGACCCAGGCTCAGGCACCCTCTCAGTGGGAGCAAGACAGACAGAAGGACACAGGCAGGAGTCAGGAGATGACATCCACAAGCAGAAGCAAATCAAAAGGACTCACAAGCAGAATTAAGATATTTTTCCAGAGTCCCAGGCTTTACAGTTGAGGTGAGGATTTCAAAACAATACAGCTCTTGTTTGGGTAACTAAATTTTACAGACCAGTCCATATCTGTGACCTCCCGCTGCAAGATACGGAGCCAGATTTCCCTCTGAAAATCCATCTACCTCTCGAGCTTTTTTGGGAAGCTGAGCCTTTCCAACAGCCCTGTGCTAAAACCATAAGCCTTTCTAGAATTGCTGCAAAAAGGCAGAAATGCTACAAAGAATTTTGAGACATCGCAACCCATAGCAGGTTACCTACAAGTGGAGAAGCAACTACTTCACATCTGCAGCAAGGCTGTGCGTTGTGGTGAGATCTGGACATTCCCTGTTCACTGCTGGTTTCACATTCATTACAGCCAGGATAAAATAGCATGACTTTTAGCTAGCGAAAGCAGAATCTGCGGAGAAAGTTGCAGAAGGATTTCATGTGGTCTCCAAAACCTAACTCAGCGACACTCAATCCTTTCTGCTGCAAAACACCATCAGTGTCTTTTCCTCATAGCTAGACCACTTTGTTTGAAGTCTCTGTCTACAGTTATCACCATGTCACTGCTCTTCATTTAACCTGATTTTCTCAGGCGGTTTATCTTTTTCGTGGGGCGAAAAGAAAACAGTGTCTGATTGGGGAAGATGGATTTGTTTGGTTTTGTTTTCTAAAAATTTATTTTGATTTGCCCATTCTCTCTTTTCCTTTATCCTTCCAATGATAAATAGCTGTGAGGGAAGTAAGAGAGCTCCAAAAGGAGAAAAAAAAAAAAAGGATGTGGCAGTTTGCATTACTAACTCCATTTAATGCTAACCTCAGGTTGTGTTTGGAATCTGATGTAGATTTTGTCCAGGTAGCTACAAAAATTTCCCGAACTACTTAGAGAACAGATAATGGTTTAAAACAAGCATAAAATGGTCCAAAATCACACCTAAATCCAAACGTAACCAATTCAAAACTCAGTTAACTCTAAAACATGTTGAATTAACTTCGTTTTTAAGGAAGTGTTTCATTCTTGCACTTCTTGTTTAATTTTTAAATGGACCAAAAGCAGAAGTTCGAAATGCCACATGAAGCCTTGCTCTCATAAGATTGCTGCTTGAGCTTCACCTCAGTGGGATTCAGAAGATTCCAGATAAACTATTTAGCTTGCTATCTGAACCAAAATGCTGAGCTTTTGAGGATTACCCAACCTCCTATCTTTACCAGACACCTTTTTTACCGATTAGTGCCTCTAAGCCATCATAAAACCTCTCCCCACACTGGGGATTTTCTTGACCTGGTCATGGCGGTGCTTGTTCCTGCCATGGAAGTGGCAAGTTTGCCAGAGCAGCTTTCCTGGGTACTTTGACCACTTTTAGCTGTTCATAAGGAAGGAGAAGGGAAGTAGTTCATAAGAAACTTTCTGGTACTTGTCATATTTCACTCTCAGTACTTTTCTGTGGCTAATTTGATTAATTTTTAAAAGGTAAATATTGAAATACATTCATTGACATCCTATTATCTGTGGTTGTTTACATATAGAGGGCAAATCCTCTCCACCATTCGAAGCCAAAATAAACAGATCTTGTACAGGCAAGTTCCAAACTGTCCAGGGGTGTTGGATTTTTCACCAGAGGCTGCAGAGCTCTTTAATGCCTATTCCTACACCCCAGGTGTGCTTTTTTTGCAAAGATGCTGTGTTTCCTAGAGAATCTTCAGGCACAGTTAGTAGCTTTCAGCCTTGACTGAAGCAATGTCAGCTTAGCAACCTTTCACTTCTACATTCTTCATTAATAAAGAGAAGAAAGACATGACAACCTTGAAAGAAGATATTTGACCTATTTATCGACCTTGAGTGTGAGACTGAAAAGCACTGTAAAAGGCTGGGTGATCTGACTTCTTAACCTAACTCAAGGAGCCGTTCTCAAATTAGCTAATTTTAATGAGTGGATGAAGTATGCAGAAGCCCTTCACACCTTTCTACTAAGGTGTGCGGTATCTTCATACCAGATAATTGCAAGTACGAAAGGATACAATCTTCTTTTTTAAAAAGTCACAGAATCATTCACTAGCCAGTCTCCTAATTCTTCACTAAATTCCGAGTTTGAAAATCTACTGTCATTCTCAAACAAAAATAATTTTTAGAGAATTAGCTATCAGTATATATATATATACCAAAATTGGTAATAGTGTCCTATTTAGGAAAAACTCAACACTTTTATGCTTCAAATGAATATATTTATAACCAAATATATCAATCTGAGAACATGTATTTGATAGAAGCATGAAGAGTAATGCTGAACCTGTATTAATATGTGATTCTTTCTGCAGCAGAGCTGAAAACCAAAATAAATGTACAATTAAATGTTACCAGTGTTTATCATACAGGGTGATGTTCTGGTATTTGCTTTCAGGTAAGAACATTCCTCATCATAAACTTATTTCTCCTGGATTATCATTTTAAAAAGAGATAAGAAGCTTTTGAATTATTTTCTCTTACTAGGAAGGTGAGTAGATTACATAACTGTTTTTGTTCCATGGATCAATCTCCATTGCTTTGCATACAGGGTAGACTTAAGATGTTACCATTAGCAATTTACACCCACTTGCTGGCCATAAATGACCTTCCAGATCCAAGGCAGTGGATTGTAAAACCACTGACTTCACTGCTGGAGCACTACAGAAGAGAAGAAACTGGATGAGACAGAGCAAGTCCTGAATGCCTTCCATAATTACCAAACGTGGCAAGACAAGTTATGAAAAACAAAGGAAGACTGGACAAATTTATGCTTGAAGTCTGGTACTTATGAAGGTCTGTCCGACTACAAAAGTCTCTTTTGATCTGCGTTAATTGAAAGCACTTAAAATTCAATCACACATTTACAGCCACATGTCTAAAACTGACTCCTAATCTTGCGTCTATCTGTACCTCACTGGTCAGGCTGGAATGCCTTCCCTCTGCCTCCAGCCTGCAGAGGATACAACTCTAATGACAGCTGTCTTTAGTTCCAGCTGGAGAGTTTCATGGTTGTGGCCTCAGAATTCCCTGAACTCAATCCTGTGTAGCATCCACAATGATAATCGTCCCATATCTCTGGCAGCTCACGGCAACAGCCGCCCGTGCAAGTGACGAGGCCTCTACGGATGAAGACACTCATTCCTGGTTTCCCAGGGTAATAAGAGACCAGGATTCAGCTGGGTGTGACACAGTGCTTCCCGAGCTGCTCCGAGATGGAGAGAGCAGCATCTCCCTCTTTTTTTTGGGAGGCAGGAGACGGAGTCCGCAGTTTGCGGTGGCACTGGTCAGCAAAATGAAACCACCAGGAGCGTGCCTGTAGGGGGATGCAGCCAGCCTCGCCTTTGACCAGGTAAAGGAAGGAAGAATAAGGAATCAAGAAACCACATTTATTCCCAAGGTTGCTCTTAGATTAAAACCTGCAGTGCAAACCTTAAATCCCACCAGACAACAGGACTCCATCTCACGTGACAGGGACAGGTCAGAGAACCGCTTGCCCAGATCCACTAATCTGCACCAACACTGACAGCAGGAGCAACATTCAAGCCCAGCTTTGAATCTTTTCACGAGTCAAGCCACTTGGGTGTGTTATACTCAAGATTCATGGACCCCTACCCTTTTAGATCCCCCCCCCCCAAAACATTGAGAGGTAAACAAATTCTGCTTGAATATTTCGTTACGTTATGTATGAGGAGAGCTCTGCTAAAGGGCTTGCACTATTGTACTGTCTTGACTAATAGTTTGTGTGACATGCATAAGGAAGACCAGATATTTGCAAATTTAAGGATTTTTTTTGCCCAAGGACAGCTTGTAAAACCCATTAACATGAATTGTGTCTGAGCCGATGAGGAAAAAAGAAAACACTGAATCCAGACCTTCAATATTTTATTGGTGTTTCTGAACTTTTATTAGCTGTACTTTCTTCCATAAAATCAATTTAATAAGGGGAGCGGTGTTTTGGTAATGCATCAAAAGCAGTTCTTCTCTTCAAAGGGCATCTTTTTCACTCAATCTCTTCTCTAAAGACAGTGACATTAGTTTTGTAAATTAATAAACAGGCCAGCATCTGAGGACTGCATGAAGCCTCCATCACCCCTTATTGTGCTTTCTCTTCTGACCCCACTTTCCAGTGCAGGGCCCTCATCTCAACAACAATACCCTGAAAGCCTGTGTGGCACTCTGGGATCACACTTGAAAAGGCCTTTGGCTGAGGCTGGCTTTCAAGGAGGGGGGACAATTGGCAAGAGGCCTGTGGCTATTCATGCAGAACAGGCAGTGAAAAATGCCTGAAGTCAGATTCAGGGGTGGGCAATGCCCAAAAAAGAAAGCCCACATAACATGAATGGCTGCTGCTAGGAGACTAAAACCAAAGGCATGCCACTAGCAGGCCTCCATGTGCCGACATCAATGGGTTCATCCTATCCCTATTAGGGGCCTAAAATGATGGAGAAACATGAGAAGGGACTATAAGCAGGAAAGGAAAATAATACCAAAGTACACAACGGTCAATGCTTATATTGTTATACTAAACACTCAGGAGAAGGAAATAATATTTTCGATGTTCTGCACCTTTTCTGCTGACAGGGGTTGCGTGGGTTGCAAAATCTGATAAGCAAAATAGCCATGGCACATTTGCTTGGAGGAGGAAAGCCACGCACTTCAGTAATTAGTTATTTCTCATGCCCATAATTAAGCGTGATTATAAAAACATATTTGAAAAGCCAGACCTGAGTTAGAATGGCTCCAGACCTGGTGCTGGAGCAGCTCCAGTCCCCTGGCTGTGCACACACAAGTCCAGTTCGGTTCCAAACCCAGCAGTGCTGATGGGAGGGAAACAGGAGGTCTACACATTTATTAAAGGAAACCACTATAATGCACCGCAAAAGCATTTCAGTGGCATACAAATGACCCAAACCTTAACTGTGCTCAGGGTTAGGAAGCCTGAGAGGTGCTGTCTGCAGTGTCTCCAGTCCAAAAAAGACCATCATGAAGAATTTATGTTGCTTTAAGTCACCAGGTAGCACTGGTTTTTTCCTCTCATAAAGTACAGCTGACCCCCCCATATTTACATCCTTACATTTCACACTGGAAAGCATGGACTGATGATCTCTTTTGAAAGAAAGGAGACTGTCCATACCCTCATTAATTTCAGCAGCATTCTGAAAATGACACACTGGTTTCTGTAGGAGCAACCCACCCTCTCTAAAATCCTTTCCACTTCAGTACAGATGTTGGCTCTTGGCTAGCAAAAACCTTGAAAAAATGAATTACAATGTCTAGTCATGTTTGGACCAGTTTCTAGGCATGATCTCAGCTCTTAAAAAATGATCATATTATTTAGTTTATGAGTAATAATGTCTGACTAAAAAAGGTATAAAATACAATGTGATACTATAATCAAGTGATTTATTTCAAGGGGTGATGTTTATTATTTGGTGTGGAAGAAACCTCCCCATCTTGCTTTTCCAATTATCTATTCTTGAAATCTGAATTTCCAATCCTTTCTAAAGTTTGCTAACAACCTCTTTCCTTCCTGCACTGGTACAGCTGCTGAAAGGAAAGTAAGACCCTCATTATTGCTGTACTCTGTCCTACATAAGGGGTAGGAAGAAAATAGCAGCTCCCTGCCGAAAGAGGGGAGAGCAGTGGGAGTCAGCCTCGGGTTTCCCTCATTTGGTTGCTGGTTTGGGTACGTAACTGGGTGGCAAGTGGTGGATGTGGTGCTCCTCTGGAGGCAATGAAGCAATCTGCTGTCCTCCAGTGGGAGTCAGGAAAGGAGCTGTGCACGCTGCAGAAACAAAGCTGCTGTGATCCACTGATACCTCAGGGAAGGCTCTAAAGCAACAATTCCATGCTGTTTGTCTGTCCATTTGGATTGAAAATTTCTAAATCCACTATGGAGTAAATCTTAGCCCCACATGTGATCTCAGCACCTGCGTGTGTCTCTCTGGCATCTGGAATGGCTCCCGTAAGTGGCTACTTCCAGCAGAAAATCTGTGCCCATTTTGTATCTCCTCGTGTATGGATGAGCAACAATGTCTAACTGCTTTAATATCTGAAAAAGTCTCATAAACACCAAAACTTTGTATGTATAGATTTTACAGATTATATATATATATATATATGTTTTATAGATAGAACAAGTGGACATGAGTAAGGCTAAATGCAGCTCCACTGCTACTCTGCCAAAGGAACTCTGTGTCTTGGGTGGTTGTGATTCCTGTGGCCTCTCAAGGTTGAGTATTTGGGATTTGATATTTAATTCAGGGAAGCAAGTAGAAGTGTTTATGGTATGTGGGCAAGCCCAATCCTCTAAATCAAGAAACTGAAAACTCTGTCATAGTTTTCCCGTATCTTGAGGCCACTGCTTCTCCTTCTCTCTTCTTCATGGATGAGCAAATAATTTTTCCCCCAACAAAAAGATGAATCCTTACAAGAACTAGAACATTTGTAAAGCACAGAATTGTATTTGAGAGATTTAAGTTTGCTTTTGTATGTGTAGCATCATGTGAAATAAAAGAAGAGTCAAGACCTGTAAGATCCAGCCTTGCCTCCCTAAGTGAACAGTTTATCTATATTTCCAAGGCTGGAATTTAAAAAACCCTGTTAATATCTTATGATGGACACTCACAGAGGTTTTCTGTGAACTTAAGATAGATAGATAGATAGATAGATGAATAGATAGATAGATATTCCAACATCAATCCTATGGCAGGACAAACTAGCTCTCTAGATATGTCTTTCTCTCTCCAGCTGTATTAGGTACCATAGGAAAGTTCCTAACATTCTCTAGACAAAAAAGTTAGACTGAATCTCTTCCACTCCAAACAGCAGGAATTTTACTCTCTAGGATTCGAGTTTAGCTTGCCCAGCCCTCTGAATATCCTTGCCTTTTGCAAAGGGCATTTTCAGTTTCCCTTATCTAGTGATATTAGCACACTCAATGTAGTATGTTCAACAGTCATCAGATTTGACAAGAAAAATTACTTGAATGTTTCAGGGTTTTCAGCATTCTTCAATGGATTTTTAATGTAATTTGTGTCAATTGAAGGAGGACCTTCCTAGCTTTGGGAGATGGGAAAACAACCTTCCAAAGCCTGAAGAAATATATCTTTTTAAAATTTGTGAGATCTGAAAGGAAAAGGGTGGGTGGTCTTAGCCCTTCAGAAGGTCTCTGATCCTCTGACCCATTAGACCATTAGTTCACCTAACACAACCACCAAGAGCTATTCAAGTCTAAGGGTATAAAGAAAGGTGGCAATAAAAATAAATTACTTAACAAAAGGAATAAATATAAGCAGTTCAAGGGGGGTTTTTTCCTTCTGTGAAATCCAAAAAGTGTATAGGTTGTTCCATTCTATCTATTCAGTCAAGATAGCTACTTGATCTTTTCAAGAAAAAGTAAGATTAAACTACCATGGGTACCCAACTACAGAAATGGGGTTTGTTACTGACATTTAAAGTTTGTGCTGTGTGTGCAACGTTTACCCAGCCCATCAGTTTGATATTTAGCCACCCTTTTCTGCTCAGACCAAGGGGTTTTGCATACTGAAGCAGCAAATCCTAATTAATAATCATTTAACTGCAAACACCAAGACTGTTGGGAGAGAGCAGAAGTCACCCATGGATGCCCTGGCTGGTCTACAGGAGCTGCCCTTGTAGACATCTCCTAGCTCCAGCTTCCCACAGAACAAATGGTAGCTCTCAGACTTTTGGCCAAGGGTCTCTAAAAAGTCAGGATCTCATGTAACTCATTGTTTCCTTGCCCTTGAAAACACTGAGGAAAAGCCATACATTGCACTGGCTCTAACTTATCATCAGGTTTAGCTCCCTCTGATGTTTTTTTCTTCCCTTTTTTTTTTATTCCAAAGAGAACTCTCTAAACATCTCATAACAGCAACCAGAGCCAGACAGCATGGGGAAAATGAGAACATTCTCCTGACACAAAAACCATTAGGCAGCACTTGATCTCTATTTGAAAACTAGAAATCAGATGATTTTTCAGTGAAATAGCAAACACCCACGGTGAAATCTTTCCTGGGGTTTTGAGGCTGGGGAAAGACTCCCAAGTCTGATTATAAATAAAGCACAGCTACTAAGGAAAAATATCATGGCTGAGGCATTGGACTGGAGATTCTGCCTGTGTTTTCAGACCTTCTCCCTGCTCTTGGGTAGCTCTCTTAATCTCTCTGCTAATTCCCCAGTAGAAACATCCAAGGATGGTTTTGGCTCTGGTGATGCCAGCAGTGGTCTTCATTTCACCTGCTATGGCACTAAGAACATTTCCAAATTGCCTGCATCTTTAATTTATAGCCACAGCCACACTGTGGCTTTATTTAGAAGATGGAGACCTGAAATATGACCCTTCAGCTGTTTTCTGCTCCCCTTTGGATCCAGCATGGATTCAAGCACCATAGCATGAGTGTAGCCATACGACTCACCACATTTCCTAGGTTGTCTGGTCATTTCTTGGAGAGTCTCATTGCTGTAATTATTTTTTACAGCTGGGTACAGGCCTGGAAAAAAAGCCTTGAGCTTCACACCAAGATAAAATATTACAAAAAATAAGCTAAGAGTTGTCTGCCCACTGAATCTATTCCAGTGGTCTTTTACTAAACAAAATGTGCCTAATTGGCATCAGTGGGTGTTACCTCAGCAATGAAGGCAGGACTGGGCTTATATAGCCAATAATTGCTTAAAGCCTCATTCTTGCTGAATAATATCAGTGCTATGAGGACTGAGAATCCAAATGAGTGGAAAAAATGTTATCACCTGAGTAAGAAATTGCGATGGAGGTGTAGACAAAAGTAGATTTTAGGGCATACTTGAAGAAGATTTGATAAATGGCCATATAGAAACCTTCTGGATACAGTGGAAGCAGACTTGGAGAGGGGTAAAACCAGATTCGAGATGCAGTGTTGCTAATTGCTGCTAAGCAGCAGTACCACTGTTTCCCAAAGCAGACATTCTTAACAGTTCTCTTATCCTTGATTCCTTTAGTGAAGTCTGAAGATAACCAAGCACATTTAAGCATTTAACTGAAGCAGCAAAGCCAACTGCACTGTCCACAAGCTTGAAAAAAATATTCTGAAAGGACATCCTGAGCCCTGAGTCCTGGACAGGAAAAGTAGCAGGTCCTAAGCCTGAAGATGAGGTCAGTCCTTTCTGTTTTCCTCTAAACGTACGACGGGGGGTTCCCTGCCCATCCTTTCCCTGGATAAGTGCCAGTCCCTACACTGGCAAGAAGAGGCACGAACAGCTGTGTGTGCCAGACCCATCCAATCTCTTCCCTTTTTTGATTTCAGGTAACTGCTCATGGCAGCAGTGGAAAACTGCATAGGGGATTCCATAACAACAGAAAAGCTGTAAAATATAAAATCTTCTCACGGCTTGCCTCGTTTGCAGCTGTTCATTTTTCCCTGTTCCCCTCGTGTAATTTTAAGGGCTGACAAAACTCTGCTTTCGTACCTGCAGAAAGTGGCTGTGATACTACAGCAATGGCAGGTTTTTATTAGCTGAGCTGACATCTGAAGTTAGGAGAAATTCACATTCCCTTTCTCTAGAGGAAGCTCTCATTCACCTACTTTTACAAGACTTTTATTGCATCTTACAATAAATCTACTGAATACTTACCCTGGAATGATCTGCTTCTTGTAACACGAAAAACTTATGTAACACATTCAAAATCTAAAGTCAGACTTTTTTTTATCCTCTGTATGCAACACAGTCCTCCTTATTTTTCCAGACTCAAGCCATCTAAAGCTGATCACCAAACCTTGCTAGAGATCAGTCCAGTGAAGGCTGCAGATCTTCAGCTGCTACTTTTAATTTTAGCATTTTAATATATTAAAATCTTCCAAATAATATGTAATCTATGTATTCTAACCCCTTTCATTTATGACCTTGTTTTTTTTATTTTTATCCCTGAAGATTAAAAACATCAGCTGCCAAAATCAGCTAAATCCAAATGTTAAAGTCACACCACAATAGTTTGCCTTCCCAACATTGCTATCTCCTTCAAGTAAAACTGATCACACATATCTTTCTATAATTATAGACCAAAGAACAGTTGTGCTGGGGCAGGCTTTGACTAATCCATCCCCTGGCCATTAGGTAGGACTGGTTGTTTCTAAACATCCACGGAGATGGCACATTCTCTGTACCTGGAGGCTTGTTCGTCTTTAGTCTCAGTGATTACGAAAGCATTGCCCCAAAGGCTGGTTAACTCTGAAGCCTCTGTCAGTAACTCTGACTGCATCATAAGCCACTTTATTCAACCTGACCCTCTCCTTAGTTGAAGCTATTCTCTGGGATATTTCTAGTTCTGCTGCTGCTGGATGAATAGCTGCAGTGAGGGAAAAAGAAATGGGATTTCCATATTTCATTCTATGCAATCGCTTTAAATTCATGTACATATTCCATTTATGATGGGGTAGGAGGAATAGCTCAAGTGTTCAGCACCAGCTCAACAGTTGTGACCACTGCAAGAGATTAAATGTGCAGGCAGAGACTGATGTTCTCCACATCACAGGAGGTGAAGGACATTCCTTTTCGACATGGAATTTGAATTCAATATGGTATTTGAGATACTCATTGCTCTGTCATGGAACACCAAAACGAGGGAGGTGGGAGGCTGAAGGGTGATGCTGGTACTTTGCCCCACAGGTATCTGCAGCCAAACTGGTACCCAACCTTTCCTTTTTAAAATGGTGTTGTGTTTCGTTTTTGCAGAAAGCAGAAAACACACCAGAAATGATCGCTTTACATGAACTCATACGTTGGGAAAATCATACAGGATTAAAACTAATAAACCAACAAAATGCTTGAAATGGTTGCTGCAGAGTTCTGCGTGCTGCAAGGGGTCAGTTCATGCTGGGTGAAAAGCAAACAACAGCTCTTAGGGGAGGTAAGAAATAGTTTTTAATTACCCAAAGGTGTTCTAGACAGCGCTCTCAAAGCACACCTGTGTTTGTGTCAAACGCCCATCTCCAGAAGATGAGGAAAGATGATCCCTGGAGAACACACCAGTCAAGATGCAGAAAAACAGATTTAGGAACAAAACCCAACAAACAAAAAAACTGGAAATAAGAGAACCATTTTCATTTCTAGTTAACTTCATTCTCAAAAACTAAGCATTACAGGATATGGTCTTTTTTTTTTTCCCACTTTCTATTTTAATTAAAAATAGCACAAGCTGAAGTTGTCTGTGTTTGGCTGGGAATTTGGTAGCCCTCCCTCTCTGACCTCATATAAATTTGATTTGCCTGCAGCAGATCTGGGACAAATTTTGCTCTGATGTAATACTTCATGCCAGGCAACTCTGTTTATGTCAGATCCCTCCTTACTGCAAACTGGGAGAATCCAGAACCAAGGCACTGGGCACGGCAGGTGAGCAAGGGCCAAGGTAGCCCGGGACAACTCTCAGCCAAGCACGAGACAGACAGAGACACTCTGGGGCAGTGGCAAGCCGTGCACAGCCACATTCCCAGGCTCTGGAAAGCAAAACAAACACAGCCCAAATGCTGTGGAACAAACCTGGGCCCATTAAGTCCAGACTGAATGAAACAGAGCTCAGTGCAAACACAGTCCAAAGGCAGTGGAAAGCAAACTTAGGCAAATAAACTCCAGGCTCTGTGAAACAGAGCACAGATAGACACACTCCAAGCACAAGTAGGAAAGCAAACAGAGACAAATATAGTCTAAACTTAATGAAGCAGATACATGAAACAGTAGCTGTCTCACTCTCCAAGCAAAATCTAAGTAACTTACTCCAAAATCACTGAGCTGGAGCAATTGTGGTTCTCTTACAGGCAAGCTACAGTGTTAACCTTCCCTTCTCATATCCTTCGTGCCTTCCACTCACACTCAGCATGGGAGACTTATTCTCCATTCTTCAATGGCCCACAGTAACTGCTGAGGATCAAAAGCTTTCCAATTCTCGCATTCTTTCAGCAAAATGTGAAGACTTTCAGTGTTTCAAGGCTACATTCAGATGGAGCAAGGAGATCTTACTCAAATATGTATTTATTTATGTACAGTTTCTTGTTGCACATCTATAATGTAGCTTCAGAGGGAATGAAATAGAGGAAACAGAGATTAGATAGCAATCAAGATACGTATTTTAAAAAATGAAGAGCTGAGAAAAAGGGAAGCTAAAATCATCAGAGACATTTCTTTACCTGAGAGAAATGTGACTAACATGAAAAAATTTTTCTGAAGTATTTTAAGAATCTGAGAAAGCTTCCAATGGCGAATTTGTTTTGAAGAAGATAACGCGATGGAGAGGAGGTAAATACTTAGTAAATACCGGAATAAAAGGGGATAAAGTTCTTTTTTCACTTGAGGATGACAAAGTACTTCCCAGTCTGATAGTAACTGTAGAGGAGGGTAAAGAACATCAATTACAGAAAAGTACTTTAAACCTGGCAGGCCATAGATTTGGTCCCAAGCAGTCCTAAGGACCTGTCTGAAGAAAATCTCTGGCACATTTTCAATGTCTCCTGGAAGACCAGGAAGATTCCCATGAAATAGAAGACCACTATGTTTAAAAAAGGCAGGCAGGATGACACAGGCAGCACCAGGTCAGGGAGGTTGACCCCGGTCTTGGGTGAAAGAATGATTCACTTGCTGCAGGAGTCAACTAAGAGGGAAAGAAAGAGAGGAAAGAGAATTCGTGTCATTCAATGTGTTCAACAGGAAATAGGTCGTGTCAGACAAACGTGATTTCATTCCCAACGTAGATTGCTGTATAATTCTGCAGATGTGATGTACAGTACTGTGGTTAAAAAAAGTGTCACATGGTGACAATAAAGTACATGGTAAAAGCATTAAGAATGGGATGAGTGCTTTTTTTTAAGTCCATCAGTGGGGAATCACAATTGGCCTGATGGCATTTTAGGGGATTCCCCCATGACCAAGACTTTTCAGTGTTTTTATCAATGGTTTTAAATAATTTTTCACGTATGTTAAAATGAAAATAAAGCAAATGCAGCCACCCTGTATCACCGGTAAAGGCCAATGGAATAAAATGAAGGTCATTTGTACTGAAAAGCTCCAGAGCAAGGGTTAATCGTGGTCCATTCGACCCATTAAAATGTTTCATCTCTAAGATTCTATAGTAGGTAGATGTGCAAACCAGTGACCTGTAATATGGAAAGCAGGGAAGAGGAAGAGAATAAATGGCTGGGACACGAGCCCCACTCCTGTTCCTGTCTGAGCCAGCCCTCCCAGCAATCAGAGCCATTGCTGCAACACCTAGAGAGGTCTGACATCCTACCTTAAGGCTCAGTAGTCCTTGCATGGTGGATACAAGTACTGTGCCAGTAAAAACATCCATCGTTTTACATGAAACTCAATCACCAGCTTCATCTACCAGCTTATTATGCTTTCAGGAGTCTCCTCCCGTGCTCACTTTGCCAGTTTCCACTGGATTCAGAATGCTTTAGTTGCTCTAAAATAGCAGAGTAAATGCAATCTATCCTAAGGGATCTATTCTGCCTTTCACCTGCTGGAGCAAAAGAAATGCAAAGCCAAAGCAACTGAAAACCATCAACGTTCCCCAAATAATGATGATGATAATAATAATAACAACAAATTTTTAGTGCTTCCTATTATTTTCTATGTTAGCTAGATACCATTTTCCTTATTCCAGGAGGTGTTTGAGCAGAAACTTCGAAGCAAATTTCTTTTCTACTTCAACTTTTATTACCTGCAGCCTCTTTCTGAGTGCAGTTCCCTGCCACCCCTTTTATTTTCTTCGCAAGTGCTCTGTTCATATTTTGCACTCAAGTTATGTGGCAAACTAAAAAAAAAGTATTCATTTGAAGTCGTAATTATAATGCAAGTCATACATTACTTTATAATGTGATAAACCAGGTCCTCAGCTGACAGAAATTAGGACAGCTTCACTCTTGAGCTGTGTCATTTGTATGCATTGAAGGATGAACCCATCAGTGAAAATTAAAAGGCAGTGCTGCATGTTTTATATTAATAATCAACTAGCTTTGGTTTTCTCCTAAAATAATCATTAGCTAATACACTGTTTTGTTTCCTCTAAATGAGAAAATACAATAGAAAAAGAAAGCTGGTAGCTGGTAGCAGAGCTACTAACACAAATATAAAACCCAAGCTCTGTTGACTGAGTGTCTTTACATTCACTGGTTAATCTTCCCTTTTCATCTCCCTGCATAAATACAGGATGGCTGAATGATCTAGATAATGGGAAATAAGTTTCATAATCTCTCATAAAAACTGTGAAAAACATGTTTCTTTTTGTGTCATCCGAAAGGTTGGATTTTGCTGAAAACAGAGGAAAAAGGATCACTGCATTCCTGCTTATGGCAAAAGGCATCTTAGACATTAATCTTCAAATTATGGAAATATCTACCCAATGGATGCATCCGTGAATTTTCTAGGGGTGCTCCTGCCTCTGCAGTCAATTGTCACACACAAGCAATAATCAGCTGAGGCCTTTATTGCTCCCAGCCTCGTATTGTCAAAAAACAGCCAGGAAAGGAAAACATTTCACAGCTTCTCCATGCCCACTTTCTGTATTTGATCTTCACTTCATGTTTATGAACTACAGGGATAAATAATCCTTTTATGGAAATATTGGAGTTTCGTTAGGAAGTTGGAGGAGAATAATTGGAAGAATTACCTATTAAGTGTTACAAACAGATCTCAGGGCTCAAACTCACTAAGCACAAATGCAGAATTTCACAAAAGCAGGTAAAAGATAAGCTCTTTCATGGCCTTTCTTTCTGTGGGGGCCACATACCAAATTTTGTGTGTCAGAAACAAAGCAATAAACTCCAGATTTTCTATTGAGATTATTCCATGAGGCTAAAATATGGAGACAGAGTCTCCTGTCCAGGATTAGGACACTGTCTAAGAGAAAAGTGGCCTACTATTCAGTGAATTCCCATCCAACAACTATCCATTATGAACTGTGGGAACAGTCACTAGTGTAGGAACGCAGGAGCAGGAACCTGTGTCCTCTTGACAGCCAACAACCTAGGGCTCACTTTCATCATTAGTACGCCTTCTCTTGGCTTATCTAGTCCAGAAAATTCATCAGGCTTTTCTACAAAGCAGAATGGCTTCAGCAGAAGGGATAAAAACTGCTCCCTGCTCCAAGTATGGTTTAGTGGTTAGGGGATCCTCAGGGCACTTCGGCCATATGGGCCTGAAACCCAGCCAAGAGAACAGGGAATGGGCTATTCATATTCTGGGGTTGTGAACACAGCATGAAAGGGTTTGGCAGTACTTTCTTGGCTATACTTTAAAAGAAAGGAATGATCTCCACGATAGTTTCCAGGAAAATGACATAAGTACCTTATTCCCGGAAAGGTTTCAGGGAAATACCTCGCTGAAGCTCCCAGTCAAGCACTTAAAGGCAGGAGAAGGAGCTGCGGGGTTGAAGTCATTTCCTACTGACCAGCAAAGGAGTCTCTCTGCTCAGGGATCTCACCACCATGAGGCCCAGGCTAAGGCAGTTCACTTTCCTCACTCATTTTACAAGGAGCAGGGATGCCTAATTCAAGGTTCTGGATTACACACTCAAAATTAGATGCATAAAAGCTGCCTGAAAGTAGAATCAAATAAACCAGCAAGCTCCAAAATCTGAAAGAGCTGGCTCTGAGGAGGAAGACACCCAGATACAAAGGGACCAAACAAGGGGCTGTATTCAGGAAATGCACCAGCAAAAGTGCAACTGAATGCACAATTTGGGATGAGCAAAGGGATTTGCTGGATTTTGGAGAGCTCAGAAATGCAGCGAATGTACACACAGGCAGAAATGTCAGAGCAAGTCTACCCTCCATTCCCATGGGCCATATTATCACCATCTGGGAGATGATTGATATTTATTTGTCTAGCTTGTGCACACACACAGGCACTGCATTTTGGACGGAGTCTCTCAAGTTAAATAGCAAAAGGAACAATAAGACAACCTGCTGACAACTCCAGCTCAGACTAAAAGAATCAGCCAGGAATCTCACAGCTTAGGAGTAACTCAAAACAGTTATTCCCCCATACATTTTCACTTCAGTGATAAAATGGTGTGTTTCTCTATTTATAAACTACTTAACTTGGTAGGGGTGTGGTGCACTTTCCTTCTGAAGACTCAGAGTACACCAGGCAAATAGAAAGGCACCATACATTATCCGGAAAAAGGAAGGGTCAGACTGAGCCCGTTTTGACCTTCATATTTTTTGCTCCACTTAAACCAAATGAGTTTGTCCCACAAAATTTTGCAGCAGCTGTGAGGTTCTGCAGTTAGTTTATATAAACTTTGCTGAGTTTATGCTTGGAGAGTGCTGAGTGGTTAGGGGGATACTGCACACTAAACCCTTGCCTCTTTAGGGAAAAAATGTATTAAGCTGTCATTTTTGTGTGCATAAATAGGAAATGTTGAATCAACTTCTGACTTTCTAGACATCTCATTTGTTTTTCAGCTGTCCTTTCATTTTCCTTGGGTTTTTTGTTTTAGTTTTGTTTTGTTTTTGAGGTTCAAGAATTTGTTTGGGAACTGGGGACATTTGCAGGAAGCCACTGAAATGCCATTCTGCCCATTTACTTGGGAGCACTGTGGGTGGAAGGTACAGATGGCACCCACATGTAAAGAAACTGGGAGACACAAAGTTTTGTGGGAACCTACTCCTCCTCTGCTTGCCAAAAGCACGTAAAACACTACTCATCAGGACTTGAACCAGAGTTATTACATAATATGATGTCTCTTGCCTACTAACTTCTGCTTCCAAAAGTCACAAAGCAAGAAACGATAATATCATGTTTTCTAATGCCTCGGTAATATTTATTTCGGCAGCTGCCTTTAGACCTGTCTCAGTCCTGAAGTCCGGATGCCGACCAGGAGAGATGTTGGAAAGTACCTGGACTTCTCTAAGAAATCCTAGTCCATCTCCATTAGTAAATACCACTTTTAGACAACAAATTACACTCCAGCAGCTCCAGCATCCGACAGAGATGGTGGGGTGGGTTGTCTGCTGCCAACCACACTGAGGAGTCTTTTAAAGTACCACAAACATCTACTGAAATCCCACAACCAAAATCAGACACAGAGCTCTGTGCGTCTCCCCGGTGTGGTGCAAATGACTAAGCAGGGCACGAGGCAGTGCAGAGCTGTCTTGGTGGGCAAGATATTCCATTTTATGTTGGTGTAACTGCAGCTTTTTTCAGCTGAGTTGTGCTTGAATAAAGCCAGGCTAAAATAGTGGTGGGATGGATCTGATACTTCCACTGTGCTTTGTGTCTATGATTACTGCTTAGAAGATCTGCTTCAAGTAAAAAAGATGTTTCGATTACATATGTCAGCACAGGAAACCACCATTTTTTTTTCACATGGGTGACAATTATTTCATTCTTGGAGGTTGCTGCTATGCACCTATCCAAATGAATATATAACATTTAAATATCAGCAGTGACTCATGGACCACTAACAACTACAGAATCCCAGATGATGAAGAGTTGGAAACATATATTTTTACAGATCCTTTTTGTGGTTGGTATCTTTAATAATGCCAAATGATTTACCAGTGTCTCCTAAGAGTAAAACAGTAAAGACTCCCATCTGTTAGAGGGTTGATCCAGCTTGTTCTCAGATTTTTTGAGGCAGTTTATTATCATCTGGGAGTAGTTCTCTCTCTAGTTGTTCTTATTTTCCTTTTTTTTTTTCTAGTTTTGGGAAGATAGCACCAAAAAAAAAAAAAGTCATAAGTGGAATGGGGGCTAAGTGCTTGTTGATTTTTTCTAATGTAGGAATAGATCTTCCAAGAATGGTTAGGTCCTGAGCAAAGCAAAGGCTACAGACACTTTCTTTTTTTTCTAGCTTGAATTTTCTTTTTCCTAAAATTTTAACAGCTTGGAAAAACTGGGAAAAGAGGAAACCTGTATGTAGAACATTTAAACTAAATCAGAATCTAGCCTTTATTGCCCAATCATTCACCTTCCATTTTTGTTTTGACAAGGCCATACAATTTTGGTCCAAGGATACAAAAAAGCAACTTTGCCAAATTCCACCAGGTAGCCCTTTTAGCCTTGGAAAATGGGAAGCCTGGGGAGTTCCCTCTTTCTCCACCACCACCAGCCTCTCCCAGGTAGTATTTTGGCCTGGACATGCTTCCCATCACCATCAGCAGGTTATTTTTTCCTGAGACAAACTGCCCCAGCAGTTTAACCCAATGTTACCAACATCTGTAAAGCTAGGGATTATTTTCACAGGAGCAGATCAAGGACAGAATGTAGGTAAAGGAGAATGAAGAGATGAAAGAGGTAGGCAGGGAAGGCAAATAGGAGGATGTGAAAGAATTTTATGTGGTTGGTACAGGGCTCCCAGCAATGAGAGGGAGATGAGTCTGGCCAACAGACTTTTTTTGCACCAAAAAAAAAAAAATTGCACAGACTAAGTTTCAAAAATTATTTGGAACAGCACATGAGAGGAATATCTGAATAACCACGTGAGGGTTTCTTAAAAAACTTCAACCTGTTCATTCCTCTACTCCTTATCTCTGAATTTTCACCAGCTGCATCCTTTCTTCACATTTGCCATTTCAAAGTTATAATACGTCCAAGCTAATGTCCTGCCCTGTTAGACTGCTAAATACCCAACTGCAGCAAGCAAAGGTTTGTCTGCCTGAGACTGAGAAGCAAGGCAGGTACATGGATGTCTCAGCCACAGCTCTGGTTCGCAGCCAGCCAGCTGTTTCAACTGACAGACAACCAAGCCATCATCTCCCAAACCACAAACATACTACATCTTATTCAGAGTGAAATAAGAGTCGTGTTTCCTTTTGACAGTTTGGGCAACAGGTGGGGAAAATTATGGTGTCACTCCAAGCATTTTCTTTTGGGCTGCTACACAGTGTCTGTGCTCTTGCAGCTTTTGTGAACACTATCAACATATAATTTCTTTTATTAGCCATGAAGAACACAAGCTTTACGTGCAAAAACAGAAGCCTTGACTCTCACTGTGTGGAGCAGTTGCAGCTGCTATTTAAGTACTGATTCCAGATTTTACCCACTTTCCATTTTCCCGTTCCTGGGGCACTTTGGAGATGAAAGACTGAAAGCCCCTGCAGAGTCTGTGCAATGGAGAATATCATGGCCTGGCCTTAATGTAGGTAGGCAGCAAACTGCACCCTGCTGACAGAAGAATCTCCATGCGCAAGTGGTATGAATGTCTGGCTTGTTCCAAAGTTTACTTCCTTTCTGTAAAAAAAAAACCCAAAACCTGTATTTATCTCAAAAAATCTGCAGCTTGAAGAAAACACCAGAAACCACAGAACTTCCTTAATATGGGCCAGGCAATACAGGGTGAGAATCTAGCTAACAAAATTATTCCCTTGGTCAAGTATTTGTTCATTATTAAAATGATGCTGTCTCACTGCTACTGCTCCAGTTCCTTCTGTTCTCATCAAAATCTCACAATGTATTTCCTCAGGAAATACACTTCCACTGTGCACTACACAGTGTAAAACATCGCTGCTGCACTCAAAACAACCCTTGATTTCAAGATTTGAATCCTTCTTCCCACAGCATGGGTTTTGCTCATCTTCCCAATGCTCAGCCTGTGCCCTTTTCCCCTGTCTGCTCCAAGTCTCAATCCTCACCCTTTATTGCTTGGTGCTAAAAAGCCCCCTCAGTGCCTTGCAGAAGATGTGTTTGGTAGGCTGCCAGGTCAGCTCTTTACACTGCAGAGACCTTGGGGTTGGGGCCATATCTCCGTTTATGTTTGTGAATAATCCAACACATGTACAGCACTCCGGGTCTGATCCCGTATATCATAACATCACTGATGTGGGACCAGATGCTATATGAACAAATGGGAATCTGTTGCATTCATGTAGTGCCTTTTTTTCCAAGGAACTCAAAGCACTTTACAATCTTTAAGCCTCACCACATGCCTGTGGGGTACAGCAGGGTAAGTAGGCCTGTAGCATTCTTTACAGAGCCAAGTACATTTATTCAAATGTAGCTGAATAATAATAATGCAACCATGACCTCCCATGACACTTACGTTCCTCGGGAACAATGAAACTGTCAGCCACAAGGGTGAGACTCATGAGTCTGGGTGACAAAACTTTTTCGGCAGCTGGCCCACGACTGCAGGCCTCACTTCCGTAATAGATTAGGATGACCACGAGCTCCACCGCCTCCCATGCAAAATGCAAAACTTTGCTTCTTCACATTCGTTTTCCCACCCCATCAACAAACACCAAAACAACCTTGGTGGAAAACAAGAACCCCTCTATGGGGTTTTGTGAGTCATGCTACAGATTCTAATAGACAATTACTGCTCCACTAATAGGTCTGCGTGCTTCAGGAATGACCCCATTTCAACAATTTAATTCTTTGATAGCTTCTGGAGATCACTGATTGATTTAAATGAAGCATGATTATATCCTTAAATTTGCTTTTACAGAATTACTTTTGCAGGGGTGAAGTGGTGACAAAGAAAGAAATTAACCTTAATTTCATGAAAATAGGGTTTTCTACACTGTTATGAACCTGTGCATGCTGAAAAGTATTAAACTTTTTTCCAATTCAATAATTTGTTTCCAATCCAATAATAAAAGTAGAAGGGACATTTAACAAAGGCCATTCTCTTCAGGAAGATGAAAACAAATGAAAACTAGTCTGCAGGAAATATTTGGAAGACCCCGGACTCCTCCTCTGGGAGTAGTATGAACTTTGGGAATCTGGGAGTCAGAGGCACAACTATCTATGGGAAAAAGGAAATAAAAATCTATGCACTATTGATTAACCTTGGCACTTCGGACAACAGTGTCACCTCATGCATTGGAATGGCATGCCACCACGTGACAAACTTCAAACTGGACATTGCTCAGAGATGGCTGCTAAAATAAAAATTGCGTTTAATGTACCAATGCCTGTGTAATGTGTAGCACTTTACTTTCCAGCTGCTTTACTGTCTTCCAGAAACAACCCAGAGTGTTAAACTGAGCAGAAAGCATTACTTTTTAGCCACACAAACCTCTTTGTCACCCACTCTGGTTTTGCTAAGATGCCATTTTCCCCCCTTGTTTCTCAGCCTCCTTCCTCTTTAGCGGGCGCTCCTCCATCCCCTTATGTTCCCCCTATGCACAGAGTAGGCTGGAGTTGCCACAGTCTCCTTAATGTCTAATCCTTTAACACTGGGAGAGCATTGTATTGCAACCCTAATGCAAGGATGAATTCTGGAATGTGGAGCCTGGAGAGAGGCTTATAGAATAAGAAAGAAAGAAAAAGGGAAGAGGAAAAAGGAATTGAGAAGAGAAAGAAGTCAAAACCACACATGGGACAGAAGGAAAAAAAGGGGATTAGGTGACAATATCCGACTGCACTGAAGGGTCAGGAGAATTAAGCTTCAGAGCAGCTTGCTCAATGTGTGCTGGGATAAAAAGACTCTGATATGAATGGAGGTGGTTCAAGTGCAGGCACATTGTGGAATGCAATAGGAGTCTGCTAGGGAACATTTAAGAGAGTTGTGCACCACTTTCATGTAGCAAATAATAGATATTGTTTGCTGGGCAAAGATCTGAGCCTCCCTGTCACTTTTACAAGGTTGTTACACGGGAACGAGAAATACAAGAATGGAATGAAATGGAATAGCATTACACTAAATAAAATTATAAATCAAATAATCTGAGCATGTGCTCCTAAGATTTATTATTGCATAGGATATTTATATTGAATATAAACTTAAAGCAATAGATCCCTGTCCAAAGAAAACCAGGGCATTTGACATCAATGGAGTTAGATCTGCTTTTGACAAATACTTCAGAGCCTGATTTTTAATACCTAGTTGTACTGCATGTGCAACTGAGTGCATAATCTTTTCATCAGGCCAGCCTTGTAATCTTACTAAGAAATGTAGGTGCTCTATCTTGAAGGACACTGACTCATTATGATTTTCATATATGCTGGGAGTATTTCTACGCAGCTCAACAGTTTAACTGAAAAAATTACAGACACTTTAAATTCCCATGCAGTTTATTTTCAATTTCCTATTCACTTCTTGCAGACAAAAAGACTTGCAGACAGCCTCAAAGTGACAGTACAGTTACTTTATGAAAACCAGCTCTCTCCATCTTCTTACAACACAGGCACTGGGATTTAACATAGCTGGAATCTGAGAAAATGCCCTCTGTCCTTCTGAGACGCTTTTTTGCCCCAACATGGCTTCCTAATGTAAAATGAAATCACAGCCTCGTCTCAATCTGGCATGACTACCCATCTATGAAGCAGAGAGAAAACTGAGAAACATGAGAGATGGAAGAAACAAGTCATGAATAATAAAAGAAAGTGATTTTTAACTATGTAAAGATAATTCATTCAAGTCAACCATCTGGCACAGGGCACATCCTGCAGAGAGAGCAGCCATGGAAAAATTACAAAGTCAGTTCAGTTAATATTTCCCAAGAAGACACCACAGGAGACAAAGCTAGAGTAGAGTGCCACATCCAAGTGACTGATACTGAAACTATTTTGATATTGGTTATGAAACACACCAATCCCTAGAATCTGGTTCAGGCAGACCCAAAGAACTCAGGTACTTATTAAAAAAACCCAAAATGCCATTTGCTTATTTGTAATACTATTGCCTTTCCTCTGCTGCAGAGAGCTTGGGTAGAGCTGAAGGTGGCTGGGTATGTGACTTACATGCACTTTGCTTTGTTTTTAAAACAGAACAGAAAACATAACTCATTGCAAAAGACCACCAACCCAACAAAACAAAACAAAAGAAAACCCAACCCCAAAACACTCCACTCCTACACAAAGACTTACTTGGACTGGAGTGAGTAGGACATGTTTCCTTCCTCCTCCCCAGTGGTAACACCTATGACCTGACCCAGGACTTGACCTGGAAGCTGAGAAAAGAAGAAAAAAGACAGGGCTTTCAGGGTTCACGACAGCATCTTAAGAAAGATGTATGCCTGTGCGTGGGCATTATGGAAGTACAGTGCTGTTTACTCCCCGGAGACACAGATGTGAAAGCAATGTTGGTGTATATTTTCAACTAATACTTTCCTCTGACAGAGGACAGAAGAATTGTTTCCAGTGAATTCAGCAGCAATATTTTTATTGACTTCAGTGAACTGGAACTTTACTCCAAGGTTCTAAATATATCACAAGAGTTCACAGCCGTATCAGCAATTCCTCCCCCATCATCCATATCCTTAAAAATACCTATATGTCCTTTATTTCCTGCATCTTCTGAGTTATCTGGGTTTGTTGTTTGTCCCTTTTTAGTCCAAGCCAGCTGAGAGCCAGGCCTCAGAGCCTCGAAATCAAAACAACAGCAACACATTAAGCAGTCTGCTGTCTGCAGGGTATGTCTGACTAAGCTGGGAGTGATGTAGGAGCTGAAGAATCCACTGCCTCATGCAAGCAGGCACTATGGCTGGGTGAGCTCCCTGTGCTGCTACGTAATGTGTTCCCCTGCTCTCACCCTGTGTATGCACACAGACACAGAGTATCCTGCCCAAAGTGAGCCAAAGCATTCACCTCAAATACTACCAAAAGCCCCAAGAGAAACAAAGGCATTGTTCTGCATGTGTTTTTAAAAAAAATTTTCCTCACAAGCCCCTCCCAAAAAGATAGCTATCTCAGAGCTGGCTTTTTGTATCACACACTCTTCTATGCACATCCCTTCTCCTGCATCTTTTTGCTTAATAACAAGTAGGGAAAAGAGGGGGGAAGGAAAGAAAAAGGCCCTCTTTAAAGAAAAAACAAAAACAAAAAAAAGAATATCTAGGGCAGTATTACTCATCCTCATTCAGAGTCATGCTATAGGTAGAGGTTGGGAGGGAAGAACAGAAATCACTTTCTTTCCCACCTCTGGGCTTCCTAGATCAGCCTAGAACAAAATGTTAGGCTTCACAGCTCAGAGGCAGAGGATCTGTTCCTCCAAACATCCCAGAAGCTACTTCCTCAGAGGGGCTGAGCTGGCCAGCAGAGTTGGACCAAGACATGAGGAGACCATGAAGGGACACAAGAGGTGTAAATCAGTCTCTACAAGGGCAGGACCTTTAAAAGGAAATGTCTCTCCTCACCAGTCACCTGCTAGCAGGGTGCAGCTCTTCCCACCCCGTGTTTCTGGTCCGCGTCTGGAACAAACAATCAAGCCTTAAATAATGTTTAGCTGACTTGCCATTGACCTTGGCCCAAATCAAACCTGTAAGAGTTCGAATAAAGTTCATCTAGAATTTTGCTCTCGTTTTTGGTAAATCATGGTGCCAGCTGGAGCCAAAGGTTGTGGCTCCATGAGAAGACTAATCTTATATTGCTCTTATCAGGAGGAAGACACTATTGGAATCTCAAGACACAGCTCATTATTAGCTACCTGAGCCCATTCTGCTGGTGAGAGGCTGCCTGGGCAGTCCAAATCAGATTTGGCAGTATCCA
Organism: Corvus kubaryi; assembly: GCF_017639235.1. Lineage (NCBI taxonomy): Eukaryota > Metazoa > Chordata > Aves > Passeriformes > Corvidae > Corvus > Corvus kubaryi. The sequence continues at coordinate 1,362,429 of NW_024581058.1, forward strand.
GACTGTTGTGTTCAAGTCTGAGCCAGAGAAAATCACATATAGCCCTTGTAAAACCATTTTCACCACAAAAGTTTCCCATCAGCAGAAAAGGCGTGATGTAAATTGCAGTAACTTCAAATTATTTTGAGATGTTAGAAAACATGACATGGTTTTGCATGATCTTTCCCCACGTGAATCACAACCCATGCCTCAGAATCAAGCTCGTTTTTCTGAGAAATGAAAGCATTGGAAAATAGAAGAGAAGCTTGCCTGCTGTCAGGCAGGGGCAGGCAGGGATTATTTTTGGTGCAGAACCATTGGTTGCTCTTGCCTCCAGTGCAGAGCGGATGTTTGCCCCTGCATTTTTCCGAAGCAGTTATCTGCAATTCAGGCCTCTTAAGCACAGCTGGTAAGGAGAGAAAGCAGCGTGGTGCTCAGGCGGTTTGTGGTGCAACTACCAGCAAGCTGGTTACATGTATTTCCTTTTCAGAGGAACCTATCTCTTCCTGTGACAATACTCAGGGTTTGGGGGTTTTTTTGAGTGCATGAAAGCAATATGCACTTCCAGGCCTTCAGATGAAACGAAGGGCTATCATTTGAGAAGAGAAAGTGTCATCTCGGCAGCTGAGTGTTAAGCGTTATCTTGAAAATGATTCAGAGGTAGAAAACCCTATTTCCCTGAAAACTCGGAGGATGAAATTTAGGACAGAGCTCTAACTGCATACCACTTTCCTATCGGTTCCCAAATGCTCCACAGGTATTCCAGCCACTGGCAATGGTACCGGTGAGAATCACAGGTCTGCGCTCACTCCCCAAACAGCCCCTGCCCAAGGGAATGCCTGGAATCAGACCAACTATTGTTTCCCTCACATTCAGCACCACTGCTGAAGCATGAAGGAAACTCCCACCCTCGTCCTCCCCTCCTCACCCTCCTTCCCCTCCCCCTCGCCCCACACATGGAGTTGTGAGAAAGGAAGCAGATCAAATGGGAGCGGTGAGAAACGGGGTTTCTTCGTCCCGCTCTGCATTGCCATCTATCTCCCGTCACAGCACCAGCCGAGAGCCAGGCCAGGGCTTCCCACCTGAGAACTGGTGGTCACCTGCCACAGCCTCTTATCTCTGCATGTTTTTCCACCTTTGAGCATCCAAGAGTTAGAGAAACAAAGATGAATGTCCTAGTTCATACGTAATCTTGTGAATACCAAGGGTGTTCCTTCAGAGTACAGCACATTTTCCAAAGGCATTTCTGGACTTAACCTTCCAAACCTCTGACCACAAATCAATCTGAAGATCAAGAGCACTTTGGCAGCCCCAGTCACAGGGCAGGAAAAAAGGAGTAACATTTGCAGTCAATAAACATGAAATTCCCAAAGAGAGTTCCTGCTATCTTAGGGATATGTAACAACAAAAACAATACTAGTTTTTGGAAAGCACTGATCCAATCAGTAGTTTGTTAGAATAACATTTTTTGTGAAGCATCCATCACTTAATTGGAGTGTGTCACCACATGACAACCACACTTATGTTAGAACAATTCAAGTAAAAGTGATTTAGAAGGCGAATCCTAATCTACGTTCTACAGAGAATCATGCAGACTGCTTTGAAAGATGGCATACATCAGTCATTTCCCAGAGCCTGGCTTTCCTGTAGGCTTCACAATTCCTTCACCAAGTGCTTTGTGGTAGAGGGATAAAGGAGAGAAGGCAGAAAGTTTTGTTAGATGAGCAAAAACTGGGAAAGTCGCTGTCCTTTTAAAAAAAAGACAATCAATGTCCCAACCGATGGGACATTTAGACAAAATAAAAGAGAAGAACTTTGTACCAGAAGGGTGGTCAGACACCACAGCAGGAGCTCAGAAGGGCTGGAAACTCTGCGCCCTTGGAGAGGTTAGAAACTCCACAAGCCCTTGGGCATCTTGCCATGGCTGGACCTGCTCTGAACAGGAGGTGGGATAAGACAACTGGAGGTGTTTTCCCACAGCATCCTGTGTCCCTCTCAGATTCTGCCACTGAAGGTTTTCACTGGCCCTGGTGCACCGACTGCACGTGAAATGCTGTTCTAGTTGCAAATGGTGAAGTAATGAATTAGTAATAAATGAATTAATGAATAATAACATGAACAATTAATAACTAATTTAGTTTATCTTACAAAATAAATAATAATGTGTAATAAATTATTGGAGAATTTGCAAGTTGCTAGTGTGTTTTTAACTCTTGCACATAATCATACTACTGATGTGCTTACAACCCTGCTACTCAGGTTTTGCATGTTCCTAGAATCTACTGAGATACCCGTTCATAAAGTTCAATGTGAATGCTTTAGTCATTTTTATCCTTGTAACAGGGCAAGGTTTGTTTGGGGCTTGTCGGGGGGTTTTTTCCACAGCATAACCCAAAATGAACCTCAGATCAAAGCCATTCTACTCCGTTCCAAATACTGTGCCCTTTGCTGCAGCCTCTCAGAGCCTTCCAGTGATATATTACAGAATGTGATTAGCAACTGTCACGTGTTGTTTGTTTCTCATCATCTCCCCAGGGATAAACTCAGCCTAAGTGTTTCACTGGTAGGAGGTTTTGTTTGGTTTTGTTTTGAAATATGTGAGAATGATCTGGCAAAGGAATATTGCCAGGTCATTTTCATGAAGCACAAGATTGATCCTGAACACTCTTCCAGGTTGCTGTTTCACAGGGAGATAAGGAGATAAGATGCATGCTATTTAATATAAAAATTGAGGAAAAACTGCCATGGTGAGGTTTCACTGGCAGCTCTCAAAGGAATCAAACCTACGATCCAATGTGCCCAGAGGCATTGATACTGCAGTGTGCTGAGGATCTTTTGAGTGGTATTACTTATCCTCACCTCTCGCTGGCCCAAGAGGTGTCAAGGCCAACTGCAGAGCAAATCAGGAACTCCAAGGATTTAACTGAGAGGGAGAACAGGTTGAAGTCAACAGGTGGACTGGGCTGGAAGATTTCCCCCTGAAGAAAAGACCCCCCCCAAAAAACGGTAACCCCCCAGAAAACATCAGGAGCAAAACCTGTTAAGTGCACTCACTTAGCCCATCAGCACCATCCCAGAACAACAAGCAGCTCTTGCTCTCTCTGGACCAGAGATGTGGAAATATCTCGATGGCTTCTGCTCACAGGCAACTCAGATCAGCAGGAGTTATGTGTACTCATTAAATCAGAGAAGAATCTTGGCAGAACAAATGAAAGCATCAATTCAGACATTTTGAGCACAACTTTAATGCATATTTTTCTCAGTCTTGGCATATACCCCCTGTCGCCTCCCCACCATCCTCTCTGTGTAGCCCCAAGGGCCATTAATCCAGCTTTAAAGACAGCAATTTCTTTCACAACCCAAACAACTGCCTCAACATGTCTAAATAAGTAGTGCTTTTATTTTTTTTTAGAAAGAGAAATATTATATTCCACACTAGGTTAAATCTTTCATTCACATTATTTACATGAAATCTATCACTTATAAAGCCCCAAAACCCAGGTCTACAAAAGACTGGGAGCTCTCCTTGTTTCACAGATGGGAAAAACAGGAGCTAATGGTAAAGGATAGTCCCTCGATGTTAATGCAACAAGTCCTGACAGAAAATAACCGGGGCTTGCATACCTGAATGTCTCAGGTGCTTCTGTACAGTGTGACCGAAAGGAAAACTCTCCTGGCCCAGTCACTTCCTATAAAACTTAGAACAAAATCTGGTCACAGTAATCTGAGGAGTTGCTCTCATGACCATGCGTTTGACCCATGAAATCCGTGGTGCTTTTATAAGCTTGTGCAGAGCAACTGGGCTTTGAGACTCCAGCCTGGCACTGCAAGGCAAAGAAGATAAATCAGGGTCAGGCACAAGGTCTCCTGAACTGTGCCCAACTCCTTGAGTCATTGCCTAATGCAAATCTGTGAAAGAAAATTAACAGGCCTGGGTGAAACTTCACATCTTTACACAAAAACAGGTTACAAATGTAGAAATTCAGTTTTCGAGCTCATATTTAGTCAGACTGTGCACTCACCTTTCCTGCGGCTTTTACAGCAGATATCACTGCTGAGAAATTCTGGGTGAGGAGAGTAAATGTACAACATTTTTTTGCCTGATATTCTCATCTCAAACATACATCCTCCTCACTTCCCCTCATCCAAGTCCCAGACTGCTTGGAAATGATAGGAAAAGATCTTGATGTAGAAAAACCAATTCTCTGATGTACAGCTTGGGATAAGAACAAATTATTCAAAGTACTGATAGTAGGATGAAAAACCTACTGTCACAATGCAAATATTAAAACTCTTGTCCTGTCATGATACAAAGATAAATTTAGAAATACCTGAGGGACTCGTGGGACCATGAGTAGCTGGCCCAAGGAGCCCGTATTCATCATGAGGTGGCAACAGTTTGAAACAAACTCAGATTTTCTTTTTTCAATTGTATCAGGATTATTTTTTACCAGACGAGTAAGAAACCAAGGTAATAATTTCATTCAATATTTTGTGGTCCAAACTACAAACTTGCCACAGACTTGAGTAGATCTGGTTCCAAGCAATTTTTTTTTTTTAAACAAATACCTTTTATATCATTTAGTTTTTAATTTTTCTACAGTTTTCTGCATGGGTAACAACTTGTGTTTATACCCTAAGAGGAATATTTGATGCTCTGTCAAAGCAAATCAATCTTCTCTCTCTCTTTAGATACTAATGATGCCATCAATAAAAGCCCTCATCAGAAATGAATGTTCTGCACAAAATGCGATGCATAATGGTATGACCCCTCAGGATGCAGGGCACGTCATTTTGAATTTATTTAATCTCTGGGAGCCCTGTATAGAGCTAACTTTTGAGTCTTTGGAGTCTCAAGCAAAACAAGATCATAGTGCCCCACACAGAGTCAGAAACAGAAGAGCTTGCACCTGCAAGAGCCTCTTCTTCACGCTGTTGTTGAATGGGACCGCTTGTCTCCGTGTTTCCTCCCCACAGCCCTGGCCCTGAGGTGGCAGATCTTGGTTTGGGAGGTGAGCTGGGGATCAGCTCTGTCCCTCTCTCCTTGTACTGCCAAACTCTGCAGAGCTGTGTTCTTCGTGCCCCCAAGACTGAGAGAATGTGTTCCATACGTGCCACTGGGTATCAGGGTTTGTATTTCATAATCACTTAAATCCCACTAGACTCTTTGCATTTTTCTGTGCTGATCAGCAGGGAACAGAAGAGTTTGGATTTCTATGGATCCTTTCACACTTGGGGAACCCCAAAGTGCTCTAGCATTCACATCCTGCTGGCACATGTAGCGACTGAGATGTTTAACAGAATGAGCTGCAGAAATGCAGCAGTGGTCAGTGACTCTCTTTTGCCCTGAACTCTTTTGAAGCCTTAGCAAAAGATGTCCCACACAGGTAAAAGTCTAAGTAGAAATACAGACAGAAAAAACATATCCATGAAAGCAAAGAGAAGAAATGTCGGTTTGGAGAAGAAACAAACCCTCCAAGCCTCAAGGATTTGTTTGTTGGTTTGTTTAGGTTTTTTTTCTCCTTTTGGCCCAGAAAAAATTCATTCTTTGGTTTCTTAGTTTTTCATGTGAAAGATGAAGCCGTGCGGACTTCACAGCATTTTCTATGAAAAATGTCAGTTAGTCAAAACCCCTGTTATCCCCTGAAAACCAATTCTGACCACCCTTTGTGTGATACTGGGGAATTCAAAGGAAGGTTTGGGCTCCTGGTACATATTTGCATCCCAGATGAAGCAGCATGAAAATACAAAAGAGAATGAGTGGGAAGAATCACTTTTATGATAAGCCAAGAGGGAAGAGTATCTCTAAGTCATGCAGGGTCTCCCAAGTAAAAGACTAGGTTGAAGGTAGAGCCTCTGAAATCCTCAAAGGCAGTAGCTGTGGGCAGACTGGGGAGTTAGGCTTATGCATACTATTGAGGGAACCAAGAAATTCAGTACTCAAAGATTAAAGAGAGAGCATGGGCAGATAATAGTTTTCATTTCAAAAGACCTCTGTACAGAGAGGGGGGAAAAAAAATCTGTATTTTAGGTGTATTGTTTAGTATCATCCCTGAATTCACTTTTTCCAGAGTCAGAAACAGGAAAACAGGAGTACTTTATTTGGGAAGCACAGGAATCACTTGATAATGGCAGAGCTATTGAACACTGAATGTACAGTGAGGGCATAACAGAACATTCTTTTTGCAATTAATTTCTGATGAGAGACCAGTGTATGAAAAATACATGTGGAGTATATCCCCAAAAGAGAAGAACAGAATGACTCCTCAATGGCTTTTCAATTCCGAAGAGAAATGTGCATCTAAGAGAGATTTCCCATCATTTCAGTATCTTAGTGGTAAACTGAGGTACACAAGTGCAGTGAGCCTCTCTAACCCCTACCCAGCACAGCAGCAGGGCCATGGATTAGACCACAGGCATTCTGACTCCCGGCCACTCCAGTGGGTATCAGCAACTTACAGACCAAACCTCTTCAGGCTGATGAGGCCTTTCTGCATCGTGGGCTTGGTTTTGCAGGACCTGGCTCCCAGAGCCCAGCTGGTGAGGCTTTAATTGCACAGGTGTTTGCAAACGCTGCTGTCACACAGTGAAACGTCAGGACAGTTATAGATAGCACAGAGGGAAATTCAGCTTACAGAAAACTGGTGTCTCACAGGCTTCCACAGGCCTTCTCCTGGATGGAGAATTTAAGAACTGAACCAGTTCAGGGTCAAATGTTTCCGGTTAACCCCTGTAGCAATGGCCCTTTTGAACACTTTTCCTTCTGCCTGCTACAAAGGTTACAGAGTAGGAAATGCCCATGATTGTCTGACCTTGTGTCACGGAGGCATTTTAAGGCCCAAATGTGAGGTTATTTTTAGTTGTGCTGTTATTTCGAAGCCAGGCTCAGGAGAACAAAATCAGCAAACTTCACAAAGAGAGACAATACCAAATGGCAACCAGCATTATCTTCCCTTTCAGCTTGGCAGGAATATTTGTCTTCATACTGAGCTCTGGTGCTGTGCTTCCTCAAGGAATGTTGAATAACTTCCACTCACGTTACACAAGCGCCTGCCCTTGTATCACTTTCCTGCGTGGCCACTTGGCTGCAATGCCTGCAAAGGCTTTGTAATCCCCAGTTCTATTATTGTTTCCTAAGGATGCATCCTGCCTGGAAAACAGCAAAGGAAGGGAAACAGTATCTAACATTACTTCCTAATTAAACTGTTTGCATCATTCAAAGCCCGTGATGAGTTCCTTCCTTTTCTCTCCTTCCCCTCTTGTTTACTAAAATCAGGAGATACAAAGAGACAGCAGGAGAGAGACACAGTAAACCAGATCCTAATCTCCAGCACAAAAGGTATTGGAGCTTTTCCAGGTTTCTACCAGCATCCTGAGGATCAAATTCTCTGAAAACTTGCTACTGTAACCATGCTGAGGACAATGTTCTGTGCTGACGTGTAAGCTTTGCTAGAAAAATTCAGTTCTGGAGTTATGTAACTGGAGATATGGGAAACCTATTTATAGTGCTTGGGACAGTTTGGAACAAGGTTCAGCTCTGGATCCAGAGACTTTACTTATCTTGTCGTATATATATGATTTTCCCCAAAACCATTTGCTTGTGTTCCTGTCTGGTGCTTACAGAGATGGGAATGAGCTCACACCCTGATCTGAATTCAGAACTCAGCTTCCCCAGGGTTTGGGTATGTTTGATCTGGTGTCTAGATTTGGACCCACCTCCAATAAATAGATCACAGTCTTGATGAGGAACCGTCCCTCTTGGCCTTATAATCTGTGCCTCTGAGAATATGGGATTTCATATCTGCCAAAAACTCAAACAGCATTAACTGTTGAACACTGACATGAACTCTGAATGGTCAGCCCTAAACATGAAGACTACCAGTCCCCAAATCAAAAATAGCAATACTGAGAGGGAGAGGCATGAGGCAAAACTCTGAGGTTGCAGAGCAGGGAAGAGCCTGGGGCTCCTGGCTTTGCATCCAGAGCTCTGACTGCTGGACTAGACAACCTCTCCAAAAACAAACTAATGCAAAATCAAACCTCTCCAGGAACTCCAGGTCGAAAGAGTAGCAAATTGGGTGTATCAACTATGCACAGAGGCACTTCTCCAAAAACTGAAGCCTTTGCCCTAGACTACTTCCAGACATTAGAGCTTGCTTGCAAGTTATGTTGATACACAACTGATCTATCAATTATTCCAGATAAATAGCAAAACAACCTTGTGAGCTATAGGGCAGGAAGATTGTTTCCACATGCCATAGTGCCCCAACAGGAACTCCGTTAACAATGTACCACGTGAAACAGTGAAACTCTCTGTGCGGTCAGCTCAGGTACCAGCAGCTGCCCAGATGTTGCACTGGAGTTAACATTCCTCTCTTCAAGGATGATGTCACTAACACAGGCAGCATTTCAAAGCAGGAATGTGCTGCAGGTTCCCACAGATCAGCAAACGATGCAGGTCACTGACAACCACACTGGCAACCGCGGTAGACGCAGGTAAACGAGGTGAGTCAGAGGGACATGTTCAAACCCTGCCAGGCACCTTGGAGGATTTCCAGCCTCTCCTAATCCAGCTGTTGAGTGACCTCTCTAGGGGCCTCCATCTGCCTTCAGCCAGAATAGTCCTCCTGAGCTGCTCCTGATTCACATTCCCCCAGCTGGGTGCAGGATCAGGCATTTATCCCTGCAAGCATCATTAATAACCCACCTCCAAGTGGTGATTGCCTGAAGAATGAAACAAAATACTGAGGTGTCTCTTTGGAGAGAGAGAGGCCAGAGGCCACAGTCAGATTCTGCTCTGTTTGTCCCTGAGTGTGAAATAGTCCAACCTTACTCCTACAGCTACAGCCAGATTTGCAGCTGCATATTTTCCTTCTCTGTGGTGTACCTGCTGACTTGGAGTTCTTTACAACAATAAAACCAAGATCTGCTTTGGACAAACTTACTGTTCTGTGAAGCACCAGTAGGTCATCCGTGTGCATTTACACAAAAAACCACTACTGACTGAGAAAATGGATCACTTTTTCATCAGGGCCAAAAGCCACACGCTGTGCAGTTGCTGCTTTTATTAAGCTATGCTTCAGACACCTATTGATGTGTAGGTTGGGACAGAACGTGGAATTTCTGTACCCTCAGTGTATGGAAGCTGTGATTTGTGGGGGGAAACGTGCTATTATGCGAAATTACAAACTCTAAAATCTGATGGGCTGTATTGCAAAGATGCACAACCATGATTCTCACAAGGTTCACAACAGCATGGAAAAAAATATGTCTGCTTTTCCATATTCCAAGGATTCCCTGACAACTTGGGAGTTTACAGCTGTTGTTTGCATTTTAAAAGAAGGTCAAGTTTCTCTGCTGCAATACATGCAAGCAGAAGATAAACATTGGCATTGTCCCTGCATTCACCCACGTGGGCATTTCAAAGGATCACCTATAAACCTTTTCTTCTGCTCCAGTGAATGTTGTTGAAAAAACACACGCAGAGGTTATGTCCATAAAGGAAGCTAAAATGAATGTAAAAGAAAGAAATCAGATATGTAAAGAAGTCCTTTAGTGTCCTAATGGAAAGGCAGAGTTGAACAAATAGAAGTGGATACCTACAAACTCTCTCCCATCGTTAAAAATACATGGTTATTGTTATTCTGTTTACCATACTTAGTAGCAGTAACTTTTCACAGACTTGGCCAACAGCCAGTGGTGTGGGAGATTTGTGTCATTCAGGTGCAATGTACTAACAAGATGTAAAACAAAGATCCTGATGATCAGCAAAGGTCCAGAGATATTTTTGGTAAAGAAACATTCATTGAGAGCTAAATAAAATTCACCTAATTATGTTCTACATTTCATCATGCATACCTTGAGTATCACATGCCAAGCAAGGCTGCTACATCTCTACAGTAATAGATCACTTCCTTGTCAGATCACTGCTGAAAAATATTATCTTTGAAATATCTGAGTGTCTGCGTGGTTCCCAAAGGTTAAAACCGTGTGGCCTGTTTCTCTGCTGAAAGAATAGCACCACTGCAATAATCAATTATCATCAAATTAGGGCAAGATCAGAAAACTGATACAATGAAAACAATGGGGGAAAACAAAAAGTCTGTGCAACGCCACTGAAAAATCTGCAAAGGGATGTCCAGACCTCTCAGCAGACACCTCCTCACCCCTCGGGTGGGCACCTCCACACTGCCAGTCAGTGGCTACAGGCAGGAACTGAGTCTGCACAAAGGCACGGAATGACTTCCAGTATCTGTGTGGAAATACTCACCCCGCAGCTTTACAAGCAGCTTCACACAGGAGTGGAGGGGCTGCCTTCATCTGCCATCTGGAAGTGGTTTGTGTCCCACCAGTGGTATGCATATCACAGTTTGGAAAGCCCTGCTTTGGACCAGGAGTCTTGCTAAGGGCTGCCCCGGCTGCCACACAGCTGCTGTGGAGACTCCTCACCCTGCTTTGCACCCAGAGATGATGAGGACCCTCCAGAGCAGCTGTACAACTGTCTGTGAAACCTCATATCTCACGAGCAACAATTTAAACCTGCCTTAAACTCCGCTGGCTTGAAGGCTGATCTGGCTGATTTATATCTCAGTAAGAGAAAAGACAAACAGATTTTCCCAGCCTTTCTGAGTTTCTTCTCATCTCACTAAAGCAAGGAAAATAATTTCCTCCGAGGCATGCTGGAGAAGAAATCCATTAGCAGTTACAAAGCAGGGCTGGATGTTATTGTTACATCCAAATAGCTGTAACAGCCTTTGATTCTACTATTACTTTGAGAAAGAAACACGGGATTTTATGTGCACACAACTAGAGTGTCTCTCAATTGCTACCTCCTTACCGCAATTGCATTGCATTAAATTTAAAACTAATAAAACAAACGTTTTGTTTCTTTTTTAATAACAATCACAGAGCAGTCCACTTTTTATCAGTTTCTCTGTAGTGTATCCATTTGTCCCCCCTCACAAATACAACATCAAGCGAGTATTAGGCCCATAATTTGTAGCAAATTTATTCCATTTGACATTACCTTGAGAGTAACTAGGGTGGGTAGAAATACTTGAAGTATTTAAACTGAAAGGAGAGCTATGGGAAACAGGTGATTCATGAAGGAACCTGCACATCCAGGAGCCACAGGCACAGCAGGACTGTTGCCATGACTGCATGACTTGGGTACACTGTGACACACCAGGCTCAAGGGAAGGCGTCCCCAGGCACCCAGGGGCTCACCTGCAGTGGTCCTTCAGACAAATATTTGCTTGCAAGTGGGTATTTTTGAAGGAAAAATACATTAAAACCAAGTACTTTTCCTTGCATCCAATTTTTATTGAGTATTTCCTCTCATTTGGGATTTAGGATTTTTTTGCCCCGTTTCACGTGTAAGTATTTCTACCCATTTTAGAGGAGGGTAAAAAAAAAGGAATGAACTAAGGGAGAGCTTTAGGGCTTCCCAAGGTAGGCAAAGTTATAAAATAAAACAAAACAAAATAAAATAAAAATAACTAACGACCTTGCATTTGAAGACTGACACATTAAAGAATCACATGCAAAGGTGAGAAGAGAAGGAGGAGAGAAGAATTCTTGCCAATCAGACAAAAAGGCCCCAGTCATATGCTACCATCTCTCTTGCTGGCAAGGAAAAACATACACACACACACACACGAAGCTGTCTACATGGACGTGAAGCAAAAGGAAGGAGAACTAAATGAATTAAGGCTCATTAATCATGGACCTGCAGCTATAAAGATCTTACAGAACGAGGAGCAATAGAGCTTGGGTAATATTAAAATGAGCTGGAGCTCTGCATGAGTCACAGAAGCTTTAGAAAGATTTTTTTTTAAATCTATATATTTAGCAAAGTGTCAGGAAAGAAAGCAAGTGGCTTGTGAACAGGAATGCAGCACTCATGACTGCAAATATAAACACCATTTTTGAACATCTGCAACTATTATTAGACAATGTCTGTTTGTTTACATGGCCTGCTCTAGCAGGTGAAGAAATGAAGAGGGTATTTTTAGTGTCAGCAGGTTTTAAACTTGAGTACTTTGGGACTTAGGTGATTTTGATTAACCTGTTTAGCTACTGGGTTTTTTTGATGATGTGCATACGAGGGTGGCACACTCAATTTCTAAACAAATTCAGATTAGCTACAATAAGCATATTTTTAATGTCCTGTTATTTTGCAACTGTTTATGATGCATATCATCCCAGCTTCCAGCTCAAGTGTAAAAACCTTTGTTGCCCATATTCAAAACCATGAAAAGTTATGTTTTGCAGGAGAAAAGTCGTGCAGGTATTTTACGTGAAGGTTAATGTTAATAGTAATAATAATAATAATAATAATAATAATAATAAATCATAATCAAGAAACCTCTTCTTTTAAATGGATTTTCATCCTGAAGATTTCGGGAACCCTTGATTTTCTGCTCTTTTATGTCCCTCTTTTGCAGTCTTCAGCAGGTCACTTTAATTGTTCATTGCCATCTGTCTCGGAGAGATGTGCAGAGACAGCCTGTTTTGGGGGTTTTAACTTAATGCTAGGAAGAGTGACAGTGACAGTGCAAATGAAACGGTAAGAAAAGTAAAATAATTGCTGACATTAAGAGTTTGATGTGCCAAAACATCACCTTTTCAAGTCAACTTGAATTATATTTCATCCACAGAGTTATAACTTCTTGTGTTCTCTATATACACTTCCCTAAAAGTTAATGGTGAGTGAACTGGCATGACTGAAGTATTAACAACCAAGAAAAGTCCACCAAACCCAGCAAAAAAGTGAAGGCATTTGTTTTGGGGTTTTTTTAAGTCTATGGAGGTTTGGTATTTCTCATTGTCTCCTGTTCTGGGTTCCCTCTAGAAGGACCAGTGCCAAGACACTCTGAGAAAGGCTATTCTTGTTCCATTCGCAGCCCAGCGAGAAGCAGGAAGCTCCATAAATCTCACAAGAAAGTCTGTTTTGCCAGCAGGGCTGATTCTGAAGTTAACCCGAATTGTGTCATAGCCTTCAACAAGGATCCAGCAAGGCTGAATCATCGCATTTATAGAAATCAAAGCGCTTCAGAAGGGTTTGGACAGAGATCAGGAAAGTATCTAAGCACTAAGTATCTAAGTAGGTCCCAAAATCAGATTCCCCAAGCAGTTGCACAACAGGGACAAGGGAAGCCCCAGCAACACTGAAATCCAGCTCCCGATCAGGCTCAAGGAAGGTGTCAGAGGAAAAGCACCAGGGATTACAGAGAGAAAAGACACAAGCTGAATACAGGTCTGAGCCCCATTTTCTGGAAGATTTATTTAGGATAGATTTTTGGATAGTTTTTTTCTTTGCCAGATTTAAAAAAAAAAAAGAAATCTATCCTCCTGTAGAGATCAATTATGCCATATCCAAGATTGCCTAGCTGCATTTGTAGAGTTACACACGTTCCCCACTCCATAGCTTGTTTCCCATGTGTTGGCCCACCAAGGATTGAATTAAAGAGCAATCAGGCCCTCAGTGGTGAAAGAAACTTTTGTTTGCAGAAAGGTCTGCTCCTTTTGGACAAGCCAGCCTGCTTCTCATGGCACTGTTCTTATTACATATATTAACTGTGGTCTATTTGACATGCTATGTGAGTGCACGTGCTTGGAAGCATACTCCCAGTCAATGCGATGAAAATTTCCAGTATGTTAACACAGGAGGAACAATTCAAGTATCATTTACACACTTTTGAATTCAGATTAAATATAAATGAAAGAAAATCAATGCAGAAAATCAATGCAGCTTTTGGCTGGAAATGAACATGAGGTCACACTGGCAGGGCCTGGGGGTAGAAATAAGCAGCAAATTGTTTCTCTGCCCTTGAAAACATCATCGAAACCCCATTAAGGAAAAACTCCAGTAATCTCTTGGTGCATTTTTTCCCAGAAACAGAAAATGACCACCTCTGTCACATCTACCTCCAAACAACAACAGAAAACAAGAAAAATAACCATACAGCAAGCAATTCCAAGGTTGGGTGTTACCCTAAACTGTAAGAGATTCCGGTTCAAGTAGCTGCTTCCTGACCCTCCCTCCCTCCCTCTCTGAAATACAAAGCCCAGCAGTATTCCGGAAAGAGAACTATTTACCTACAAAAGTCTAAGGCTGCAAAATTTCTCCTGGATAAAACATTAGTATTGCAACATTCCCACAACTCCACCAAGGACTACTGGGTTTGCTGCCATTACATCACAGGAGTCCTGGTTAGCCCTGGATGTACATAATCCAGACCCTCCTAAACCACCAAGAGGTGGAACAATGAAACACACCAGATCCTAAAGATTCCCCCACATTCCCTGTGACAAGTTCTCAGGGAAAGCCGAGCACCCTGCGTGGGCCCTGTCTCTATCGATAAATGATAAGGACCAGAGCAGGAGCCTGGTCAGTGCTGCCCACACCATTGCTAACCTGCTCATGAGCATGGGTTTGGCTCTTGCCAACTTCTCCTCTCTCTGATTTGCTTCAGCACAATCTGAGAGATACCAAAGGTCAGCTGTTTCCACCAAGCCAAGGTGTCTTGGCTTTTTGGGAGAGGAGGAGGATGAGCTCAGCCACACGGCTGAGTCATGCCATGCTCTTTGATCTCCAGGCCAGAGAACCATCCCTGGCTCTATGTGTTCTGCTACAGACACAATCCTGACAGTTTGAGTTGAGAAGAAAACTGCCTGCTTCACTGTCTCTCCATAAATCCCTCAGGACTTCTCCAGAACATGTTGGTGGGATTTCTGGGGTCACCTGGAAGATCCCAGTTTAAAAAACACTGAAAGTAGCCCATTTTTCCTGTGTAAAAAAAAATGAGTTCTTCTTCACCAAGAGCTCTTCCGTAAATCTAATTCAGGCAGTGAGAGAAGGGGATATTTCCACAACTTTGACCTTCAGTTTTGGATGAAGAAGCAATACAATGTCTTTCCCATAACTGAAACTCCAAAGGACTTGTAAACACTGGAGCCAGAGAACACCTCTTTGAGACATGGTTTGGTCCCTCCCATTATTCCCTTTCTACAGGGAGGAAAATTGGGTCACAACTTTGGTGAAATACTCTTCCAAGGCTTTTTCAGCACGTAAGTGGCATCCTGCTGAAAACAGGATGCATGAGTCACAAATCCTAGACTCCCGTTTAACTGTGCAGGGAAAGGAGATGATTATTTGGCTTTTGGGTGACAGTAGGTTGCAGCCACAGAACGGCACATGCTTCCTGGAGTTACCTGAGCTAGGGGTGGCTTGGAATGGCACCATGGAACCAGGCTGGAGAGCTGGCCCTGCTCTGCTGCAGCTGCAACAGCACACCTGGGCTATAAACTCTACCTCTCAACACCAGGCAGCAGGGGGCTGAGAAGTCAGATCCTTCAGCACACAAGGTCACCAGGCCAAAGCCTTTTTATGGATTTAGCCCTCAAAACAGGATTTAATAGCACGCAGTAAATAAGGCCTTGGGCCACACATGGAACAATGAAGATGAAACAAAGTACTGAATAGCTGCTCATTAAGAGGCCTCTGAACATCCTGTGCGCAGAGGTAAGAGGGGTCTGCGGAAAAAATAGTATGTGATCAGATAATTAAAAAATGAATCATAATGAATTACACAGGCAGCTTTAATTAGGGCATTTCCTAACTTTTCCGTGCTTTTCTTTGCGACATCAAAGTGTCCTTCCAATGCCATTTTTTGTGTGCACAGTGTAGAGCTCTGTTCGGTCATGCTCTAAAGGCCCCAGCAATATTTGTGTTGCAAAGCCACATTAGGTTTCCCTCACAGGTATTTTTTTCTCCAGATCTCTTGGATCTGCTCTCATCCACCCAGCTTTGCATGGAGGAGACCCTGCAACCTTTATGAAGAGCTGCTTCAATAACTCAAGAGCAAGAACAGATTCAAGCCCTGTGTCTTTAAGAAGTGTCAGAAGGAAAAGACAGAGCAGCAGAAATACTCGTTGTACAACTCAGCTCTTCCAGCTACATCAGCTCATAACCATACCGGATTCCAGGGCATCCGTGGGAAAGTATTTATTTTACCTGTAGGTATAATTGTAAGCAATAAAAACAGCTCAAACCTTGCCAGAAAGGGTGTGAATTTCTAAAAAGAAGGAAAAACTCTGAATTCCAATACCTGAGCAAACAAGTTAGTATAACAAAAAAGAAAAAAAGTAAATGAAACAGCGTTGCCAAAACAATGAGCTTATGATTTGCCAACAGCTGGATTGCAGTTTCACTTATAAATGCTGCAAAAAAGGCTCTGACTTCTGAGCACATTTTCTTTCGAATCCAATCATTTTGTTTGTGAGTGCAGAGGACGTGAAGAGAAGGAAAAAATAATATTAGCAGAAGCTTTGAAAACCAAAACAACCCCCCATATCTTTTCCTTTGAAAGACTTTTCACCAGTTTGGCAATAAAGAAAAAGCATGTCTTGCCAGCTTAAAAGATATTGGCTCCACAGAGCTGCAGAGGAGGCAGGAAAAGAGAAGGGAGCTCCCCAAAAAGCACATGCACAGAGCTAAAACCATAAAATGCCATGTTTTGGTCTGCCTTGCCAACTAAAAGCTCCACAGTTTGTTGTCAAACCGGGGATACAAAGGTTGGAAGCACTGCTTGTCTCTCAGCCAGCTCGTGACAATGCAGTTTGATTGCAATCTCACCCTGTGTCATGCCCAGGTTGTCCTGTCACGTAAAGCTTCACCGGTATGTCACAAAATGAATGAGGAATTTGACTTGCCTGGCCATGGCTCAAATTTGCGTGGACACAGTTTTTGAACAAAATCTCACCAGACAAAGGCTTCCATTGGCAAGGTCTTGCGTTTCCTTGTGTGCCACAAAACTCTCATTGCCTTCCTGACAAGTCTCATTTCCAGTCCTGAGTGAAACCAGAACTTTCATGAAAAGCAAACTAGGTGGGAGAACAAAGTTAATCAACTTCAGAAGCCCTTCCAGAAGCCTGTTTTATAGGATGGCTTAAGACAGGAGTTATTTCAACTAAGCTTGTTCGACTAAGCCCCAGCATCATGTCTTGATAGGGAATTGGAATACCTAAAAATGTTACTAATTTTCACCTGCCAAATCTTTGGCTTTCAAGCTGATGATGACACCTTCTTGATCAGGGCTTTACACCTCTGTACTCACCTCCACCTTCCTTTGGCTGCTCAGCCCTGCTGAGTTTTTCACACGGAGTTGACTTCTCCTTTTTGGTCTCCAATAATCTGCTAAATCTCTTCTACTCCTTATCACAATCTAGTTTGCAGCTATTTTGCAGGTCTGCCTGGAGGGCTTTTTAGACAATACTGAAAATCCTAGAGGTGCTGCACCTCTCCTCCAGAGTCTCCTATAGAGTTGTACATGCACCTGCTTCTTTCTGCTGTGCACCTAGACAAATGCAAGGTTTCTCTTTTATGCCGGCCAGCCCCTTATACATGAAGGCAGAAAACTGTGCTATTTTAGCCCAGAAGGTCTGGCAATGGTGGAAAACTCACAATGGCAGCAACAGTAACGTCTGGCCAAAATGCCCGTTTCGCTAGATTTGGCAGAGTTGGCCATATTTGAAAGGTATCATGCAGCAGCCTCTGCGCAAAATTCATCATATAAGGAAAAAAAAACCAGCTGAACTATAAAAATGAGATGCATTTGTACTTGGCAACACTGGTTTTCTGATTGTTTTCTAATGGCAAAGACTAAACAAGATGGCTGTGGCAGACCGAAGGAGACAACTGAAAATGAAGGCCAAAACAAAAAACCTATAGACAACTCCACAATAAAGACAATTTCCATGCAAACTGCAACTGTTGAATTTCAGGCCTTTCAGCTGTCTGTCTGCTTAAAAGCTTTTTATTCAGCAAACAATTTACTTTGTAACAAACCTAGGCCTGGAAAATTTCTGCCCAAAACATGCTTCTTTCACAGAATCAGAAATTAGCTGATGACTTAATAGCAACACTTACTACTAAGCATTATAATAAGGAAGTATTTTATGTACTTGCCTTGCATTCTGCCAAAGACAAAGATGAGAGACTTGTGCTGTTCTTGTACCACACATATCATGGATCAAAAGTTTGCCAGTAAGGGTCCCAGTGGTGGTGTTCTCCGGTTTTTGTGGAAGGCTAAAACATCCCAGAAAAACCGACAACCAAAACTGTTGGTTAGTACTTTTGATAAAATAACTAAATGAGATTCAGCTTGGAAACTGAGGCTTGTACATTCAGAGAAAGATAGCCTACAAGATATGTTTGGGGATGAGCAGCAGAGCAATGCATGGATAATAGCCAATACAGCAAGTCCACAGTTCCTTACAACATATTTGGGAACCTAACTGCCACAGAAATAACAGATGGAAACAAAGGAAGATCCAGTCATTTCCATAATAATACTTGGAGGGTGGAAAATAGACTGAAGCCCTCTGAATTTTTGTTTCAAAAGTCTTGTTCCAATCACACTAAAATCCACTGCATTAATTCTCCAGGTACCACGAGGAAGATGATCTGAACGATGTCTGGACTGAACTTGGGACCTGAAAGACTGACCAAGTAAGAAAAAAACCCCAAACCATCGACATCTCGGACACCAAGTGTTAAAATATCTTGGCAGAACCTTATCTACAGCAGATATGGGAGCTGCAGAAAGGACACCTGGCCCAGCATTCTGTTTTCAACAATGGCCATAAGCAAACTTCGTGTCTAAGTTAAGAACAGGGGCAAACATACAGGACGCTTTCTTTGAGCACTTCCCCAGTCTGGAATTATTTTAAGCTCAAATGTTTCCTGAGCTTGGTGTGGCCACTTAAGAACCTCCAACAGAGCTGTCCCTCCCAGGTATTTGCCTTGTCTCCCCTTAGAGCCACGCAGGTGCTTTTTGCATCCAAAGCACCTGTTGGCAGGAAGTCTGCTTCTAGAAGTTACCCTTCTTTGTTTTGAACATGACTCCTGCCCAGATCATTTGACAGCCCTTATTTCTTGCACTCTAAGAGATGGCAACCGATATCCATCCACCTGACCACACCACCAGTGGTTTGTAGATTTCTATCAGATCCCACCTTGCTCACTTATTTTCTGAACTGAAGCATCCCAGGAGGTCCAGTCACTCCTTGCTCAGACCTTTGGTCATTCTTTCTGCCCTTTCCAGGGCCTTTTGTAGTTTTGGGGTTTGTTTCTCTCGGAGTAGAGGGGCCAGCACTGCACATGGGTGGCGTATGGGCTTGCAGAATGACACAGTGGCAACTCTCCAACACTCCAGGGCCACAGCCCATGCAGTTTGGGACAACAAATGAGGAGAAACCTCTGGAAACCGCAGGAGAAAGGGAACAGTACAATTCTTATGATAATTGTGGCTGCAGAAGTATCTATTCATACTGCAAGGATCTGAACCTCAGTTGAGCAAGAGCCTGAATATTTACCAACAATATTACAAAGTACCTTTTGAAACTTGGTGAGCAAAACCAGATCTATTCAAAGGTATCATCTACTCACAGCTAACCCTTTATTCAGCCCACAGAAGTGACCATTTCTATACAAATATTTTGCAGTGGCTGTGCTTACACCTTTCTGTTACTTAAAAACCTTCAGAAGCTGACTGGATTGCCAATATGTGCACAGTTTTACCTGTCGTGGTCATCCCTAAAAGGTTCTCTGGGATTCAGGTCAGGTTTTGTGCTTGTGCCTAGCCTTACCCACAAAACCACCTAAAATTTGAAACTTCCCTTGGCATTTCCCACCCCCTGACTACAGTTTCGCTTTCTGCTTGGCACTTTTTTGATTGAGGTGTTGTGGTCTGATGGACTCACCAATAGCAAGCGCAAAGAACTCAGTAACGAGTAAAGTTTGTGAAAGGCTTTCTATGCACTTGAAAGTGTCCCCCTAAAGAGCCCATATTCCTATGAGCTTTCTGCAGAATGGTTGCCTGCAATTATTTTTCTCATCTTTAAGTGCATTTATGTAAAGGCTGCAGCAACAATTGGCACATATGAGCAGCAGATTGTCTGTGTTTTTCATTAGTGTGGCAGCAACATATCCTTTGTTTTTCAGTCCTGGGCTGAACGAAACATCTTCCACAGAGACAAATCTCCACGATGATTAATCATGAAGCATTCCATATGGATACTGATATCCCACATGCTTTAAATGAGGCTGGGTGGGAAATCTTCTGCTTCACTTTCCTCTCAACCCAGCAAACTGCTGAAAGGTACCCACAGGTCCATTCCCCTGTGATTTTTAACATCACCGGAGATTTGGCCGAGACCAGGTTAACTGTAGAAGCCTTTGCTCTTATAGTACTGATCATTTAGTGGTGTCATTTTTTAGTATAGTTTTTCCATAAGGACAAAAATAGGGTTATGCTCACACAAAACTGTTTTTGCCAAAGTGGCTTATTTCACCAACAGACCCGCTCTAAAGCCACACCACTCGAAAGTGCTTTCCAACAGCATAAAATTCACTTTCACTGTGAGGGTTTAGCATGGGACAGAAGGCTTTGGCTGTGCTGCCTGCAGACCCATTTGGCATTCCATGGAGTACTGCAGTGTGGAACCTTCCTGGGATGCAACTGAACCACACTTGGGTTTATATTTCTAATATATTAATATATTTATATATTAATAGTTTCCCCACATACTGCAGAGCACAGTCAAACTGTTCCATAATGCAATATATTGAGCACAATACACTAGCCAAAATCAGCTCTAAAATAAATAGCCACAACTTAATTGACGTAATAGAGGTCTATTTGCTTATACTGTTACTAGCTTGGCACTCTTCACTTATTTGACTTCAACTCAGAAAGTGCATTAAGAGTCTAATGTCCATTTTCCAAGTGGAAATAGAAGCAACTTCTTCCTATCTACACACATAAATTAAAACACCAGAAGCACAGCACAGTGTTCTTTGCTTTATGACTGTACCTCAGTGTGAAGTACAGGTTCAGTTTTGACTTAGTTTTTCCTTCTCCCAGACATATTTACTGTCCCACTTCCTCAAAGCCCATTATTGATGACAGACTGCTTAATCAGTCAGTGGCTCTCACAACATTTTTTTCATCTTCTGACCCACAGTGGTTTCAATGTTGTTCTATAAATGGGTCTCTGCCCTCACAGCATATGATAAAATCCCCAGGATTCTGAGCTTCAGCAGGAAGACAATATGAGCTACATCCTTAAATACTTTGTACCCCTTCCTGAAGCCCCCTGGAACAAAGTTGGCTCCTGGGGTGGCTTCTTTTGCTATTGTTTTTTGCCATTCAGGTAGAGGTTCAATGAACCAAGGTCTAGCAATTGGATATCCAGATGCAAATTTTGATGTCCCTCCAGAGTCAGGGGTAATTAACTCATAGCATTGCAATGTTGGCCCTTGCTGGGACATTTCGGTCATGATCCTCTTAATAAAATCAGCTTCTGATACACCAGTACCCTCAAGGTGCCAGTACCACTAACAAACAAAAAAACCCTGAACCATAATCTTTTCCTTTCTCTCTAAGATTCCTGTCGAAGCGTGCTCTCCATCCAAAGAGCCCGGAGGGCTTGGTAGGAAGATAGACAGATAAGATTGTTTCAACAAGGAACTTTGAAGGACCAGCTCTTGCAGTGATTCATGTCTGAAGAAAAAGGCTCCTACCTACCCAAAACAGCCTGAATGGAGGTTTATGTAAAATGAAACCCATATTTATGCTGTATATTCAGCTTTCATTTACAAATAAATATACAGCAGGTACAAAACTGCCAGCTTAAATCCTTAGCATTGATGAAGACATTTGATTTGCTCTTTACTAGCATTTAGAAATGTTGATTTTTTTTCTAGCTATTTTTTAAAAAGATAACCGGCTTCCTACCTAGTTTGTGGGCTAGGTTTTAAGCTACATGAGTATAATTCAAGAAACACCCTACTGGACTGAAATATGTTAAACGAGAGGATGAGAAAAGCAGCAACGTGCATTAATATGTTATTCAGAGGCTTCACAGAGCTCCTGACATAAAGGATCAGTCAAATCTTCACCAAGTCAGGCCTCAGGAGAGGCAAGTGGCCTGCGTTTCTTTATACAGTTTTCCTCACGCCATCCCAATTATTAGTCTTGAGCTAATGGTGCTTTACTATGAATAAATATGCAAAGTGGAACCGATTGAATGAAATCCAAAAACCCAAGACACAAAGCTCCTCTGCTGTGTGCCAGTACCTCGCAGCTGCTGAGGCATGAGCTAGAAGACAGCTATATTTGCCTGGTTTTCACTGGTGTGGGCTCCATTATAAGCCAATATAAGATTAAAGAAAAGGAAAATCAAACCTTCCCATAAATCCATCTGAAAGCAAACTCAGCAATGCTGCAGAGACAGTGATTTACACTAGCATTCAATTTTAGGGACTAAAACGTCCCATCTGAGCAACAAACAAAAAATTAACCTATTGTTAACAATTCTCTCATTCATGATTTAAAACAGAAGCATTCACATAACTCGAAAGCATATCAAACGTGCTATTTTTTTAATCACTGTGAACAGCAAAAACAGGACTTTTAACCATGCTGAAACCACAGCAGGGGCTTTACCACTGCTCATTGAAAACAACAGTCTGACCCACACAGTAAAATTTTAACATATCTGTGATTTGTTTTGCATTTAACTGGAGCTCTGAAAAATGATACCAGTAAACAGCATTAAAATCTTCTGTCTTACATGGAAGTCTGCCTGGATCAGTGGCTTCATCTTAGGTTTATCACTCTCCTTTGGTCCACTTTTGAACTCCCCTCTCCTCTTGGCCCCTCAGTGTGTTCCAGCAATTTCTCTGGAGCTGCGCAAAGGTAGCAGCAGCTTCTGGCAGACCAAGGTCCATATAAGACATGAATCAAAATCACCACCAAACATTTCAAAGTGAATGCTACTTTCATCTGAAGAGGAAACCATGCCTTTTAATCTTAATTATTTTGCCATGGTTCTTCCCTCTGTTTAAAGGCTAACAGGAAAAGTAAGAAGTCTTATAAATTATTAAGCAAACAGAATTTCTGAATCGCTTCATTCCTTGAGATACCAGAAGAGTCCCAAGAAAGGCGACCTTCTCATTTCTGGACTATCTGGAGTGTGGCTGGAGAGCATTAGGTAATTTTGGCAGGGGAGTTAACATCTAGAAATTTAATGAGCATTGAAGGGAAATTCCTAGCACGGTGATCAATTAGATCCTCAACTGCAGTTGGTATTGGATGGTCTGGCACTCAGGTTTTTTGCCAGGACATCGACAAAAAATTGTCAGCTCTGGTGCTCCTGGTGCTCCTTTTGCCACGCACATCCTGACTCGCACATATTCTGAAAGCATGAGCTACAAAACCAGTCAGGTCTACGAAGGGTAAAGTGGTGAAAGACACTCCCAGACCAGAAGGGTGATTCTTCATCCTCAATGTACCCTCAATACAAGCAAAATTGTGGAGCTTAAACCACTTAATTTTGAAGTGTAAAGAATTGTTTTTCCCTAGGAAAGTTATTATCAGGCCCTGTGTTAGTAGTAATCATGTTATTATTTACTGTTGCTACTGATTAGCCAACTGAAGGCAGCTCTGTATGTCTGCACCAACCAAAAGTTCAGTCAATTTTATTTTCATTCAAAACAACAACTTCACCTTCGTGTCACTGGAGCACTGGGGCCTTAGGACAGAGCTGCAATTACTGGTAGCACCACACCAGAGGAGATCAGGGCAGTGGATTTGGCAGCCTTTGGGGAGCTATCGGTTTCCATGCCTCCAGCACAGACCAGACCACCAAGGAGGTGTAGATAAACATGGCAGGAGGCTGAGGACTGTGCTGGAAGCTTTGCATCCGAGTGTTCCAAATAAGATGTTGTTTAGGTACAAGAAGACACAGTTGTACACAGAAAATACTCATTGCAATGGTTGCATGAGTATTTGTGAAATCTCATTCACAAGAGATCTGAATGCTTTCTGCTACTAAAGATAGCAAAATCCATTAAACACCAAGAGAGATCCTGCAGATCCTAACAAATCAACCATGGTACAAATTCAGACGTAAGGCTAACTTCAGATCTCACTGTGAGCTCACGTGGCTTTATGTAACCTTGCACTTACAGTGGCACTTATTTTTGGTTTGCTCCTCTGTTAAAACCACCACTGGCTGCAAAATGCACTATAAAATCTGCTCCAGACAAACCATGGTAGAAGAATTTCTTCCCATTTCCTGTCCTTCCTTCCCAGTTTCTCTCTGCCATCCCTGTTTATCCTGATGTCCTTTATGTACCTTCCTGATGTTGCCAGTCCGATTGTTCAGCCTCCCTGTTGTGGATGTCACGATAACCTCTTGCATTTAATAGAACCAGAAATGGATTTAGGCAAAAATCCTACCAGTTTTTGTAACAGCATTAAATATACTCAATATGTCAATATCCTTAAGCACATCTCAACAGCACAAATTGAGAAGGATGGACAGATAGAGCAGGAAGCAACTGAGAAAACCACATGCCTCATCAAACAAGCTCTGCCCATTTGCTTAGATGACACTGACCTGCTCACAATTACCCTGAATACCCAGCTTGACCTGGTGTGAGTTTGTGACAGGAAAAGAAAACAAACAAAAAAACCTGACCTTTGAGCTTTGTAGCAGCCACAAAGAATAAGGATGAGCCACAGAATAACATCATTTTGTCCAGATAACGATATATGTTCCTCTTCACATCAAGTCCTACCTTATTCCAGAAAGGAAAACTGAAGTCTGGTGGCTGTAATTTAAAGGGAAACGGAGCACCAGTGACGGGGAGTTCCAGATACCTCTTTGCTGGAAATGCAGGAACAGTTATCAATCACACCATTCCAAATGCCACTGACCCTTCCCTACAGCATACAGCTAAAAGCAGAAAAAAAGACAGAGAGTCCAAAGAAACTGAGGCTGTTGATAAACTGAAGAAAATTTCTCAAGTGTTTACAGGTCTTTCGTTATCTGAATCAAAGGTTCTGTCTGGTCAAGAGGTGATTCCAGGGAGAGGGCAGGGTTTTATTGCAGCAGTATGCCCATACATGGGATTTTCTTCCTATTCTTCAAACTCACTCTGCTAGAAGTAGTTTGCAATACCAGCCAAGTCCTTTAACACACAGCCCCCATAAACACTGGGTTTGCTCCTGAATTCCTGGAGGATATTTTCATGTTGCCCCCACCTAGTGCCACCTTTTGCATCCTGACAAAAGGTAATGGTTGAGGGGAGAACTGAAGGCTGATGGCCCACACATGACTGAAATCAGGGAAATCACCCATCACTTCAAGGCTGTGTCTCCGGTGAAAGTCTCTGAGGGTGGCAAAACCTTTGTGAGACCACCCTGACTGCACGTGGTCTCTGCAGAATCTTCACCACTTTGGTCTTCCGAGCCTGTAAATTAACAAACGGCTCAGGTGGGAAGCACAAATAAAAACCAGGTATGGTATGGGAGAAGAACAAATCAAAGAGACCACTATCCCAGGGAGGATCTGATTGAAAGAAGACAAAGGGCCATGCTAAGAACTAGAACCACTAAATTAATGTGAGAATTCAGTTACACCTAGGAAATATGAATAAGTCTCCCTGGGAAAGGTGCAATGCACAAACAGGGGCCATCAGCCTCAGGGAACCCGACAATTCCCAGCTCTCAAACATCTGCTTTTAGCAAAGCCTGCAGAAGGAGCTGGGTAGTGAATGCTACCTGCCCCTTGGCAAGGAGCTAGCCCACCATTGTCTCTCTCTCTCATTGGTGTGTTTAAGGGCAAATCTGTGCTCTCACACATTGTAAGTGTATTTTAAAAATAATAGCAGGAATAGTGGGAACAAACACCAACAAAAGGCAGGGGAAGGATTTACTCCTTGTGGCATTAATTCCTTCACTAATAAACCATAACTGCAAATTCAGTTACTCTTAATAGCAAAATTAGGTTCTTACCTGTTACTTTTTGCCATTCACATGACCTTTAGTCATTGGAACTGGAATTGACTTGTGTGGGTGTAGTTTGGTATGAGAATTGAAGGCTCTCATAATTCTCAAACACACCTACATTGATGTAAGAGCTGCTTAGCGTTTCAATGGAAAAAAAGAAAAGATAAGTAAATCTTGATAATGTAAATAGTGTTCAAGCTTTAGAGATCATTTCCTGAATAAGCAGAGTAGGCTGGGTCAGGGGAGTGGGAGGGAAGACTTAGAACAGATTTGCTATCAGGATTTCACAAAGCAGTTGAAAAATATGAACAGATTGACAAAATTTTTTATTTGATATAAACTGAGGATGCTGTCATGATAAAAATGGAGATCAACTGATCCATCCTGTCATGACCTGTGACAGTGCTTGGAATTGATCATGGAAACAGTCCAACTCTTGCTTTCTGTTTCAACACAATATAAACTGGATTATAACATGATATTCTTTGCCTGAACATTCTCAAAAGTCTCACCACCTCTGCTTACTCACTCCCAAACCAACAAGATTTTGCATTTATCATCAGAGAGTGGTGTGATTTTTCTCAAGCTTTCCTTTGTGAGGCTTGTTTGTTATCACAGGCTCAGAGCTTACACTTAGAGTGCTCAAGATCTCCCCGGCAGACCTGAGTTAGCACAGGAGCTCTGGAGCACATCTCCATCCATATAATTTCCCCATTATGAGGGATAGTTTAATATATGCCTTTAAATTAGGCTCAGAACAGCTTGTTGTTATTGTTGGTTTTGGTTGGGTTTTTTTGTTAAAATTAACCTCCTAAAGATAATACTAAATCAGTAGGCTCCACTGATGCCAATTGCAATGAAGTGAACTCTACTAACTTTTCACATGTAAGACTGGGAAAAACCTTTCTTTATAAGATTTGGGGGTTTTTGGCAGTGAAATCTGAAGGCAAAAAAGTCAACAATCAACTTGATCCAAATCTCATTTTCTTCCCATTCCTGCTATTGAAATGAGAAAGGATCTCCCCACCCTACCCATATACAAACTTAAAACTGAAAACAGAAATAACACATTTTCACTCTTCCCTCAGGTGCCCATGTATGATAAAAGATTTTGGAGATGGCCTGGATGATTCCCAGAGTAGGTGTTATTCATTCAGCAGGTGGCCAGCACATACTCAGGTCCCTCATCTGCGTGAGGGTTTGAATCCACACTTCCCATTTGAACATCCCAAGTTACGTGAGCCACTTTTTTTTCTAGGAGAGCAAACCACAATACCACTGAAGGATTCACACTTCTCATCTGAATTTGGGTCCATGGCCTCCTCATTGCTTCATTCAGCCCAAGCTCTAGCTCAGAGCAAGACTCACAGGGTGGGATTAGAGAATCACAGCTGCTTTCTTAATGAGATTTCATCTCCCTAATGCCGTGGCTTGTTTTCATCCCACCAATTCCCCAACCTTCCAAAGAGTCCCCAGAACAAAACAGGCTTGGACAAGGTAAAGAGGACAAATAATAACTTAGACATCTGAATAACTTGGGCATCTACATTTCATTTTCAAAAGCCAGTTGGACTGCAAGTGAAGTGAGCAGTATGAAAAAGGAACTTCTCAGACTGCAAAAGGAACTGTTGTTGCCAGCAGGGAGGAGCACACCATGTGTCTAACGCTACCCCGTGTTGATTCCTCTTCCCATATTTCCTATACAGTCAATGGACAGAGGATGATTTTTCCCAAGATCAATGCAGAACACCTTGGTGAGGTGGGTAAAAGACCACTTCTCTTCTGTATTTTTGAAAACTACTTCTTTTTCACTTGAAAACCTAAACCTCTTAAAAATGCTCACTAGGTCACCCCAACCTTCCTCATTCATTAGCAAAATACCCCTTTTTATTCACATTTTGCTTGTCCTCTTTAATGTTTCAGCATCCCCTTTAAGACTTTTACACCCAGTAACAAAAGCATGAAGCAAAACGCTGAAGGCTTTGAGTCTGACCTGTGTAAACGTCAACTGTCCTCAGCTTTAAGGAGGAATCTGTCATAATAATGCACACAAGTGGCAAATAAAACTCATCAGCAATGATTAGGCATTTCTGGAATGCTGTAATAGTTTTCCATATTAGTGTTCATCCTGAGGTGCAGGATATTATCTGTAGAGAGCCTACATAATCTTTCTGAGATGAGAAATGCGCTCACAAATCAGCATGTTAGCTGCACTTCCTGCTACTGACACCGGATTTTGAAAAAGAAGGCTTGGTAACAGAGTAAACACACAGCAGTTTTCTCCCAGAGACTCGGGTTTGAGCTCTTTCTCAACAACAAGGAAAACCAAATGTGATAGCCTCCATCCCAGTCAGCACAAGTTATTTATCCATCACAGACTCAGTGCAGCAGCCAGCACTCATCTGGCAGGAAAAGCCTTAGTCTGGAGTAGCTGGAGACTTGCCTGTCAGCAAGAGAATCACAAACCCTGCCTGTTGCACCAGCATGGTCTCTTTTTCAGAGCATCAGTGTCATTGATGATATTGATAAAAGTATATGGAACCGATAGAAGTCAAAATTATCAAAACAGAGCTGCCTGGAAAACGGGATGGGTTTTTTTTCCACTACAGAAAATAACTCATTTCTACTCACAAAGGAAAACTGACATTTCAGACACTGTGGAAACAGCCCTTGGAACAGAGATCTGGGACAGATCTTCACACACTGTGATCTCGATGCCTGGCCAGGGAAGATGATGCAGGGATCGAAGGACCACTGTGTGTCTTTGGAAATGACACCTCCTGAGCAGTCTCCCCCCTAAGGGGGTAGTGAGATGAGACCCAGCAGAACCTTTAACTCTTTTACAGCACTTTCAGTGGTTGAATGCAGGGCTCCCAATACTTCTGTTTTCAGAATTCTGTTCTTCAACAAAATTGAAAGTGCATTTCTCTTTGAAATAACTCCTTTTCCCAAAGGCTAACAAAAGAAACAGTTCCAACAACAAAAAAGTTCAGTTTGATTTAATTGCTTCACCAACTCGGGAGAGTTGCAAGTTCCATTTCAACCTTGTCACTGGCGCTGCAAAAGCAGATCCCAAGGAGAAACACCTTTATAAATCAATGGCTAAATGCTTCCATGAGATTTATTCCCCAGCCTTATCTTAAACGGGTAACATGTGGCTGGCAAGACTAAGAAAAGAATTCTAGCTATTGTCCTCAGGCAGGCACTCTTCTGGCAGCTACAAAATAAATTTAGCCTAACCATAAACTCCTGTAACTATCAGGAATATGCATTATCTCTGCTGAAAATGTAGTGTGGCTCTGCAAGTTTATTAACGAGCAGATATTTTCAATCCTAACTGTCCAGGCTTCAGAGAAGTGAAAGGGAGTTTATAGGCATAAAAAGAAGGAAAAAAACAAATCTGACTTCATCTGCTGGGCTTTTATCAAATGTATATAGCCCAAGAGCTTTAAAAAAGCTGGAAAATACTGGTTTCACCTTCTTTGCTTTGATAGCTATCAAACATTTTTTATTTTTAGCATCAAAGTAGCTGAATGGACGTTGTTAGAAAGAATGATCTCCCTCTCTTGGCTCATGCAATAAACTTCAGGGAAGGGGCTTAACTACAGAGACCGCTTGAAAAAATGGGGGTTTTAATTCCCAATCCAGCTTAGCAAACTAAGTGTCCATTTTGTTCGTCAAATCTCGTGGACTTATTTACTTGTGCGGTATTTTTCACATTTATGGTTTGGTTCCTGTGGCTGTAATCAGAGGAGGATAGTGACAGTATCTTCTGAGAACATAAACATTCCTCTGTGCCAGACCAAAGCCGTAAGCAACCCCATATCCAGTTGTTGGGAGTTTTAGGAGCTCTCCTGGTTGGTTGGTTTTTTTCCTGTTAAAGGAATTTCCCCCATACATGTTGCTAGGGGAACAAATGGCTGGGTATTTAAGAAAAACAAAAGAGCTGGCTACTTCTTTTGTTTCACCTGGGTGTGTGGGCAGTCGGTCTCCAGTCTCAGGCTTTCTTCGGCTGCTTTTTTCTTCTGCTGGAGAAGCCCCAGGATTCCCAAGCCTGCCTTCCCCGCCCCACTGGGAGCTGGGCTGCGGCCACCCTGCCCCGCTACTGCTTCGAGCCTTCGCTACGTTGTAGCCCTGTTTGCCCTAACTGCCCAGACCTCCAGGGGGTTCCCCGTTTGGATACATCGCGTCTGCCGCCCGGGATTTGTGCTTGTCCCTGCCGTTCCAGCCTGCCGTTCCAGCCTGCTGTTCCTGAGGGTCCGGCCAGACACCGGGATCGGCTGCCCAGGGGTTTGTGAAGCCTTTGTTCCATCCCTTCCCGGGATCCCAGGGCACCGGTGCCGCGTGTTTCCCGAGCTCGCTCTGGAGCGCCCCCTGCAGCTGCGGGGGAACCATCGCACCTGCCCTGCTCTCCGGGAGCCGCCAGCGCCCCTGCCGGCTGCGAGCGGAACTGCACCCGAGGGGAAAGGGCCTGACAGCCGAGAAGGCTGAGACTGGGTTTGTGATTGCTTGCTGTTACTGCCATAGTTATTGTTGTTTGTTTGCCTTGTTATACACATATAGATATATAATAGTAAAGAACTGTTATTCCTATTTCCCACAGTTTTGCCTAAAAGCCCCTTGATTTCAACATTATAATAACTCGGAGGGAAGGGGGGTCGCATCTTCCATTCCAAGGGAGGCTTCTGCCTTCCTTAGCAGACACCTGTCTTTCAAACCAAGACACCAGTTGACAGTGGAGGGTGCTTGACCAAGGAGCATCAAAAGCAGGGCATGAAGAAAGTGGCTTTTTTTTATTTGCCCTCTGGTTTCCTCTCAGTTTCTGGAAATTAATGATGCAGAGACTTCCTGGCTCAGATGCTACTCTGGATTACTGTGCTCAATAGCTCTTTCATGGCATTGTGTTGCTGATAAGGAGGCTGTGATTGATGCTCACTTAGTGCTCTCTGAGGCCTCTTTGGCCATGCCCTTCTTGCCACCTCCAGCTCCTTCCTTGAATCCTGGATTGGCATCTGAGGCAATAAAGCAGCATTTTCCAGAGATATTGATCTGTGAAGAGCAGATCAACAGCCTGATTGTTACAAAGCTGTTTGCAGAAACCCATTACAAGTGATTTATTCTTTTACAGCACTGGCTGGAAATCACATATGCACACACTTCTTCAGGCACTGAGCGATTCGGGCTGAGACCTCAAAATTAGGGGAAAACTCAGGCTCTGCACTCTCTACATGTGGACTGTGCAGATCCTACAGAATTTTATGCCCAAATAAATTCTTGCACCTGCCAGGAATGAAATATAATGACTCAGGCCACTGTGTGCTGAAGTCATCTATTCCTTGTACCTCCAGCACAGCGGTGCCTCTGGCGTAACCTTGTTTGTAACTGGTTGTGGAACTCCTGTGCCTTCTTTTGCCACAGGATTTCCTAAAGTTATCCCCTGTGATCAGCTGAAAGCAGGAGGGTGATAGTGCCTAATGCCAGATGCACTTCTGCGTGTTACTTTTCTCTGCCTACTCACAAGCAGTCTCATAAAAAAAAAAAAAAAAAAAAAAAAAAAAAGATAATCTAGCTTTGGGCACGTTTAGCAAACTTCAAACAAAAGACAATATTGGAAGCAGAAGCCTCAATAGTACTTAACAATTACATTGTTAATCTTCGTATAATACAAACATTAAATAATTAATCTCAGTGGCTGAAATTCAGCCCCAATAAAACTCTGATGACTTCTGTGGATATTTGCCAGGGAGAAATTTAGCCTGCAACTTTTCTCGTCTCTCCTGTTGGCAATCCTGGGAGCATTTTGTAGTTCCCACCCTGTCAGTGGCACAAATTTTGGCAGGAGCAAATTCTATGATGTGACTGATGCTGCACTGCCCCTCTCAGCAGCCGTGTAGCCCCAGTAATTTCCTGGGTACGACCAGTGACACCTATTTGGCCCTCTGTGTACCCGAGGGAAGAATGAACCTACTGGGAAAACAAGAATAAACCTCTTCCAGCTTTCTCAGTTCTACCTTAAAGTTTAGAAACTTCTGCAATTCCTAATTCACATTTCTCTGGAAGTGAAACACAAACAACTATTTTGCCTCATTTCTTCCATTTCAGCAGCTCCCTCTTTTTAAATGTCACAGAATCAATGTCACTCATATAAGAAATTTTAAAGCAGAACTTAGAAAATGCTTTCTTTTAATGCCCAAACCTGCAGCAAATATAAACCTTTGTAAATGCAACCTAATTTGCTAACATGCAGTGCTAATTTGATTACTCCAGATAAAGGTTTTAGTGGGACCAATTGGCGCTTGCTGCAGTGTGAAACTAGAAGGATAATTTGCTAAGAGAAAAGTGCAAGCTCTCTTTGGCACCCTGAAATGTGTTCGGTAGGTTTTGTGCTTTTGCATTTGAGTGAGTACTCCAGCACAAATTGGGCACAATTAGCAGCACATTTAAAAAAATACAGCTCAGTTCTGGTGCTAATTTGTCCCTGCAATAACACCAATTTCCCCTGTATTTACACTCAGTAAGCGTACAGAGGCTAACACAGAGGAAAGCTTTGGACAATTCCCATTTGTATAGCACAGAGCAAATAATTCTTTGTGCCCTATGTGAAATGAGTCGAATATCTCAGCCCACTTTCCAGAGAACATGTGTCTACATCACAAAATCTGCCACCACAAGTTGGCACTAATTGGCAGTCTCAGCAAAGTGGCAAAGGAATGAATGGCCCCTGGATACCGAACTAACATTTTTCCCCTACAGGTGGTCTTTTCAAGTCGGAATTGAGACGTACATTGTTTAGGCAAGGTGAAGTTTGTACTGCTGGTACATGTTTTGTTGATTCATAGAAGATTTCAGTGTATAGCGAGCGGTTTCATGAGCGTTACATTCACGCTATTAAAAAAAAAATAAACAAAAACCTTAAATTGTATTTAAAAAAAAAAAACCAACCAAAAAACAACAAAACAAATTCCAGCTGTCCCTATTTTCCCCTACTTTGTCCTCTCAAAATCCTCAGTATGTTCAAAGGCACGACCAAGTCTTTTCAGTTCTCGTCAGCATGTATTGATGAAACAGCTCCCTTAGATCTGATACCAAACCAAGAGATTAGGATGCCAGCTGCTTTTATCAGGGCCCTGACTCTGCAGACTTCACTCACATATAGCCCCATTTGGGCCACTTTCTAGTCCAAAACTCACTGATATCAGTGGGAAGTCCCTAAAACTCCAGTAAACTTTAGAAAAAGTCCTTTGCTGAGAGGGGTGTTAAGGAGTTCAATCCGCATGGTCCTGTGTCCCAGAAAGAAATATCATAGAGGCTTTGATTATGGAGCATAATTATATCTACATGGAAAGAAATCAGCTATTAAAGAGGCTCTTCAGAATGACTGGAAATTACATCCAGATAGAGAAAAAGCAGAAATAAGTTACTTTTTTCCTTTTTCAACTAAGGAAAATGCTTCTGAAGTAAACTCAGAAGTTCCTGTATGTTGCCATCATCAGGTCAAGATAAAATATTTGTTCAGAAGATGTGCTTCAATCACCCTCGAGGACTCAGTGATATTTATGATATTTTTTTTATATAAGCTCAAACTAGGTGATCTAATTTCATTATCTATACTATAAATACCTTACACATTTTTAGATATGCTTTCAAAAATCACCCCATTGTGCTCAATATGATGAACTGATTTGTTTAGCAGCACTCCCTATCTGAGGGAAGAGAGGGTTCCCTTCTCCCTGTCTGATTCAGCCACTGGCCCTCATAACAGGACAGGTAACAAGCACAGATCAGTGGTTGTGGGTTTCAATCAGCAAAGTCCTTGCCAGGAACTGGACTGAAACTCTCTGCCTCACCTCACAGGCTGGCACACAGCACACGGACATGGGCTTTCAGTATTAACAACTCAGCCACAGGTAGGAATAAGCCAATTCTGATCTTGCACCAATGGCAGAGGAAAATGGAGTGTTACTCCTACGGGAAGGGATCTTTTCCTGCCACTATTCATAAGCACACAAAGCCCCCTGGGCTCTGCCAGTCCACCCCCATTCAGGCATTCAAAGTGAGCAGGAGTCAGGATCAGCAATCTGTAAATTACAGCAGATAAAATCCTGCAGGGTGCTGGCTCTGCAGCTTCTGGACTGTGAGTCTCAGGTGCTGCATCTTGATCTCTGCTTGCAGCTTGTCCACTCAAAGGGCTGAGTACACTAGTCCTTTTGCTGAAATAACCTCCAGGCTAGTTTAAAAAAACTGTCAAAGAGAAGTTATCGTAAATTTATGGATAATCATGCAACAAACAAAAGGGTATTTCTGTGCTTCTCTTGAGAACAACTTTTCAGATTATCCAAAAAGGTTTTTAAACTGTGTGGGGTTTTATAGGATATAAAAGGGGAATTCTTTATAGGGTTCTTGTGTTGTGTACTTACCTTACAGGGGTACAATTTGACATCATCAAAAATTGTCCCAGGAAAACTTTGACCTGTAACTCTCACACAACTTGACTCAAGGGGCTTTTTTAAATTCGAGTTAGGTAAAGAGATTGGAAGAAAACAATACTTGGTTGTTTTCATTTCACTTTATCTCTACCCTGTAGATACAGAAATGGAAGAATCCCCTCTGGAAAGGCAACAGTGATCCTGGTGAAACAACACATTTGGCACACCGGCCTTTTGTCCCACACTTTGAAGGAGGACAGAGTTACCTGCTGCAGGTGCTAAATATTTCTGCTGTTACTGCTCTTGGGCCCAAGTCCCAGGGAGCCCTGCTAGGCAATTAACTGGACTGGTGAGAGTCTAAACCCTGGTTATCCTCAGGCTGGTATGAAAGGAGCACCAAAAGGAGGAACCAAAACAAACACCAGCTTGGAGAGAGAACAGAGCCTAAGAATGGAGTGGGAAATTCAGTGACGTGAAGCCAGAGGAGGTCCAGCTTTGTGGCTATGCAGGGCTGCTCCAGCTGCTACCATGCACTGACTTCTCCGACCTGCCAAATGAACTTCCCTCCTTCTTAACATTTAATTCCAAAGATCTGCACAGGAGTGAATGAATGTTATGTTCAGTCCAGCCGGGGTTCTTTCCCTAGGCCCTACCTGTCTTCTAAACAAGCCACATATTAGACATGGTAGCAGGCCCTGCTGACTGATGTGAGTGATGAAATCAGAGCTTTGCTTGCTGCTACTGCTTGGATTTGTTTTACACAGTTTGGAAAAAAATTCACTAAATATGTTTGGATTGCAGGTCAGGCTGGGTAGCAGCAGTTCTTTATTTCTGTCCTGTGAGAAGATCTGGCTGAACAAGAAACTCACAGTAGGGATCAGTTGGCTGATATGGGCAACCGAGTTGCATTTGCTGCTTTCATTTAATTCGTCCCAAGCTATTTAGAAACTAATTCAGCCCCAGGAGGTTTATATTTTACAGCAAGCCAGGAAAGTTGCCTACAGTTTGTTGGTTGATGATCAAGGAAATTTCTTATTTAAAATGAAAAAAACAAAAAACAACACGAAACTAAAATAAAAGCCAGATTTTAAGATGACAGGTGGTACCTGCTCCTATAGCTGTGACTGACTTCCATTAGAAAGAAAGAAAATTACAGTAAGAGCTGAAAAACAAGCCTGAGGAATCCTCCCTTATTTCTCATGAAAATCCTAGGTGTTGGGCACGGTAAAGACATATTACCATAAATCAAAGCTAATGCCATGAGCCAGATGGTTCAAATTTGTGTACTAAGTGTTAGGCACTAACAGAGCACAACAGTCTGTTGTCTTTCCACGGGAGGGTTCTCAGTTTTGAGCAGCTAATTAGCCTAAAATTAATTAGGGCCAATCTGAACGTTTTTACACACACACATAAAAAAAAAAAAAAAAAAAAAATTGAATGTATGCAGAAACAGGCCAAAACCCCTGTCTGACTAGAGCAGCAATGGCACTGGGAACAGGCAGGAGGAAATTGTGTGAGGGAACAGAACAGAAAAGAGCCCGCACAGACAACTGCCACAGGCAGGGTAAGAGAGAGAAAGAAAGAAGAAAGAAAACAAATCTTTCGAGAAGAGAAACAGTCCATCTCCACAGTTTACTTGGGAAGCTGCTGCACCAAGGGTCAGCTTGTCACAGACTTGGCCCAGATGGTTGGGATAAATATTTTTATGCCATACTTTACATGATGCTTGTGTTTAACCTGGTCTGCTGTTATGGCTGTCCTTCAGAGACTTAGAGACATGGACACCGAATTCATGGATCCCAAAGGAGATGGCAAAGCACACGGCCCTGCTAGGAAGCTGGCAGTTCTGCTCCAGAGCAGCATTCCCTGGGAACTTTGCTGTAAAAATGCTGACACCTACCCCATTAGCCAGCAGACTTTCTGGATGACCCAGATACCAAATCCCACCCCATTTCCACTTCCTTCAGGCACACAAGACTTTTTTTTTCCCCCCCCAGATTGGAGCCTCAGCTCTTAAATAACACACAAGCCAAAAAGTCCTGTTAAATGCAGAATCATATTTTGTTTCTTTTTTCTCCCAGTGAGCAAGCTTCATACACTCAGATGTGCTAGGCACTTTGGCAGGGCTGAGATCAGGGGCACTGCAATAATGTTTAATCCCATTACTAATGCTTATTTTAGAATCTGCTTGTCCTTAAAGACATGATAGTGATCTTAATTATTGTCTCCAACATGTATTTGCCTGAAATAATTATTATACTTCATTCCTATAGAGACAATGAGATAAAACTCTAATTTTGTTTTATTGGCCCTTCTATCCATCAAGAAATTAGTTTCTTGTGAGAGCTTTGAAGTAGTCCCCTTCACGGATTAAACTCCTTGAAAGTACAAGAACAGAAGGGCGGGGTGTGGGGGAATTGAAATAATTTACATACCAGCAGACATGTAATGGGAATCAACAATGCAACCAGACCTACATGATGGTTGAGAGGAAAACGTTGAGACATGCTATTCAACATGAAAAAAAAAAAAGAAAAGGTCTGGTTAGCTGCAGCTTTTAGCTCAGGAGACAGCCAAGGGCTGCACTCCGGCAGAGGAAGCAAGCAGCAGAGAGGAGCTTCCCTAATCATATTTAAAAAAAAAACAAAAAACATTTAAACAACAAAAACCCAGACCCAACAATCCCCCAAAACACCCATTACTGGATAAAAGAACATCAGATGCTTAACTGTCGCTTGGCTGTCTGCCAGGCAGGCTCCCAGCACCACTGTCAATACTGTATAATGTGTAGGAACAAATAGCACAAGCTCTGCCAGAGCAGTGCCTAAGATTTGGTGTTAGATCTAAACAAGGTGTTCATTCCCCAAGATACAAAAAGTCTTGTGCGCTGAATTTCGTTACAAACAAAATTTCAGCCACCTTTTTACAGAAGACAAGGCTGCAAACCTGACTGCTGAGATCATTCCTGTGTTTACTTCCAAACAAATACAGGCCAACTTTTATTTTTGGTAAACTTCAAACAAGATAAAAAAGAAAACCTATCCATTAAAGGGAAAACTTTGAGCACAAGAATTATTACTGTATGCAAGGATGAATTCCACACAATCCTCTGAGCTGTCTCCTGGGATCGAAGGAACGGTTTGGGCTGGTCCTGTAACATCTTCTGGAAAGCCAGTGCTTTCCCACAGAGAGCAATGGTATCCTAAGTTTTTAGGAACTTGATTGCAATGGGTGCTCAACATCCTGCCCTGAGCTGACAGAGCAATTGCACATGCTCTGAAATTCAAGTTTATGAGTTATTCAACTGATCTAAACTTTAATCGTGCCTTTAACTCTTGTGTCTGACTGGAACCAGGAGTGCTGAGGGCCCTGCTGATCAGAAGATATACGGTTAGGATGCTTTAAATGTAGATTAGCACACCTTCAAAGAACCTGCCCCAAACCTTAGCATGTTCAGGATAAAGGTTTGGCAGTGCTGGGCTGTATGTAGCACATGTGATATACAAAGCAACCCTTCCTAGCCACCTGCCCATCGTGGATGTATCTATAAAACACTTATTTTCTTTTCCATATGCTGCATATTTAAATTTCTGTCTAATATCCACACAAACAGCTGTCATTCTTTTCAAGGCAAGGAGGTGGAGGCACAAGGACGATGCGTCACTTCTTCCTCCACACAGACTTTTGCTCTTTCTGCCGTCTGGCCTTAATGATTCCAAAATAAAGATCTCTCTGTCTGACAGCAAGCGGCTGCTCTTTTTAGTGAGCCTTCCCTGCCCTGATACTACTGTGCTGCAAGAAAAGTATATTCACTTCTTCCCAACACAACCTAGAAAGCCAAAACAGTGGGAAACCTCCTACTTGGTACCATGCCAAAGAGAGTTTTTGAAGAGAAAAACGGTGGTGTACAGACAATGGTACAGAAAAATCGTCAGAAAAAATCCTATATATGATGAGATTAGCACAAGAAATGCAATGCAAATGGTAATCACATGTATGTCACCGGTGCTAAATATAAATGTGTCAGGGGCCTCCCATGTGGAGAAAGTCCAGCTGATATTGATAAGATTTTATGCTTCAGTTGATGACTGAAAGGTTTCAGTCCAGCTTAAAGGTATGTGCTGACACCTTCACTGCAGTTTTTGTAAGGAAAGGTTCGTATCCTTTGTGAAAAGAATCTTAACCACGCAGACGGCAGAAGCCCAAGGTTCCATGCCCCACAGGTTTTACAGCCCTGGGAATGTTGTGCAGCAATTTTCTAAGCTGGCATTTTGCAGATCCTAAAGTTGCACACACAAGAGGAACATACAGTCCTCTGAAACTATCCAGTTCTTAAAAGTAAAGCATATGATAATAGAACTTCCTCTTTGCTGATTAATGTTCTTTAAAGCTCTCAGCACTGTTTAATCATGTGAATAAAAAGTACCGCTTCTGTTGCTGTGTGAAGAGCAAAAGGCTGACTTGTCTCTCAGCTCTCTGCCATTGATGGCTTTTATAATATCAATGCATAAAAAAATCACATCATTGCATTTAGGAAAAAAACCCAGCAATGCTGCTCAGGTGACAGAGGGGCCATGCTGGCTGTCTGCCAGGGCTCTGCCAGATCCACCATGGGCTGTGACTTCCTAGAGAAGCAGTTGTGTTGTCTTGCTAGGAAGTAACAAGTCATGCAGAATCCCATTCTCTATAATGCTGTTTCAGAAGAAGTGCCAAAATTGTTAAATTGATTGAACAATAGACAGAAAGGAGCAGAATTACATCAGGCACATTTCAAATCCCTCTGCAATCGCTGTTGGCAGCAGGCTTGCAGCTACAAGAGACTTTTGCCCTTACCGACATTCAGGGGCTTCAAATCTTATGAAAAAAAGGTAGAACCAGGGGATAAAACTTAAAAGGACCCATGGGATCAGAGCTGGTATCTTCTTTCCCTCAAATGATTGTGCTCACCTCTAAATTATGAAGCAAGGGCTCTGGGAGACGTCAGGTATAAAAAGAAGCCTGGCTCCATAGTTTGAGGAGACTCTTCCACCCATGCTGTTGGCTCTCCACCTGTGCCACGTTCTCAGGAGAGCAAAACCTCCCCCAGCATTTCAGCCACAGCCGATCACAGCTGGGCACCTTTGCCCAAACTGTTGCTCGTGTGTGCAGGTGCACCTCTGATCTGCTGTCCTGGACAGGGATGATGAACCTCTGCCATGGTTTAGGCGTAATGGAAGGGAGGAAAAACAGACACCTTAAACATTCCACTAAAATTAACACAAGACTTTCTTGGTACGTACCACCTCTCTTTTTTTATTTTTGGGGGGTTTTTTTGGTGCAGATATCTCAAGGGGCTGAAAGAACTTTCTTACTCACAGACAGACATATAAATTGCAAATGCAAAAGCTGGTCGTCCTCCCCATTCATTATGAGGAAAATACCTGTGCTGGTATGAATAACATCTGGTGTTGCAGTGCTGGGTTTACAGCAGTTCAGTCCCAGCCAAGCAAGTATGATAAGCAAAACTGTGGCAAACTGGTAATTTTGAAACTTAGGAAAACCCCTGCTAAGCCAAAGCATTGTCAATGATTTCCCTCATAGCCCGTCTGGTACAGCCTGGGGAAATCCTATACAGTACCCATAGAAATATTTAAGGAGTAAACAGGAACGTTTGAGTGACTTCTTCCCTCCCCCATCCCACAGAGGCAGAAAAGGGAGTGGAAGTTCAGCACAGGCTTTTATTTCTGTGCTGTTACATAACTGTGCCTCGCCTTTGCAGAATTCCTCCCGCTTCCAGCTCGATCAAACCCACAGGAGGCTGGGAAAGAGACAGGGAAAAGGTGTGTGCCTCGCTCAGGGCTACACAGCAAACCAATGGCAGAGGCAGGAGGAGAACTTGCAGGTCCCGGCAGAGCCGCTGCCGAACCCCTACGAGGCTCCACATTCCTGCCATTCTTTGCACATACTTTTCAAAACCTGAACTGCTGCTGCATCACAGGCTGACCATCCAGCTCAACGCACCACCTGCTTCCTCGTGATCCCTTCGCCATCCAGGGCGCACAGACAGGCACTGTCGCTCTTTCTTGCCTTGGTCTCAAGAGGATTTAAGATTTCTGGAAATCATGCCCATCACGCCCAGCATATTCACTGACCAGTGGTTTTTCTCTTTGGTAGCCTTCCCTAACCACAGGCCTCATTTAAGCATCACTGACTGAGTCTCCTATTCTTTAAAAATTCTGCAGTAGATTCCATTTACTAATACTAACAGGAAATCCCATGAATCTGCCTCATGCCCTTTCACTGACTTCACAAATCCAATTGATACAGATAGAGCCAATTTCTGAAACTGCAGCTGTCCACACTTACAAAGCTCTGACTGTTAGATAAGAAAGTGCCAGCTGGAACAAGAAGTTTCTCCTACTACTGGATGCCACACTCCCAGCCAAGCGGGCAGCTGTCAGCTTGGGTGGCGGCAGAGCTGCATAAATGGGAAACCCTTAGATCCAGTCCCTCGTGCTCACCCTAAAGCAATTGAACAGCCCCACAACAGGAAGAGGGAGGAAAGCTCAGTCCCAGAAGAATGCAGTTGCGCTTGTTTCCAATCCCCTCTCCATATTATTGCATCCCTCACGGGCCATAGGAGCTGGAGGCCGAGGAAGGTGCAGTATTTGGGACAAAAAGCTCTGTTGGCCCCTCTTTGGATCTAAGAAGGGCCATGGTGTCAGCCTCAAAAGAGAAGCTGAAGTTCTCCTCAAGTCTGAGCAGCATTCAGCACTTCACAGAGTTAACACGTGGCCTTGTGATGACTTTCACTCCTGGTTTTAAATCATGCATGAGTTTTAATCTGCCCTGTGATTACAGCTCCAAAGATATTCCAATAAACCAGCACTAAACTGGGAGGTGAGGGAATGGGCAGAGGGGCTGGCTCCACCATCCTCAGCCTGGATGTGTCCAAGGGGGAACATGGATCATCTCCCATCAGAGTATAATTGGACATGGATTTGCCCCTGATACCACGAGTGGGTTTTACCTGGGAAGAGGATTTCAGAGGACTGGAACAGGCGTTCAATTCCAGCAGAGGCAGGTCTAATCCTCTCTCCTCCACCATCACTCTGTGAGGTGGCTCCTAGGTGCCACCAAGTCTTTCTGCAGGCTACGGCTCTTGGTATCAGGGAAACTATTTAACAATCCCTTCATGAATCCCTATTCCACCTACCCTTGGTCCACTATGGGAATAAGCACAAACAGAATAAAAAAATCCATGTCATTAACAACACTCAACAGATGCCATCAGTGCCTTCCTAAAACATTCCTGTCTTAGAAGAAAAGGCACCTCCTGGCTCACTGCACATCCTCAGTGAACCCTTAGAAGTTACCAGAAACTACTTATTTCTTCTCTAAAGTAACACAGCTGCCTGTTGGAAAATGCCTATATGTCCATCCATTCTGTTTTGCAA
Organism: Corvus kubaryi; assembly: GCF_017639235.1. Classification (NCBI taxonomy): domain Eukaryota; kingdom Metazoa; phylum Chordata; class Aves; order Passeriformes; family Corvidae; genus Corvus; species Corvus kubaryi. The sequence continues at coordinate 1,404,135 of NW_024581058.1, forward strand.
TTTCCCTATTTCTTAATCCTTAATCTATTTTTCTGGAGATGTTTCAGAGCCAATCTCTCTCCTCCCTCATCCCCCACATCAACCACTGACCGAGAATTTTTTAAAGGGTTTGTAAATCTTACCCTTTACATACAGACTTTCCTGAGATTTTTAATCTTTTTAACCTTCCTCCTAAATAAGGACCTTTCAAAAGCACTTTTTCTACTTGGTAAATCACATCAGTTGAGTAGTTTCACAAAAATGAACAGGAATTCTTCAGTGCCTTCTGATAAGTTGGGAAGAACATTAAACCAGAAGCCTTTAATGACTTTGAATACTCCATGAGAAGCTCTAGTATCAGCATGAGGATAACTGATTTGATCGAATACAATACACAGATAGATAGACAGACAAACAAACATATGCATCATTGTATTTCAGAGATCTTAAGCCATAAGAAGAATGGGGCAGCACATCAATTCTTCAGCCCAGAATTCATAAAAGAAATGAAAAGTCCATATACATACATATATATATATATATGCACACGCAGAGTTAAGCAAAAAAATTTGGTTTTAAAAAGTGAAATACTGCTTTTGTAGATAGTTTGGCACCCATAATTGCACATTCCTTTTGGTCTTCATCCTTACAGTCATCTTTACGGTGATTTCCTGAATGGGAAAAGGGTCTTCAGGAAAGAAAACCTAACAGAGAAACAAACAAATAACTAAGCAGAAATTAAAGCCCAAGCAGTAAATACAACTTTCGGTGCTTTTTTTTAATGGAAACTTTCTGTATGGATCCATGCAAGTTACATGTATGGAAAGCTGACTGTGGCTTTGTGGGCTTCTTAATATAAATATCCTGACATAAAAATTACTATTCTACAAAGCTTTGTGGAAAGACTGGGAAAAATCTCCTCATACACAGACCTATGTAAACTGTTTAGTAACTAGGGAGAGTTTTCGGATGGAAGCCGCCCTCCCCACCCCCCCTTGCAGACTCCTGTCTCATTTTGTGAAACTGCTTTGCTGTCTTTCAGAGGGGGCAGCTGAGCAATCCGTTTCAGTGCCTCTCTTTCCCATGGAACAAATCCCCCCCAGCCCTCCTGCTGCATCCTGACAGTGATGGCAGGCCTTTCTTCGGTGAATTCTTTCAATAATGCTGCAACTGCAACATTAGGAGAAACAATTAGGACTAAAGGGAGTTGCCTCTGTGTGCCAGATCTGCTTAATAACTCAATTAAATAAACAGACATATAATTATAATGTAAATGTTTCCTTTCTTTAATTCCAAGGCATCCTTAGAGAGAGAACACTGCTGAAATGATAAAAAATTATTGAAAACCTTTTCAGTTCCTCCACACCTAAAAACAATTTTGCTGTCTTCCCATGCCTTCCCACTTGTAGTGTTTCACTTTTAAAATTTCAGAACCACCTATCAGACAGAGAAAAACGCATCCTTGGAAATGAATACCCCAGATAGTCAAAAGTGTTTATAACTGAAAAGGAACCATGAAGGAGTAAATTGCTCTGTAATTTATAACGGCCGATTTCCTTCCTCAAATTATTTTCATTCAGCAGTTTTCTCTGAGAACTTTAACAGTTTCAAATGTTTTTTTGAAAAAGTGCAAGACACACTCAGATCATGTTGTCTTTTGGCACGTACACAGCCACGTGCAGAGACGATGACCCTACCTTATGGCTTTACATTGAATGAACTCTGATGGCTTCAATACATTTACTCATGATTTGCATCAGTTCAGGCTTAAACTTACCATCAAAAAGGTTTTTCCCCATGTACTTACACTGGGAGATTTTCTTTGGTTTCCCCACCACCAAATTCTGGATGCAACCTGTTCCACCTAGCTATTTAGAAAGAACAATAACAATCTAAGCAGTGGCAGTGACACCATCCTGAAACAACAGCACACATGACAACACCCCAGATCAAGTATTATGAAAAATCCCTCTAAAACAGCAAGAGGAGCAATATAAAAAAAATTCCTTTCAATTAGTAATAAAACTCCTACTGCTGTCTAGATCTGACTCCAAATTACAGTGATCTTAGCTTCATCCTTTCTCTCTCAGAACTGCTAAAAGTCAGCGTGTAAATGTGCAAGCCCACATAATGCTGACCCCAGACCAGTACAAGCTTGAGTATCTTGGGGATTCTTCAGGCACATGCCTCCAAGAGCACCTGGACCTAAGCAAGACACTCAAAACTTTGCAGGCAACCAAGAAACCTGCAAGTCCCAGCTGCAATAATTATGGCCAAACCAGATTTTCTGGCAATGGCTTCCTTCAGTTCACAGTCTGGACCCACGTTTCCCATTTGACGGTCTCCATCCCACTCTTTTCCGTGTATGCATGTGAGTTAACTTCTCATGCCACAAAACATGGGGTCATTTTCTGCCTGATGCCTCCTGTGACTGCCCCACATTTGGCCTCGTGGCCTCCTGCAGCAGCTCCACACACGTGCTCTGAAGGCTGTGCCAGCAGATGGTTATGCCATTAATAAATCTCCGCAGAATGCAAGACACAGGTGTGTGCTGTGCGTTTAGGAAGGAGAGCCGAAGATGACCTCATGCTGTACTTTGGAAGGAGGATGTTAAAGAGTTCAGGCAGCCAATGCTGACAGAGAGACATGGACCTGTGCAACGGGGATTCTGCCTTCTTGCTTCCTCTGGGTTCCCACACGGAGGCACCTCAGCCCCAGCTGAAGTTCGGAGGGCCCCACATGGAACCAAGCTGCAGGTTCGGGGGTTAGTTAGAGATTACACCCACACCAAAAAGGGGTATGGAAGAGAAGAAACAAAACTGGTTTAACTGTATTAGCTCCAGTGTTAATACAGGCCAGTAGTACACTTGTCTTTATGGCTGCAAATTGGTTTAAGATAAAAAAAAATCATAGAAAATGCACTTCTTCACAATTCCCTGCTCCCAGTCATCTCCTTGTCTTCAGAAAGTGACCCTGGGCTTGCTGCCATTGTTGCTTACATCTTCCCCCTCATCAGACCTATTCTTGTTTCTACTTGGTGCTCTTGATTCCTTAAATATAAAAGTTTATATTTATCTATATAGTTATACACACATATTGCACTCAATTTCCTCAGGATATGACTCTTCCATGCTGCATAAACTTCCTTCCCTGGCCTTCTCCAGCTCTATCATTCTTTTTGCTACTGTCCAGGGTGCAGCTGTCAGGGGCAGGAAGCCCCTGGCCCTGCTGCTCGCACACAGATTGATCGAGGTCAGGAAAAGGGTAGCCAGTACCTGCTGCCTACCACCCTCCCAAACCCTTCACATCAAAACAAATGAGTCCCCAGATAGCCCCCATGAACTCTCAAATGCAGAAATAGACTGAGAAGTTGGTGTAGGGAGGTAAAACCCACCTCAGACAAGGACATGAGGTTATGGTCCTCCTAGAGATGACCAAAGGCTGAGAAAGAGGCAGGGGAAGCTCAGGTGAGCACCCCAGAACATAAAAACCACAGTGGGTATTCATGGTGATGAGGTTTCTTGTATAAGGAAGCTTCAAGGGATAAAATGGATCTGCCTGAATATTGCAGTTGCAATACTATTTCAAATAATTAATTAAAAATGAGATTAGACAAGTAACTCATCTACGTTATTTATACAACGTGTTCAGCACTCCTAATTTCCAAGGAGTGGAATTCTAATTTGCACTCAGATTAGAAACAGGATTTAGTTTCTTTTCTTAATCAATTTTGCTTTCACTTTGAATAGAGAACTAGAGAATGTATAAAAGTGTCACAGAAGACTTAAAGCAAATGAAATTACATGAGTTCCCACTTATTCTGTCAACATGCAGATGAGAAAAAAAAAAAATCATGTTTTTTTTCCTCCAGTCTCTAAAATGTCAGTTTTGGAGCCCTCTCGTAATGAGATTAGGAGAAACTGATGCTGAAACTGTAAATGAAAGGGGAATTTTGTGAGAGGATTTGGATGGCTACGCTGACTGCAGAGAGATTGAGCCACGGAGATCTCCATGAAATTCAAGAGAGTCACCTTAAATCTAAGTGCTCCTCAAAATGTTTCACATAAACAACCCATCTTGGTTTCTGAAGGGCGAAAAATCACCATTCAGTAGGACTGAGTTTGCACTGTGAAAGGTGAACTGGAACTGAACTTTCCCACACTAAAGAAAACGCTTACATCCTGCCTGGCCACTTTTAGAGAAAGAAGTCAGCCATGACATTTGGATGTAAAACCGAAATTCTTGAGTCAGGGGTTCTCTAATCCAAGGCCTTCATTGGAACCCATTTCTGCAGCTCACGTGGCAAACCTACCTCCGCAAGGATCTCCAAGGACAGATTCTGCATGGTGTCTTCAACTCCCTATCAATCTCAGGTGCAACCAATGGGAGTTAGAGACTTAGCACCCTGCAGGATTTGACCCAACTTCGGAAAATAAAGAACCAAAAGTATAAAACTACACTTAGCTGGATTTCCTTTTGCCGTTTCAAAACCCTAAGGAATGTGTCATTGAAGCAACAGGATAATTATTACAGCACGGAACTGTTAACAGCAAAAATGTCCTCTATTCCCCTCTGATGTTGAAAGAAGAATAATTAATTCAAAGGCATGCAAAAATTCATGGAATTTAAAACTCCAAGCAAATGTAGTCTAGTCTTGTCAGATACAGGGTGCCTTTTATAAGACATTTCCTAGCTTGCCCAACCACAGTGGAGCCCCCACAGCTTTTTCAGATCTTCTCTACAGAGCAGTTAGATTATCCTCAAATACAGCAAAATAATTAAACCACACCAATTAAAAGGGATGTGACTTCAAGCATTGCTCTCTATCAACTAACTCATTCCAAGCCAGGCAGAACCTAAAAGTAAAACACCCCAGAAAGTCAGCCATGTCCTGGGCTGCACCAAAAAAAAAGTGGTCAGCAGGTCAGGGGAGGTGGAACCTCCCTTTTACTCTGCTCTCATGAGACCCCAGCTGGATACAGCTCTGGGGCCTCCAGCATAAGAAAGACGTGGACCTGTTGGAGAAAGTCCAGAGGAGGCCCCAAAGGTGATCAGAGGGGTGAAGCATGTCTCCTATGAAGACAGGCTGAGAGAGTTGGGGTAGTCCAGCCTGGAGAAAAGAAGATTCCAGGAAGACCTCAGAGCCTCTTCCAGTACCTGAAGGACTACAAGAGAGTTGGAGAGGGACTTTTTACAAGGGCATGGAGTGACAGGACAAGGAGGAATGGCTTTCAACTGAGAGAGGGTGGGTTTAGATTACATACTAAGAAGAAATTCCCAACAGTGAGGGTGATGAGACATGGGAACAGGTTGCCCAGGAGAAGTTGTGGATGCCCCAAACATTCCTGAAAGGGTCCAAGGCCAAGCTGGATGAGCTTTGAGCAACCTGGTCTAGTGGAAGATGTCTCTACCCGCAGCAGCAGGGGGGAGTGGAACTTTAGATCTTTAAGGCCCCGTCCAAACCACACTATTCAACAAAATGTGTATTTTTCCTTTAGACACAAGGTCAGACATATAATTATGAGACTGTTGCCCTATAATTAGCAGAACTTTCAGCAAACTAACTTAGTTTTCAAGATTTCATGCACCCACTGAACTGGTACCTCTTCAGCAGCATCACAATGGGACAATGGCTGTTTGTGGTCGCACCAGGCTTTACCCTTCAGCCCTTATGGATACCCATCTTTCAAATGTTGCTGCAATTTCTAGTTTTTAGTATAATTTGTAACTTTTATAATTTTCAGTATGTGTATGATTTGCATTAGGAAAATGAGAACCGTTGAAAGAGGGCTCCTTCTTTCCTAGAACATTCCATATTCAGCAAATAATAATATTACAAGTACTCTATTTCCATTAGGACAAACATTTTTGCAATTCGAGTTGCAAGTTTAGTGCTTGCCTTGTGATGATGATTTAGTCCCGTTAATTATGCCTTGGACCCTAGTTGGCTGTTAAGTTAATCTATTTCTCACCCTATGTGTCTGTCTAACTTCAGCCTTGCAAGGACAGCTGGTGGAAGAATGAGGTCTGAATGAGCTGCCTCAGCCACTGCTTAGCAGTGGGGTGTGAAGCTTAGCCCAGGCTGCCCCTCCAAATATTTATACTTCTCAGGAAGGATTTCCAGCTGTTGTTGTGCTCCACAGGCTTTGGTGACTGTAGCTCGGGCTTGCCTCATTGGTACACCCCTCATCAGTGTAAGCTGTGCACTGAGCTGACAGAAATTCAAGAGTTTAGCCCAGATTTGGTCTTATTTTCAGAAAGTGGCGTTGGAAGAGGTCAGTGAATTGGGGGGTTGGCACATAAAAAATGGCAGACAAGTATTTTTGACTTCCGTTCCTCAAAGACCAAGTTCTTTGGCACAGATATCCTTCCTGTCAATATTATGGACAAGACTGATATTCTGTACTTTTTTGTTCGGGATTTTTTTTAAGCTGCCCCTTCAAAGTTTCCTTTCTTTTCAGTTCAGGCCTGCAGATGCCATAGTTGCACTTACAAATTGGCTCACTGACCAAAGTCATGCAAGCACCATTTACCACAGGCTCGTTGTTGGACACCAGCCATGGCTACTGATTCTGAAGAGCACCTGATTCTCTCTAAGAGGCTCCTCCACTATTTCGTAATTAAATTTTCCACTAAACCTCACTAAATTTCCACTAGGCCTCAATAAACAGAACAACATGACGAGAATTAAGGTAATGCACAGCGTATGTATAGTGAAAGCACAAAACAACAGCAGAGCGCTCTCTAAGAGGTAGCCACAAATAAAGGACATGAATCATATTAGATATTAATTTGCTTTTACAACGTTTCTGTTCAAGGAACATTCGTGCTTGTGTCTCTTTGGTTAATTCTTTCTAACTCTCTGGCTTGCCCAGGAATCGTGTAGAGCACAAGTTGGCCCAAACCATGCCAGGGGCCATTCCAACATTGTGAGACCACAAGAGAACAGAAATACTGATCAGTGCTGTGCTGTTTCCTGGTAAATATAAACTCTGGGACCCGTTTTCCCCCTTAGAAAATGCATATCCTTTATTTACCCAGGTTGCTCCATTAAAGAAAATACACAGTTAAAAGGTTACTGGTAAAAATCACATGCATCAGCTTTTTCAAGAGCATTAGTGTTCAAGTTCATGTTGGAAGCCTGCTTGTGAAGGAATCTCCTCCTACAAATATCTCCAGTTACCACATTTTGATTCCCTCATGCATCAGACTAAGAGCAGGAGCCCAGTTCCTTTCAGCCAAAACAAAACTGGAAAGGCACAAATGCTCTCCAACCAACAGTGGTCATTGAGCCCTCAAATGAGATTCCCACCTGCGGCCAGTCCCAAGTCCAAAGCCTGCAGAGTGGACAGCTTGGACCTCAGCACCACCTGGTTGGTTCTGTAGATCTGTTCCTGTAATGTTGCACTACTCACTAACATGGATGAAGCCTCCATGTGCAGGACGCTCCCAATAAACCCTTTTAAAGGGATTTTAAGGCGCTCAGGCCTTGGGGACTGCTGCCACCCATGAGAGCACTGTAACTGCACAGATAACTATGTCAGACTCTAAGAGCTGGAAGTCATTTAGTCTCTCCAAGCGAGTGAAGGACCACTCTGGATGAAGTCTTTGGTGCCCTCTAGTCTGATTCCCTCTTCAGAACTGAGTAGGTTCAATTCCTCTGTCACTACAATTTGTTCCATGCTAGACCAAAAGGTTACTGCTGGTCTTCAGCAGAACTTCCCTGACTATAAATGAGCAAATTCCCCTATTATCAGAGACAACTGCAACCCAGGCTGCAACCTCTGCACTTGGCTGGTTATAACTTACTCCAGCACTCTGTCTTGCAGAGAAAAGACAGATGACTTGCTAGTGGTCATTTATAAATAACCTCAGGACTGTACTTCAGTGATTCACACAATCAGTGTTGCCACCTATTATATTGTATATAATGGACAGTGTTTTGTGGGGGGTGAGGTGAGGGAGAGTTGCAAATACACCCGATGCTTCCAAGTTTATATGCCTTAAATTGACTTTAGATTTCCTCGGTTCTATAGCACATATTTTCAGAATGCTTGGATCTGATTCAGCTTGTCCCACTGAACAAAACAGTTTCACTGCTCTGAGACCAGAGGAACACAGTGGTGAATCAGGCCCTTTATTTGCCTCCAATGGCTCACTATCAGGCTTACTGCAAACTACCTATTGAAAGCATGACAGCCAGCACTATGCTCTATAGTGAGCGTTTGGAGTATCATGCCCTAAGTATTGGCCATATGAAGAGGTCTTTTGTTCAGGAAAGCAAACTGTACAGTGTTTAGTAAGCCACACTCCAAATATAGGATCGATAAAGCACGGCTAAAATCAACTATTGCCTCAACAGGCATTCACAGATTTTCTCTGAATTAAGCACGCTTGAATCTTAGGGCCACAATGCCTTCACTCAGCTCTTTCACAGACAGTTCATGCAGAAACGGAGTAGGCTGGGACCTGGTATAGGGCAATGCGCAAGAACTTGAGGCTCCGAGTGGGGAAGAAAAAAAAATAAGAGGAAAAAAAAACCAAAATAAAAATAAACCATATGGAATCCACACTCAGATGCCTTTAAAACAACCACAAACATTCTTGCTGCCTCAAGCTGCAAATGTCGTGAAACAATTACTGGGCTGGGGGACTTCAAAGGTTCACTGAGAGCAGCAGTTTTATTTTTCAATCAAACACAGGAATAGGGCTTTTTTTCCTCCCTCCCTCTCTTGCTCTCCCCCCTTTTTTTTTCTGAATGAAACAGCGCCCAGGCTTCCTGATTTCAAAAACCCTGTTCCGCTTCGCTTGACCACTCCATAACCTTAGGAGAAGCTCAAAAACTTCAAAACGAAACTGTGAGTCATACTGAATGAAAAAGACATTCTTATATTTCATTAAGATTGAAAACTGCTGCATTCCTTGTTTGTAAAATTTACATGAATGATCTTTAAGAGCTTGCAGCTGAATGCTGTGTAAAGCTTGAACTTCCATAAATTCTTGTTTACTTAATCATTGATTCTAGAAGGTGACTGACAGTCACTTGCAGGGGTTTGGAGATTCATAATTCACTGTGCATAGAAACAACTGGACTCCTTCTTGCCACTGGCTAACCTATTTATACTCCTCCTCCCCTCTTTTTGAAGCATCTATGCACTTTTATTTTGTGTTTTCATTTCAGAAAGGCAACAGTTTAACCTCAGTTTCCTTGCAGGAGCTTTTGCAGAGGCTGCAAGTGTTGCTTACCTCAAGCATTGGCTCACTGGTGGAAGGAGCTGTGCTTAACATGGTGTTTTCAGATGCCTGAAAACACAGGGCATGTTTGGCAGAACAGATGTATGGCTGGCAGCCCCAGTTCTGCAGCATTTAAGGAGCACACCTCCCGCCACCAGGAGAATCCAGGCTGCTCCAACAGGCTGGATCCCAAGGGGTTCAAGTTGGCACTGACCCCTCTGTAGAGAGTCATGCACACAAAAATCATGCAGAAATAACATGCTGCCCCCTTTGAAGAGAACTGAGTCAAATTGTTAAAAATGAAACTGACTCATTGTAGAAACAGTGGTCACTGGAATGGCATCTCCACAACTGCTGCGGTAAGAGAGGAAGCTGCCTGACCGCAACTGCCTTTGTGCTTATTCTAGCTGTTTAAGTTCTAAAAACCACAAAACCCCATTTGAAATTCCACTGTATAGCAAGGTTTGTGTAATGAGGTTACAATTCATAATAGGATCATTGAAAACTGAAACAAGCAGCATTAATATGTGGACTGCCTGCAACGAGCTAGCAGCAGCGTGATGATGTCATTTTTAATTAAAAGTCTGTCTCTGTTTGATACGCAAAAAAAAGAGTGCAAATCAGGGAATATGCCCTGATCCCATCCATAGGGAAAGACTGTCAAGCAGCACAGTGGTATCACAGAGCACCCTGCGAGCCATATGGCATGGCTTTAATGGAACTAATTCCCGCGCACTCTGCTTGTGTCACGCGTATCAGGATTCTGCTCCCACACTGAAAAGACATTAGTCAGGAACAGGGGGAGGGGAGGCCCAGTGATACCCAGCATCGTGTCCTTTATCATGTGCCATTCTGTAAATGCTACTGCAGCAGTGCTGAGGCCAAAAGGAAATGGGCTGCAGGGTCACGGAAGTGGACTGACCCCTCATTCCCTTAAGTCAGTGACTATGCCAATTTACAGCAATGCAAGCCCAGGCCTTTAAGCAGAGTTGACCAACCAGCCCTGTGAAATATCAATTCGAAATGGCTGGTACTTGTAGACCCATTTATTCATCCAGTATTGCACTTTCACCCAAGACTGAGTGACACTGAAACCAAGAGATGCTCGTCCACAAAACCCTTCCCTACTCAGCACTGTTGATTCCTTTTCAGCCTCTTGTGCTTTCCTTAAGGCAATTAAACCAATGCTGGACTTCAGTGGAAGGAGGATACACTCCCGTGAGTGTCAGTGGCTGCTGAACACACGGTCCACCCCCCAAACATCAGGCACCAAGGACCCAGACAGCCCATCCTTAGTTCTCTGAATAGCCTTTTTGACTACAGAGAGCTTCATCTTACTCAGCTGGGTAAGAACCACAAGATGTTGGTAGTAATGAAGCCTGTCCTGACTTGTGAGAAAGTAGCAGACGAAAGACGACCAAGAAAACATTTACACTTCACTTAACTACCATTTTCATGTCCTACAAATATTTCAGAGTTAATTTTGCCATTTATTTAAAATTTCACTCTTGGATTCCTCCACCCTAAATTACTGGGTTTGGGTCCAAGTCTAGAAGACAATTACTTGCACAATCCTTACACCAAGCTGGTCTGCAGACCTGCACTAAGCCAATGAAATTTACTTTTCCTTTTTAAGATTTCTATGTAAAGTTTGATGTAAGAGTATATGTGGCTCTTTGAAAAACATTGAGTTGATCATGAGTGTAAAAGAAATTTGGAGATCACTAGCACAAAGTTTTGGCATTAGGACTTAGTTTTATAGAATGCTGCCCTCACTTGGAATTTGCATTGCCATTATCATCAGGGATATGTGGGTGGGAAATTCATTTGGACTAGTAGTTTTATTTCACCCAGTACTTTAAGCTCCCCAGATAGTTCTATACAAAATGAAGGGATGGAGAAATCTGTATCTTGTCCCGGGTATTTGCAGGCCTGCAAAAACCTCCCTCGATTGATAGTAACAACTAGAGAGATGTTCAGAAGGTTTCAGCTTTAGCCTAGCCAGAGAATGCTCAGTGTAAAACACCCAGATCAACTGTGCTCTCTGAGCACCATCCTACAGGATTCCTTCTTGGGAGACAGAAGCAGACAGGGCACGTCTCTCACTGCAGCAGCTACCCTCCTAAAGCCCCGTGTGTGGGTGCGTGTGGCTGCAAGCACACACGTGTATGAAAGAGAGAGAGTGCACACAACCAACTTTCTAAGCCAGTGGGAGGGAAGGATTACCACAGGATTGGACCCCACATGTTTAATTTTCACACAGACTTAACATGAGATATGCTACATCAGACCCAAGATAGTGGTGCTCCTATTCTTATTGACCCCAATCACTTTAAGCCAATCGAGTGCTGTACTCCAGAGAGAAGATTTAAATTACACTTGGAGAATGTTCCTTGTTGATACTGAGTGCAGTGTGCTTTTTGAAGAAATAGTATTTCCTTCTTGGACCACAATGAGCAAGTCCAAGGTCAGACAAGTCACATGTGGTAGAACAGGTTGCGGTGTGAAGGGCTCATAGGGTCACACAGATTTTTTGTTACTCAGCTCAAGGAACTTGGCTATTTGTCAGGGAACACAAAGCCTATCTTCTCATGCTAATAATTGATGTAATTCCATGTACTCATTCCTGTGAAGCCAAAATTCATCAGCTAAAAAAATTATAATCTACCTAGCCTATAAAAGACAGATCATTACTCATACAAACTTCTCACACTGAATTACAGCCAGATGAACGATAAAGAAGAATTTTCAAATTCTTCTATTCTAAACGTAAAGCTGTTCTCAGTGAATGTTAATCTATAAATAGAGTGCTGAAGATCCCCAACATCAGTATAAATTTTCCCACCCTGTTCATTCTTGCCTTACCTTGGAGGCATATTAAGAAATGAAACTGCCAGGATGTTTCTGCCCAATACCCTTTTTGTGTGTTTCACAGCTAGAAAGTGAAAGGCTCAGCAGGTTAAATACCAGCAGAGTAAAGTATTTTATTCAGATATCAGTTGCAAAGATCGGGGGAGGAGGGGGAACGCAGTGAGGCCTTTCAGCCTGCAGTGCCATGGGAGAAGAAAAACGAGACAGCAGAAGTGTGTGGTAACACAAAAAGAATGTTATCTCAGCGGAGGGGAAAATACTTTCAAATGCATAATTGCAAACACATACCCTCAGCAGCTAACCCAGAGCCCTCTCAGACTGCACAGCTAAGAGTTTGGAAAGTCGCCAAAGTATCAGTTTTATTTGAGAGATCAAAGTGATGAAAGAGAGAGAAAGAATAGCATCAAATATGATTGATAAAAAGTATTGCTTTCTTTGATTGGTTTCTGCTCCCCCTCCCTTTTCCACCTCATTCTTCTCCCAAGTTCACTAAGAAAAATGTCAGATCTGTGGTCCATCTAGTAACACATGCTTGCATGTGAGATGTGCCTGTAGGAGAACACCTGCTCACTGCACATACCTGCCTAAACTCCTAATGGCCACGAGATTCCTACAGATCCACTGCAGGTAAGGGCTGCCTGCTGCAATACAATTATTTGTGACACTGCACAGCTCGTACACACAGGCGTTGTTTCACATTATGATATTTGGTTACTTTGCACAGCCTCCCTCGTGCTGCTGAGCATCTATGCAATCCCCACATGGATTTCCAGGGACTCTGACCCCAGAGTGTCAGTGCTGTCGCTGTTTCTCGTCCATAATTGTCCTCCCTCCCCTCTTTATTGTGCACACTGTCTTTATATAAACACACCGAGGGAGATAAAAGGTTTATGATGGCAACACAGTTGAGTTTATGGTTCCTTTCACAAACATAGATGTTACCTCAAGCACAGACCAGCCAGGATGAAGACCTTGGAACTAAAGGGCACTTTCACATGTGATGAGTTCAAACCATTACTAAATCCTCACAGGAATCATGGCTGATGGGCAGGGGCTAGGCCATGCTTAGGCCCATGAGTTTAACAATATTATACAGGCCAGGACCTGCAAAGAGTGTATTCAGTCACTTTATATGTGCACACATGTTGCAAAATCAGTTCTTTGCATCAGGATTTTGCAGCCTGTGGGGATGACATTTACTAGAACCACTTACATGAGCAAGAGTTTATTGCAGGAATAAAAGGCAGATCATGCCACAGGAATTCCGAGAAAGAAACTTGTGGGGGTTACTGGTGAGTAATGAAATAGAAGGGAAAAAAATCGAAAAGGTATTGGTTCCAAAGCAATACTGAGAAAATGAGAAATTTTACAGAGAAGGGACAAGGCAGCTCTGAGCCATGACAAGTATTAGGAGGTGAAGAGAGGAGAGGGAGACCACAGCGAGAGGGAGACCACAGCAAGAGGAAAAGCAAAGAAATAGATGATTTGCAAAAGAACTAGAAATTACCAGAACTAGAGCAAGATATTGTAGGTTGTTCCATGGTAAAGATGAGGAAAAAATCACAATAATTCAAGAGTGAGACAGGCATGATGATGAAATTGGCCATTAAAGCAGACAAAGAAGATACAGGAGACCAGGTAGGATATGACTAGCTAATAAATATTTTTGCAACAAGCAGAGAGGGTGGGGGCTTTGTTATGGAAGGAAAAATGATCCCCAACAGTGAATTTGAACAACCCCCTTATGGATTTGATAAACTCAGTCTTAACAAGATGTGGTGGGGAGCCTGGCTCATTAATCATTCAGCCATCTAGCTAATCATTCATCCAATATCTCAAAGTCTGCATTAATCAGATGCTATTTTGGCAAGCCTGAACCACTGGACAAACAGCAGATTAGGGGCGCATGATGAATGCATCACACTACATAACTCTGCAAGGAAAACAGGAGGCATGAGGACATGTAGGATGGTTTGAGTCACAAGATAAACCTGTACCTTAAAAGGAGGAAATACTACAAGGAGGATGAAGAACAGGAACGTGGGGAAGAGGGTAGGGAGACAGTAATCTGGGTAATGTGCATGAAATTAGGAAAGATGAAGAAGGCTGAGATAAAAGGAGAGGGGCAGGCACATCATGGAGGAGAAGGACAAGAGAAAGATTAAAAATAGACCCAGTAAAACTGTGGGGTTTTCAAACACGTATCACCACGGCAGGACCAAATCAGGTGTGCTGTGAAAGGAGGAGAATGTGTGACTGTTCAAACCACTCTGTGCTTTCCTAATCTGGCAGATGACAACTCTTCCTTTCCTCCCCTGCCCACGCCACAAAAATGCCCCCCAGTTCTCCCCACCCTTCATCCATCCACCTGTTCTGGGGTGCACTGAGATTTGTAAGCAAGCTGGCAAGTCACTTGTCTCCCAGGATGAAAGGGCACAGAAAACCATGAAGGTAAATGTGATGCAGCCATCACTTTGGGGATGAATCCAGCCAATTTCACTGTTTCCTCTCTTGGTCCCCAGGGTGTTTAAGCAACATCTTTTCATTCCCAAGCACTAATTAGTCCTCACAACACGCCATGAGATACCTAAACAATTAGTATTACCTCCATTTAACAGGGAAGAAAATTAAGACTCATAGATTGAACAATTTAGCTACACCACAGGGAAGGCTAATTCCCAAAGCAGGGATTTAGACAAAATGAGTCCTTAACACTGTTCTCTGACCACAGCAAATGATAATATTGCTGTTCCTACCTGAGCTCCTCGAGGCAAGACAGACAGCTGCCCTCAGACTTTAGGGCTGTACCTGTTCTTTATTCATTTTACACCCTGTGGTTACTCAGAATCAATTATTGACATAACTGAGATCTGTACAACTCTCAGTAGCCCAATACTCTTTTCTTTTCTGAAAAGCGGGCTCAAACTGCAAAAACTACCAGCTGTACTTAAAATTAGTAGAGCAGAGAGAAAGAAACAAAAGAACAGCAGACCTGATGGACAACAGCAAACACAAGGAAAGAAGCAAGTATCATATTGAAATCCAATGAGAAAGGTTAAATGCAGAAAAAGGGTAGGGAATAACGCAAGAGGAACCACACAAGGAAGTGCAAGGCTGTGAGCTGCAGGGAAATCCAAACTAATACAAGTTGCAGCACATGTACACCTGGCAGCTCCAGGTCAGTGAGACAGCAGGATGCCACACACCCTCAGCTCCCCCGAGAGCTGGTTACCCTGCTGGTTTCAAAGTCTAGCAACTGCAGCTACCATGCAATGACGTCTGCAAAGCACATAACAGCAAAAGTACTCACCACCTCCACGCAGTCTCAGCCTGACAAACAACTGCTGCCCCCAAGGAGGTGTGGAGAGGAGTCAGAGGAGCAAGAAACACATAATTACAGCTAAACTGCAACCACCTTCTTGATTGGACTGTCTGTGGGGTTCTGATCAAGCTGAGGATGCGTGGCATCTCCACAAGCTTTCCCTACAATCACTCACAGGTTGTCATGTACCTTCCTTACTCAGCAAGAAATATGGGGAAAATGAGACAAATTTGCCTGCAAATGTGAGAGGAGGCTGCAGTCAGAACATGAGATATTATAGTCCCTGCACAAGTCAGCCTCGCTGACTTGTAAGTGCTCATTTTTTGGCTCTGTAGTCTGTGGCATCCTTCTAGATTCTGTGGCAAGAAACAGACTAACAGCATCCCAAATCCATCTCAAACTTGCTCACATGAAGGGCCTTCACACAACACCTCCAAAATAGTACCAAAGGTACCACCAAAAGCTTTCAATTAAATCAGGTATTCAGTAAACCTTCCACTCCTCACCTGTGCAAGAAAACTAAGCATCAGAATAGTGTGCAGTGTGGCAAAAAGCATTACTTTTTGGGGGCTCTCTTTGGGGCTTGTCGTTATAAAGGGCCAGTGACTGGTGGGGAGTAGGTTGCTGAGAACAGGCAGATCTTTATGCAGCAATTCAGGGCCAACCGAGAGATGTCATGGTTGAATAAAATAAAAATTTTCAGGTTGCCTTTCTTTTTTGCTCGTTATCATTGACTGATCATTATTTTGTCTGGCAGTTACTGTAGTGGCAAAACATTCTCCCCAAAACTAAAAAAAAAAAAGAAGAAAGAAAAAGGAATGGCACACGTAACAGTGATTCAGCAGAGGCTGGTGGTGTGGGCTGTCAGCTAAATATCCTGTGAGAAACTTTGTTGGCTAAACCCAAGATTATTATGGTAGAAAGATAAATGGTACTCGTGCTGCTTCTGGGAGATATTTCTGCCTCTTATTTAGATGATATGCACATGATCACAGGTTGGTAACTGCCTGTGAAACGCATGCTGGTGAACACTGAGATTTGTCATTTTCTCTGAGAGGAAAAAAAATAGTCACCCATTAGTTTTATAAATACCACCACGAAGCAGCTTTGTGCACTTAAGAGATCAGTGATGGCCTCTGCACCTCAGAGGTTGATTCTGGGTGATGTCTCAGGCACATAAAGTCCAGTAAAGTTGATCCCAACTTAAAGAACACAAGATCATTTACTCCTTGAACAATAGGCAGGGAGGTTGAAACAGAAACCTTACTTCATTTTGAAAATGGCTTGGATGGCTGCAAATAAACAGCTGGGGCTACAGCAGCCCCAAAATTCAGGATATGCACTGTCTAGCCTTTTCCTTTAGACCTGAACCCTCATTTAGGATAAATAAATTATTATTAGAATTATTTTTAGGGGCTCCCTAAATAGCTACTTATCCAAAGGTCTCCTACTTCTGTCATCCTGTTCTAGCCCTCTTTTGACACATCAATGACATTATTGCTCTTTTGAACTGTGCAAGAGGAAAGCCCATTGCAGATGGATTGCAGACACCCATTTACGTAAGAAATTAACTCAATTTGGAACTGTCAACTCAACTAAATCAAAGTGGAAGCAACATATAAAGGCAATGTCCTAGCTGGGTAGACTAAAAAAAAAATTTTAAAATCTATGGGGCTTTAGTGATAGCTCTTGAAAAGGACTTTAACAAGGGCAGGGCTTTGCTCACAAATAATTGCCACCCTCTCAATAAACTCTTGAAAGTTTGTGGATAGAAACCACAGGTGCAAATATTCAAACAGACAACTACAAACTGGCCACTAACTAATTGGGATAAATTATCATCTAGTCAGAGAATAACTAACAGGAAAAAAAAAAGTGCAAAATTAATTGTTTGCAACTTAGAGTTGCTCTGTGACGGTGCAGCCACCCAGATATTTCACCTATACTAGGGGTGCTAAGTGCCTGGAGAAAGTGCTCTAGTGTTGACTGAGCATTCCAAAAGGTTTTCACTGGAAAGCCAGATTTGTAGAGTGTCTATTTTCACAAGAAACATAGAGGCACTTTGGGCCAACCCTCTTAAAAATGCTCAGACACTCTAGAATTGACAAAAATTTCCACGACTTGTTCCCTCTGTAGCAGCTCCAGCCTTTGGGATGCATTAACATTTCAGATTACCCCCATTACTCTAAAATGCCCTCCTGTGAATTAACACACTGAGATGGGAATCACTTTTCTGACATTTCACATGTGTTTTCCTAATGCAGCCACAGTCGCAATTCAAGCCTTCAAGTCTTTGTCAGTTTGAGAAGAAAACAGAAAAGGTGAAAATAAAAATCTCTGCGCAGCTTCACGCTGGTCTTCTTCGAAACACAGAGGTGTTTGAGATGCCTTCCCAAGCAAAAAAAAAAAAAAAAAAAGAAGGAATAAACAATCTGTGAAGGGGGAAGAACAAGTGTCTTGGGCAGAAAGAGAACTCCATGTAGCTGAGACGAAACAAATGTGTCCTGTGAAACAGGAAGAAAAGGGGAGGGGGGCAGTGGAGAGGGCAGCAGACAACTCTGACTTGCTCGCTCTTTCCAGGCTTTGTATTTATTTCTGTCATGGATCTGAAAAGGCAGGCAGCAGACTTTGTAGAAGCGCCTTATGAAATGGGGTAAATAATGGACCCCAGATGCCCTTGTTTCCTTCATTATTCAGTCTAGGCCTTCAAAGCTGTTTTGCAGTGTGAGGTATCAGAGGGAGGTAGAGTGCTCTGTTAACAAGATTTCAATGAGCTTTGGAAGCAGGTCCAGGGAAGCTGCTGGAAATGTTTCAGACATACAGTACTTTTGTGCTTTTCTGACCCGTATGTAGCGAGAAAACACGGGACAGAGGGTGCCCTGATTTTTAAGAAAACACCATCTAAACAATATGTAAACAACAGCAATGCTTTTGTACACATGTGATCCCTTTAATTCAGCGTTCTCAAAGCACCTAAAATACATTAAAGCATTAAGTTCAAGAACACAGCTTCAAACCGAAGCTCAGACAGTTTAGAATATGTATTAAAAAAAAAAAAAAAATAGCACAGTGAGAAACTGGCCAGCCAGGGCCATGAAAACAGGGATTTGAACTCCTCGTTTCTCTGGTCCTTCCCCATGAGGCAAGATTTCCTGCCCACTTAGCAACAAGCTGCATTTCGCTTTTGCTCTGAGACCCACCCTAAACATTTCTCTGTGCATATTTCTGAGATTCTTCATGATTCATCCTCAACCAGGAGCCACGTGAACCCAACTGACACATCCAAACCCTGCAGTTTTTTTGGATGGGTTTAGCATCGCCTGGCAGTTTAAACCCAAACTCCACGGACCACACCCATTCCTAATAACTATCTTTTCCCTCTGCTTTCTCACTGTTGGTGACATTAACATTTAAAAGGCAAAAGGGAAAAAAAAGAAAAAAAGGGGAAAAAAATTAAAAGGGGTGTTTCAGGTCGCCATTCTTTCAGCTTTTGCTGTCCCCATTGTTGACAGCAGCCGCTCTATATTTACTCTAGCAGCATTACATCCTGTGCGTGGGGATGGCTCTGTGCTCTCGGATGTTTCCGAGTCACTCCGGGTAGAGGGATGCATTGTGCGCTGCATCCTTTCCTCTACCGCGTCCTGCACTTTCTGGAGGGAGCTGCCTCACCTTAAAAAAACACAATGGCACCACCTAAAGGACACATTATGCACATAAGGAGCCTCCGTCGGTGCATTTTCCTCTCCCGTGTGTGCCTGTGCGTGCACGAACAACAGTTCTGACAGCACTGAGCCCCTGTGGTGGCAATGCTCGTTTTCTCAGGCACCGGCGCGGCACAGAGCTTATTCATGGTTATAAAATCATGCATACAGGAAGAGACATCCATATTTTTATAGCTCCTCTGATAAGGCTGTAACAGAAAGGACAACTGTTAAAGCAGCTGCCCCCTTTTCTCTGCGTTCAACTCAAATGTAGCAAGCATGCCTAATACAAGAATTTGAGCAGTTTTAAGGAAGATTAAATGTAGGAAGACAGTCTCTTGCCAACAGAATGGTAAGTGATACTGGCCATATAAATCTCTAAGGAAAAAAAAAAGTGACAAAATACAAGAAGTTAAAAGGAAGAAGGGGTAGGAGATCCTTTCATTCCGTTGCATGCAGGTAATACAGCAGCATGTATACTGCTGTATGTCTTTCCATATGTCAGGCAATGGTCCTTATATCCCAGAAGAGTAGGGGACTTTTTAAGAACAAGTTGAACTTGTTCTCCTTTCTCAGCATCAGTCATTGCTTTCATAGTTCATTCTTTTAGATCACTTTTGTGAAAGCGTGAAGTGCTTTCACAACGGAGGACAGGCATGACATAGACTCTTCCTAACAAATGTGTGAGGGTTTGATCATTTGGAATGTACATTTTTCCGAGGCAAAACCAAACCATTTCAAAGCTAATACAGGCAATAGCCTGTTAGTGGTTGCAGTTCCATGTCATGTATTCATCTGGGTTGCTCCATTTACATCAGCAAAACTGAGCAGAAAAGAAGTCTGATCCTTTAAAACAACATTTGTATATAAATATAACAGAGAGAGACCAAGTTATGAATGGCAACTAATTTTCAAATGCTTATGACAGTGAGCATACAACACTTCTCTGTTCTGTGCTTTGGTTTTAAAAAGGGAAGACACATCAACTGACAAAAACTAAAGTTATTTTGAGGGACATCAACTAGTTCCAAATGTTGTCAGCGGGCTCTGGAGATTTTCACTCGACAATCTGAAGTCTCTACCACAAGATACATGCACAAAGCCTCTTAATTGCTTCAATTTGGTTACCAGTTGGCAATATTGCATGAGAAAAACTGCTTCTTGATAGCTGAGGAGAGAGGCCAAAGATTGATTGGGCATAAAGAACTAACTACTTCCTACCCCCCAGGTCAGCATTGGGAGAACTGGGTGGGGAATGGCAGGCTCTAATTGCCTGTTCAGTTCATAAATAAGAGAATTTGGTCTCCCAGAGAGCAAAATGAGGAGGAAATACCTCTCAAGGCTTGTGTTTTAAACATTGTTTTCAGAATAAAGTGAAAGCACAGACCTTCAAAATATTTTAAATGCCAGTTGCCCAAGAAAGATGTGCCAGCCTTAAACATAGTCATCAGAGCCCAGATATTCAACTGAACTCAACTGCCCATGTGCATTTCCGAGTCAGATGACTGGATTTCCTGAAGCACTAGGCCTGCAGCAGAAGTTTTGATTTTTTTGGCATTTCCTTTAGGAGCTGAATTGGAAGTTGACAACAACTGCTGAGTGCTCAGCTCCTTGAAAAACCTGGCCTGGAGATTAATAGCT
Source organism: Corvus kubaryi (assembly GCF_017639235.1). NCBI lineage: Eukaryota > Metazoa > Chordata > Aves > Passeriformes > Corvidae > Corvus > Corvus kubaryi. The sequence continues at coordinate 1,424,883 of NW_024581058.1, forward strand.
ATGCAGTGCCGAGCGTACCAGTTGCCTTGTGCTCAGTGCCTCTCATCATTTACAGTATTAATTGCTTGAGTCTAAAAAACACTTCTGGGAAGCTGACCATGTGTTTTCCCACTCTGCAGGTAAAACAAATGCAACAGTACCTGTTCTAACAATAAATCCACAGTAAAAGCTTCCACAGACTCAGATTTCCTCAGTCTCCTGTATTTGCATTTAACAGTACCCGTAGAAAAGTGAGTATTTTCAAGGACAGCAACAACCTGAAGGCTGCAGGCAAGACTAAAGACACATATAGTTCAGACACATAGATGAGAGAAAGATCCTGCCGTTCCCTACGTGGATTTGAAGCTCTGTGCCTGCTCTCAAGAGACACTCTGCATTGATAACTCCTGCCTACGTGATTATTCTGACCCTTCAGTACATCCCTGTCTGAAGAAGACCTTGACATTGTTAAAGGAAAAAGTCAACGAAAAATTTTGTGAAGGACATAGTGGGTGGCAAACCTCCCATACAGGTGCGAAAACAGGAGGCAGAGGTGGTGTGCTCTGCATCTTTTTGGAGAGCATGAAAAGGAAAATGTCAAACCTCCTAAAGCTTCAGCCGTGCACTGCCACAGCTCATAAAACCAATTCCAGCTACATCCACCAGCACAGTTTTCCTAACACTAAAGGGCAGCAAATCAACTGACAAAAACATGTAAGGGGGACCATAAAAACATCATTTTAACTGGAAATGAGGCAGATAGTTAATAAAAAATTGGTTACCTCAAAAGACAGGGAATACCTGCCAGACTCCAGGTGGGATGGACATTCTCGTGCCAGTGCATTATATATCCATTTCTGACTAAGTGCTTATAAAAGCCCATCAATTCAAATTGTCTTTTGAGGAATTTGGGTTAGGATCTCCCTATGTAATGGTAATCACCTCAATGATACGCTCTTTAACCCTTTCTAACTCAGCAGCAGCTACACTGCCAAACCCTATAGATTTTCCTAAAGCCAGTATCCTGTTAAAGTTTGTAGGATTTCAACCGAGAAAGAAGACCAGGATTTGGTTTTCAAGTTATGTGTTGGAGCACACAATGTGCAAAGCTGACGCTGCAAGCATTCAGTTAGAAAAATAGCAAGGCATTAAAAAAAATATTAAAATGAACTGCTCTAGTCACCGAGATCAAATGTTCAGAGAAAAGCCTTAGAAGTGTTTATTCTCCCAGATTAGATGGAATTCTAAGCAGTGTTTATGGGAGAGAAGAGATGGAGTGTGCTATGTCTTATTCTTGTTTCCTGTATCCGCCTTTCTCTTAAAAGTGCTAAGTAGCAGGGCTGCAGGGATTATGGTGCTGAGGGAATTCTTGCCACTTTCCTTCTCTCTCTCTATTTAAACACAACTCTTGGCAGGCCTCGGTCACATTGTTTGTGTAGCCAGGACAAGAGGGTGGAATTCTGGAACACGTTCCAGCCCACATTCCGGATTTTCCTATAAACTAGCCCCTTATTTTAAGCACACGCCTCTGTGAATTACCTTTGTGTTGCTATGCCATTTGAAAATCTGTTTCAAACACTCCTTGTAAATTAAAATCTGATTCAGCTTGAGTTCCGATCAAGGTACTTCATCATGGTGAATAATCTGTGAAAAAGGCACTGTTTGATTTAGCAGGAAAAATAACAAAAAATAAAGAGGGGAGAGTATGAAAGAGGAAGGAGGAATGGCTCAGGATCAGCCAGGGAGGATGGCATCTCTCCCTCTAAATTAACAATTTTAAGAACTGTGTATGTTGACTGCATAACCATTTATACAACTGGACTTTATCGCTTGTCTTGTCAGAGGATGGCCCTACCCTTTTGGAGTGCAATTTGCATATCTGTCTTTTTTGCACCATCAAGTAACAGGCAAAAAATTTCAGTAGTCATTTGCCTGACAATTGGATGTGTTAATTTGCAGCTAAAAAAAGTACAAAATGAAGGTCAAACTGAGGCAGTCAAAAATTCAGTCCCTGCTTTCTCTTACTCAGCTGATTGTTGCACAAAGATCAACATTGCTCAATCTGGTGTGTGTACTTTCAGCTCAATAAGTGCTTTCATTCATCATTCACAACTTGCTTCATTATGAAAGTTGAACTATATCTTTAACACAAACCACACTTCCTTTGTCCTGAATGAAAGATCTGCCTGGGCACACTGGAGAACAGGCTCCTTGTTGATGCAATGTTATCACATGCGCTGGGGCCAATATCTCACATCTCACAGCCCACAGCACAAACTGCCCATGGAGAACAAACTCCCTGTATAGAACAAACTACTCAAGCAGAACATTTTTAATTAAATGATGGAGGGAAAGGGGCTCTCGCTCTCTCTCTCTACTGGTGGCACCAGGTTTAACAATCCATTTGTCACAAAAATGTTCCTGCATCTTCTTTCATGAAGCTGCTGATGCATATTAGGACCTGCACTCCCTGCAGGCACGTCCCTCCTGGATACCATCTGCATACCCCATTAGAAACTCATTAACTGGCACGGGTGTAACTTCAGCTTCACACTCCCATGCCTAACGTTTTTTTGTTAGTTTCTGTGTTGCTTTACTTCCCTTACAGTCACTGTCCTTTTGACTGCTCTTCCATCCTTAAACAGTTTGGAAAGGATATTGTGTTCTGTGTTCAGATACTCCCCAACTCTCTAAGGGAACGAGTCAGAAACAATAACAAAACGTGGATGTTACAAGATACCACGTCTTTTCCTCGTTAGCCTATAACCATTTCAGGTACAGAAAGGCACCAAAATCAGGCTGTCAGACAGGAGGCAGAGCAGGAGAACAGGGAGGGTGTTAGGAAAGAAATAACAAAGTAAAAAAGACAAGGAAGAACCTACTTACATTTGTCACAGCAAGCACCTTCTGTGAGTATGAAGGCTGCCTAATGAAGTTAGAATAAGTTCAAGAAATGCCTGTACTGTCCATATGTAGAGCATGGATTTCATCTCACTGGATTTCACAAGCCACTTCTGACAACTGAGATAAGATATGTCAACACTCTTTGCTTGTAGAGTTTTTCACTCTTTTAGCACATCAAATGCATTTTCTATCTTAGCAAAATCTCTTCTTCCTGCTCCTCTGCAAGCATTTTTCTGAAGGATAGCTGGAAGTGGTATTAAACACAGGACTGGAGAAGAGTGAGTGGAGAGCCACACTTCGAGGGTCCATTCTCACCCTGCAGCCAGAGGAGCCTGTTCTGGTTCATGAACCCAAAAAATGCAAGAGGCACTGAAGTACCCACTGCTTCCCAAGCTAGTGCTGCTTGGTTACTGTCCATCCAAAGCCCCCTCCTGCACAGTGTCACAGCATGAGTGCTAAGTGATAGCCTGAGAAAACAAGTCACACGTGTAGTGCCATGCTGAATAATACCCGTGTGCCCCTCTTATCTCTCCTGCTCCTTTCGTCTGCTGCTGAGAAACCATTAACACACTCAGGGCTCTGAGAGGGAGAACAACAGCAGAGGAGGAGATGGATTTCAGGTGACCTCCTGAACTCTCCCAAGCTGACGATGAGCAGGCACTGGAGTAAACCTGACTTGTTATCCGAGAGCAGCCTCATAGCCACTGGCTGACCCGGCCTATGCATATCCCAATTTTCCAGAGAATTTCTATCCTCCACCTGGCTTGGGTAAGCCCAGTATTAGCAAGGTAGAGGATGGAAGGCAGCCGTGACACTCATTTCCAAGCACAGAATGAGAGTAAACAGTTTCAGAAAATAGAAGAATGATCAGGACCTTAAATTTCAGAATGCAGAAAACACCCTGTAAATGAAGGGAGAGGTAAGAGAAAGGGTATGGACAATTTGGAACTAATTCTAACAACCTGCAAAAGAAAACCTCTAATTAAATATGCGCATTCACAAGATGAAGTCGTTATTAATTATTCCGTTTTTGCAACTGAGACAATGAAAATCTTTGTAAAATTTTAAGAACATACACAAATCTTGGACATTTGAGCACCTCATTAGAGAGGGATCTTGGATAACATTAAGCTGTAGATGAATCCTTAAATTCTAGTCAGCTCCCTTACCAAGTCTGAGATTTTCACAAATTGTGGATTTTCTTTAATTCCTTGGTATCAACTCCCCCCAGGAATTTCCTATTTAAAGGTTGACTGATTTCTGATCTGCTACAATTTTAATACATTTCTATCAAAAAACTTGCAGCATTTTCAGAAATTCAAAAGACCCTCAACATGTGGTGGCTGCAGAAGATTGCCAGGTCTTAAAATGCTAAAACAGTTGCTTTTCTTCATGTCACTGGATGTATTTTCAGTCCAGCAGCAACGGCACACTTCTAGTAGCAAATTCCATATAAATGGGAAACATACAAAGTACGCAGAGGCTAAGAATCTTCCAACCCTTGACATACAGGTATGCTAGTTTTCTCATTAAGGCTAGAATTATAAAATTGGCAGTTCCTATAAACAAGCATTTATCAAATAGGAATCTGTTTGTGTTGAGCGGGTAAAAGAATTTGTATTTAAACTTTCTGAATGCATATTTGTGTTTTGTCATGCGTTTGGCTTCAATCTATAATTAAACTAATTTCTGTAATCAAATGGCAAGAACTATCACGTTTAAAAGAATAGCAAAAGCTGTGAAAGATTCATGATAGCAGAGTTCATTAAAAATGAATTTAAGTCCTACATAAAGCCCCCTGCAAAGATTAATTTCAGTTATTTGCACAAAGGTTACAGACAATTTATGCCCTATTTAAGTCATATTCCACGGCACATTTACAACCAGTCCTTTGCAGTGCTGATTTGAAATTAAACCAGACACACAAGGACTTTTCATTTTAACTTGGAGAGCTAATGCTTCGGGAAAATGGTGAAATAACCATCACTGAAAGATTTTAAAAGCAAGAGACACAAACATCTGCCAGGAACGATGGAGATATAATTGATCCCAACTTGGAGCAGAGGGATGGATTAGAAGATCTTTTGAGGTTTCTTCCAATCCTATTTTTCTTCATTTCCAAGGTGTGGAAATGGGAAAACAAAGAATCACAGAAAACATCTGAACAACTGAAGGAAAAGTAATTGTATAATTGAGACCAAATTGTTAACTGATTGCAACTTCCATGTTACATTTGGATGGGAATTAGTAAGAGACAATAGCGCAGATTAACTGAGACAAGGGAAAGATAAAAACACCAGGGAAACCAGAACTCCAAAAGCTGCTGTGGAATTGAAGGCAAATGTTTGCTTGCCACACATGCCCCGTGTATCGCCTCCCAGGAGCCCGTGCACAGCTTGGCTTTGTTTGGAAAACCAGCTTGGATTTTATCGAATGTGTCCTGCCTCAGGAAAAGGAAAAGCAAGTCACGCATTTCCCAGCTAAATCTTCAAGGTGGGCACAACCCCAGGCACAAGTGATAGACGATATTCAAGCACATCAAAAGGGAGGGTCGCCATGCACCCACCCACTCCTCCTGCCTCAGTCACACGGGGAAGGTGTGAGGGCATCCTTTCAAAACTCAGGTTCTTGAGGTTCTGCTGCTCCAACACTTCTGCCCTCCTGCAGATCAGAAAGGACAAAGCCTCCTCTCCCCCAGGAAGGGCAAGCCTAAAGCACTCTGTGTGTCTAAAGCTAAGTCCTTGGGAATTACTTTTCAGTTATTTTCCTTTACTAAATTATTTGATAAGGTCACTGTGCAATCAGCTGGGACTGGAAATTCTTTTCCACTCCCTTCATTTGCAGTCACAATGTATTGCAAGGGTTTCTAAGACATGCAATTGTGTTGCTTGTAATTCACATGCTCACAGATTTTTAAGAGCAAGAAGTTCAACAGCCTATCTTGCTGATGCTGAGATTTACTGCACTAAGCTCCCAGCAGAATGACAACCTTAAAACAAGAAGTTTCTTATTGTTAAAGTCAAGATCTTACAGTTATTTGATGACATTTTGAGATGAGGTTGTAAGAGCCAACCAAAAATATGCATTAAAAAGACAAGTTCAGAAACTCAGGATTTAATTTTGCCTTAGAACCACGGGGATATTAAGACTTTTTTTTCCATTTATTCCACACTATAGTCAGAGTTTGTATCAAGGGGATGCAGAAGCTCGAGGGAGTGTCCTTTAAGAATGAGAGCAGGAGTTTAGAAGACAAATTCCTTTCCTGACTTGGCCACCAGTTCCTTTGGGACAAATTATTTAATGTTACAAAACGCTAGCATTTTGAAAACGGTTGTGCTTTTCCTCCCTGGGAAGTATAACTGAAGGAAAAGAGTGAAGAATCAATGATACAAACTATGTGATAACAGGTAGCTATAGATTTGATGTGACATAAGTCTGGGAAACAACAGTTTTCTGTGACCTTTGAGTGCAATTAAAGAGTGTGCAACAAAGCTTATGAAGAGAAGCTAACTCTGCAGAGACTTAAACATGTGGAGCTGCAGTGGTGCTGAAGAAGGGCTCAAAAGTTTTCCTGTTTAAAGGAAATGAGAAAATCAACTTCCCATTTCCCAAAAGGCCATTAGAATAGTCAGGAATGGTAGCACAGTACACACAAGTTTCCCTGTCAGATCCTCAATCTGTCCCGCAGGCTACACTGAAAGTGATGAGGATGACAGTAGCAGGGACTCTGAATCATCTTGGACCAAGAGCATCCTCTCATGGCTAAGGAGGACTTGCACAGGTGCTGTAAGGTAAAGAGTCAGGGAATTAAAGCACAAATGTACTGTGTACTTCTGAACTAACCTTCACCATTATTTAGTCCCTCCCCCTGAAACAGAAATAAAATAATTTGCCAGCATTTTCTTTATTTTGCCATAGTTACCACTATGATATCTCCATTCCAATACCAAAGTTAGAGTTAAAAACAAAGGAGAAAAATCTCTATCGGGTGGCATTAGTCAATAAATACAGAAAAACCAAGAACAAAGCATCCACACTGCACTGAATCTCTCTCCCTGCCTTTCCTATCTTCATTTATTTTAGCCTACCATTACTTGCACTCTTTGCATAGGGAACAGGCACTGAGCACTTGGAAGCAGAACATGTAGGCCATGGAAATGTCAAAATCTGATCAAAAAAGTGAAACTGGCAATGTAGCCACAGCTTCTCTCTCCACCTGCCTAATGCCTAACATGAAAAAGAAGGGGAGAGAGAGGACATTGCATTAATGGACACGTTATTGTAAGAATCAAACACTGTGGCTAAAATTATCCAGCAAACACAAGCCTAAACTGTAAACTGGTCAAGTAAGAGGGGCTAATAAACCTTTTCTGTTGGTTGCAAAGTGGAGACAAGTAGTTATTGGCTAGGTGCTCTGCACAGCTGTAAAGTGTGAGGGACTTGGGAGGCATTGTGACTCAGACACTAAGGGATTGAATGTGACTGCATAGTAGTGAATAACTTGTTTGTCGTTCATGTGAATAAAATGTGGAAGTAGATCGATGCTTTTCTCCATAATATGGGTTCTCTACTAAGCACAGTAAATCTCCGTCTTACTACAATGGTGTGAGATCATTCATGCCATTAGTTTCAATGACACTGACTCTATACTGCATGCAGTTTGCTGTTCTCTTTCCTCAGTATAACAAAGCCTGAGAGTGCCAGCTGCCTCTTGAGCCTTAAAATGAAAGAAAGAGAGAGAGAGACTTTTATTTACCATGATTTTGATTGGTTAATTTCTCTCTATTATTTTGTTGCTTCCTCCCATATGAAAAAATGCATTGTCGTCCAAACTAACACACAGGAGAAAGGCCGCTCAGTGAACATGCAAAATGTAAATCACCAGCCAGCAATGACACTTTGAACATGGAGCATAACACCACCATCAGCCTCAGTTTTTACTCCAAATATCACAGATTTTTTTATTTTTCCCCCCTCTTTTGCAGCTGGGGCTATGATCACGATCTCATCTGCTGGGCTTTAGTTGAGCCGCGCCAGCACGCAGCAGTCAGCGTTTTATGAGCGTAGTATTTTAATTGTTGTAGTTCATGGCTGGCACGTGAATGAAAGCCAGAGTCCCGCCAGCTACAGATAGGACTAAGTCATAAAGATAACCGTGTAACAGAGGCATTTTTGAACCTTTTTAATGGCCTCTGGCTTTAGTGCTGTGTCATTTAATACAGCCACGCTGTTGGCACTCCTGCAGAAAAGATTGCCATGGACCCCGGTCCTCTCCCTGCACTGCCATGCCTGGGGCTGCAGCTTGTCCCCTCAGTTGTAGCTGCATGCTAGAACTTTGCCAGTACCATGCCAAGTTAGGATAAATTTCCATGAAAAATCAGAGTAGGAGATGACAGCAAAATCAAAGAGGAAAAAGATGATGGCACACACCCTTAAATTCAACTCAGTGAGTGCATTCCCACAAATCTGGTCTTTAAAGGTAGACTGAAAATGTTCAGGTAGAAGACATCCAGATTCTGACGGCACGTTCAAACACACTGGGGTATACACTTTTGTTCCGGATGATGCCTTGGTCCACACACTTTTAAGGTGTCTTTTTTAAGACCCTGATCAATACCAGGAACAAGAGGTTGTCTCTATCTGCTTGTATTATTTAGAAAAACAGGAGGGGGGCTGAGACAAAATGTGCAGAAAGTCCAGAAAGTTTTACTTTAAGAAAACAACCTTTTGTGTCATCACCTCAGGACCAGCTGGTTAAACTTGGACAAGTCACTACATCTCTCCATACCCCAGATTACTCAGCTATAAAACAACCTGAAGAGTAAACAGCTACCTCAGCTGCAGGGACGAAGTGGTTAACGTGGAGAAAACACACTTTTTACATTAGGTATGCAATGTATTTATACTGTTCCTGATCTCCTGTAAGGATTTGGGCAACACTGAGGAATTAACATGGGGACCTGGCACTGGTCTGACTACCCCAAGTGCTTGGGCATGAGCAACAACAATCCATCTGTTCCATTACCAGCCAGACAAAGCCAGCATTACATAAGAACCACAGTAATATATTGGCTTATTAGGAAACTGGTTCCAGAGCCCGCTATATGCAACATTACAGCTCTATATAAATGCACATTAATAACAGCGCACAGCTTGGCACGTGTTAGCTTTGAAAATGTGTGTATTTTTCCAATAAGTGGTCGTGGCAGCTTTTTCAAAATTGATGTAGCCTTCTCAGTTTGAAAAAAAAGTTTAAAAATCAGCTGTTGAAAAAACCCCACCCTAGACACACATTTGCCCAGCATACTGGAACAGCATCTCCTGGGTAAATAACTCATAGTTTTTGACATTAGTACATGTTCCAAAGTATGTATTTACCTGATGGACCATAACAGCCCTGAAGGAGCCTGTCTAGTCTACTGGGTAATATCTTATGGATTTTTCTACAATTAGTATGCATGCCACTAAGCATCCTAAATCATATAAATAGTGTACCTTTAAAAAAGCCAAAATAAAAATTTAGACAATCCAAAACACACCATGCGTTGGACCACAATGCGTGGGCAAGCTAAATAGTTCAGGGGTTTGCAAAATAGAAGCAAGGACAGATAGATATTTTATACTCAGCTCCAATGTAACATGAGCCAGAATTTTGAAAAAATGAGCTGAATTCTCTCCTGGTGCCAGAGACCCAGCTACCAAAAATATTTCACAGGGTTTTGCAATAACCTCATGGTAACTACTCACTTAATCCACTGGAAAGAGTGAAACTCAAAAGCGGCCTCAGAGCACTTTGCCCCTGTGGTGTCCTGTTCCTTTGTAGCTCTGGTCTGGTGTTGTGTGGGCCAGCCACGCTCACAGCTCACACCTTGTGCTGAAGGGAAAAGGTGCCCGAGTGATTTCACCTTGATGCACACAAATGAAGTCTTGACAAGTCTCTAAGTGCTCTCAAAGAAGGATGAATTTCACCTCTCACCAGAGAGGCAGGGAAGGAAGAGGCCATGGTAAGACACTTGTGCTTTCCTCTCTGTTGGAAGGAGTTTAAAGGGAAGGGAACACCCATTAACATTATTCACAGTGCTTACAGTTGCTACAGAAAGAGTTTGCAGCTCAAAAAAAACCCAAGAAAACCCAAAACCCTTAAAAGGGTGTAACCTTTTCCTTTAATTATTGGCTTGTATCTTGGTGCTTTGCTTGCTGTTGTACAGCCACCTAAAGAAATTGTCAGCTAAATAGAATCTGTGGGCTTCACCTTTTCTGATGACAAAATATAATCACTGAAGAATGTTTTTAGTGTTATTTGTAGAAAGTCCCATGGGATGCCTGTCCTTCCATGTTTCAGGCAGTTATTCATGCCATACATCCCCACAACTTTCAGGTAAACATGCCATAGTCATCCTTGCCATTAGTATCCCAAATTGTATTTTGACTGTAAAGTATTCATATTTCCATACAAGCTACTGCTATATATGATATCATTACTATCTGCCAATCTATGGTCGATGCTCCATTTAAGTTCCACTTAACTCTCAATTGAGAACCCAGAGCAGGCTTTATGCCTTCTTTCAGGTCTATTTGAGGTGTGAACTTTATCCAAGGAATACAATTCCGCACTCAAACTTTTTACCATATCCCCGATAACTAGAAAACTAAATGGGATTCATTGTACGCATAACAAAATAAACAAATCAGTGAATGGGAAAGATGTTAGCAGTGACAGGCTTTTCCTAGCTTATTTTCCTTAGGTGATGAGGACACATTACTTTTCCTAAAGTCCAACTATGGCTATGCAGCACTTCGGATAGATCCAGCTGGAGCCACAAGAGATGTTTCACAGCGCAACTGCACTGCTCTCCTCCCTGAGCCTCTGAAATGCAGAGCAGTGCTTGACACCGAGCCTGAAAATCCAGCCAACAATCCCGATGTTCAATTCATGCTCCAGAACATATCTTTGTGTGGCTTTACAAGCCAAATTTAAGTAGCACTCAATTAATAACATTTCTATTTAAGTCTCTAATGGGCATCTTCTTGAATTTCAACATTTTCATTTCCACCACCAAATATTAGGGCCAGACATTAGCTTCAACCTTCTGCATTTTTTTTCATAAAGATCTTCTGTCCACTTGAGTTACTAGAACTTCTGGTAGTGAAGTCAAGACCTTGTACCTATCACCACACACATTTACGAGAAACTCAATCGGAGCGAAAGACTGATACATACATAAAAATCCCTTTCAGAATAAACCTTTCAAAATACTGCATTCTTATTAACAGCATGAGTATCTCCAAGTTTACACTGAGGAACAAAACAAGCATCTCTACTTCCTTTAAAATAAGCAGTCAGCCTCATAAATTGTTTCTAATTTACCAGCAAGGAATGCAACTGGCATGCTACTCCTGCTCTATGACCTTGCAAGACAAATTTTCACTGTTCAAAATTGGAGCAAATCCTTTCTGCTCTGCCCTTCTCAGCTGTCAGTGACTTTTGGTCTTCTAAATTGTGAACTCTTTGAAGTAGGAGGCGTATTGTTCAGAGTATTCAGAATCTACCCACAGACATCAATACAATATTTGGATTTATCATTTTGAGGCCAGGAACTGAGAAACTCAAAGAGCAAATGATTGATTCCGGATGTTTTTTTCAATACATTGATGAAAAATTTCATCAAAAATAAAGAGCATGGAAAGCAGATACATAACTTCAGTAAAATATTGCCTATGACTATCTCCTTCCTCTGGGTGCCTGAAGAGCAGCATGAATAAACCTCAGCTACTGCAACACAGACTAGAAAAACGGATTTGAATGTAAGGCTCCTTTACGACTGGAAACTATTACCTCTAGGTTTCATTTCAGCAGGTCCCTGAAGGGAAGCAAGAGGCCCTTTCCATGAGCACAGGCTTCACATGGACAAAAGCAGCCTGGACTGACCACTCACACTGCCACGTGTGACAAAGCATTTCCACCCTGATACTGGGCAGAAGGGACCTTTCCCAGTTTGCCACCGGCCTGTGTTGGGCTTAAAAAGCTGCAGCTGATTTTGCTGCACATCCCTCCTGTCTCTGACAGGCCTTTGCAAGCTGACACCTTGTCAAGGTCTTCACACTGTTTCAAAAAAACCCCCAAAACAACAACTATAATAAGCAGGGCTATGAGCTGCAGCAAAGGAGAGGCCATGTGCAAGTTCAAATTCATGGACTGCACCCCTGTAGCAGCCAAGCAGGTAGCAGGGAAATTATAAATCATATCCTTTTTAGCCACAGTGGTGTACTAGTGAGAGGGAAGTGAGGAAAAAACCAAACATTTCAAGTTACAGTTTCTGGAGATTTCATTAATGCAATATGTACTAAAATCAAACAGCAATGCTTTTGACAATTAGTACTTCTAGGTCAGTAGGATTTTTTGGATGAATGCTAGATTTGGTTTGGTTTAGGTTACAGTATTTGATTCATCCATTTTTCTCCTTTAACAGAATGATTCAAAATTCAAAAAACCTGATAAGTGAAAAATGATAACCCTCTCAAATTAAGAGCACATATCTTATTTGTCAATGAAAACTCTGTCACTTTCTTCAGCTCCACATGATCATAATTAGTCTAAGCAGCCTAGTGCCATACAATTTTCACCCTAGCAAAGACATTTTCATAGGTAGTGCCCTGAAGCTGGGGTACCAATACAAATATTTCTGCTTATCAATCAGAGCTTCCAGCTGGTCCACTGCAATTTAATCCTGCAAGGACCTTGCTCAAGATGGTGCTGGTCAAACGTTCCACATCATCATTACAGGTTTCCAGTCATGTTTTCTTAATAAAGTATACTGGCATGGCTCACTGTGAGCTCACAATTGCCATCAGCTTGAATTTGCAGCACATTATTATCCTTTTCTTATCTATTTATTATTTAGGTACTTTTTTTCATCATCTCAGTCTTCTTCATCATTCTTCTTAGTAAAGGAACTGCTGGGTGAAGGACCATTTATGGCTGCTACAGAAAACTGGGGGTCAGGGAGTGTTGCTGATTTGTGCCAGAGGTTTCCTCTGTCAGCTCTTATAATTGACGTAACTTCCCTCCTGCAGAAGCATTGTGAGAATTCACTAATGTTTGAAAAAAATCTTCCATCCTAAGTAGGAAGCTGCTATAAAACAGTTGACATTTTAAGATAATTTTGTTTTGTTTTGTTTTTTTAATGCTAGGGTCCATGAGATGCATTTCTCACACTGGAAGAGATCATTGCAAGGTGCCAGATTCTATTTTAATGGCAAATTCAAGTTGTTACCTACATCAAATTCTTAATTCTGACTGAGCTCCAGACAGAAGAATGGAGCAAAGGAAAGAAATTGTGGGTTTAAGTTAACATTATAAGAAAGTTAAATTCAGCAATATGCATTGGATATTTATGTAGAGAAAAGATAAAGACCACTGAAGAATACCCTGGGCGAGTATCTGAAATATTTTAAGGGGTTTTTTTACCTAGAAATTATTCCAACAACTCTCCTTCCAAAAGACTAAAAATAATTTGAAAAGCACACAAGTTCATGGAAATCTCTAGGAGTAAAATGGTCAAATGATACCCGTTTATGTGGAAAGGATATTATTCATTTCGATAAGTATTTTTAATAACAAAACTACTGCCCACTCAATATTAAGAAAATATTGTCACCACTTACCTAGTGCTATGTCATTTGCATATCTTTGTGCTACCACAAGATATAACAGAAAAAAGGTGGGGGGCGGGGGGGGTGGGAAAGCAGCCAATTTTTCATGTGTGATTTCCCCTCACCATCCTTCCCAGCTCTCATTAATAGCCTCCATTGTTTATCTTAATCTGCTCTGTGAACTCCATCTGAAATACAGGTATGGAAGAAAGCAGCAATTTACTTGTAACCCAACCAGCTGCCTGCAGCAAAATCACACAACTACATTTCAGAGAACAATCTGGTCTTGCAGGAGGGGAGAGGGAGATAGGGAGATGCAGATCAGGAGAGAGCGAGTGAACAGCTGTGTACTAAGGTAACACTCTCTCCCCTCCTTGTGGTCTCAAAATGTTCTTGCTGTCTGAAGGCATAAATGTGAATCTCATGCAGTTCTTCATTTCAGGCTAAGTCTGCCCTCAAAGAGATGCAAATCTAGTGGAGTTACTAATAGAATGCAATTATATCTCGGAATTGTTTCTGCAAGGCACATTCGTATGTTCATGTATAAAGAGCAGAGAAGATGCTTGCAAGACACATTTCTTAAAGAGCAACAAATAAGCACATTTGGTATAGTTTGCAAGAACAATTGCCAGATATTATGTCATTAAGAAATGATTTTCCACCATGAGATTTGCATGGACAATAGACCCTTTAATCTGCAAGCTGCTGTCGAGATCTCGGTAGCTGGCATAGGTATTCACTGAATTATGTAAAGCAAGTTTTTAGGGTTATGCCAGTTCCCATTGGCAATCACCCACATTAACAGTGAAAGTGGTTTTTGGTACCAACCTGAGCAAAGATGACCAAGGTGATAATGTCTTATCATTCTACTCACAGCATTCTAAATGACACCGGCATGACAAGCGCAAAAACCAATACCAATGCTGGCAAGCAAAGGGGACACTACATCTTTTTAGTTACAAAATATTCATTCAGGATTACATTAGCCCGTGTTAATTATCCATTTGCTTCACATTTTACTTGATTATTTTGTGGCTGCAGGTCTAAAGGAGGCGGCAAGCTCCCTGCTCTAGGGAATGAGCAGAGCTAGGGGAGGAACATCGGAAGGGAAAGCTGAGAAAGCAGCACAATGTTTGATACATGACAGTTTAGCCCCACAGGTTTAGGAATTTGCTTCAGCTGCAGGCAAACACCCTCAGCACGGAAACACCAAGTTTGCAATGGCACTTGTGCTTTTTCTAAGCAGCCTGGCCAAGTGCAGGAGCGTGAGTTATTAGCAGAGGAAACTGGATTAGGAAACAGAGATGCACAAGGTTATTTAGGGTAAGTAGTAGGAAGAGCCTACTAAATAACTCACCACAGGGTAGTGAGTTCATTCCAGCCCATCAGCCGTAACACAGGCGCTAGAATTCTACCAGCACAGTCAGAAAACAAATAGGCAGCAGATACTGTCAGGAATCAGACAGGAAAGGAACAACATTCCCTGTTAAACAGCCCGTGATGTGCCCACAGGTCAAATACCACAATTTTGGTCTCCCCGTCTTGTAAAATGCAAAATGGAAAAAGAAAATTAATAATCATGATCAAGGGCACAGACCAGCTTCCATACAATGAGTAACAGGGTAGTCTGAGAGTGCTCAGCCTGGGAAACAGGGAATTATGAGGGACACGTGGTTAAGACCTCCAAAATCATGCAAAAGATGAACAGCAAACAATTACTACCTGTAGCTACCAATACAAGAACTAACAAATGAATCTTGCAGGTGACAAATCTAAGATTGATAAAAGGAGATATTTCTTCATACACTGTTGTTTAACCCAGGGAATTCCTCACCACGGGACAGAGCTCTTTGTGCGTGTTCAAAAAAAATAAGTGGAAAACTTTGAGAAAGGAAATTTCCAATATTTCCTGTTTCTGCACTGGGGATAACATTTTGAAACACTGTTTCATTATCACACTTACCATGTTCTTTTTCTCCTCCACCACCAGACTCAGTGTGCTTTACCAAGTGCACCTCTGCTCCAGCTCTGCGCATCACCTGTATGTTCGTCTTGGAACCCTGAAATTCAGACATTTGAATTTCAGCACTTTAAATTCCTGCTGGAGCACTTGAATAGATTAAAACCAAAGCCTGAATCTTCATGAACTCCTGTAAGTTTCAACGAGCTCATGAAGGTTTTTCTAGGCGGTATTAGGGAAGGTGTCTTAAACCAACAAGTAGTTGAATTTTTCAGCACACTGATACAAAGAATGGAGTTTCATGAAACCTTGGTATTTTGGTATGGCCAGTGACTCAATAAATAAATAAAATCAGTTCCATTCAAAGAAATTTTTACATTTGGGGGTTTTTTTCTGGTAAAACAAAGACTAAAATATTTGTGCTTCAAGTGTCGCATTCCACAAAAGATATTATTTTCAGTCCGTTGTGAAAAAAAAGCAAAGAAAATTGAGTGTTTGACTGGCAAAGCTACTAAACATCAGAGCTGCTCAGTGCATTCATCAATTCTGTTATGGAAACACTCACTCAGGTCTTTTCATCCTCTCCTCTAGCCCATCAGATCCTAAATTTAGGGGACCCGTGACCCAGCCAAATGCCTTCACTTCCTGTGTTTTCCCACTGCAACCCTACTGAGCAGCAACTGTGGGAGGTATTCTATGTCTGCCTTGTAGCAAACCCCAACCAAACCTTCACTGGATGTACTTCTAACCTTCAGAGCAAGGATGAGTCTGCTTAGGACAACAGCTTAGCAACTGCTGCCCCACAGCAATCTGGAAGGGAGGATGATGGACAGCAAGAAGGAAAGAAATTCTGCTTTGTCATGTTGATACGGATCTACTTCAAATATTTACATTATGGGATGAAAGTTAGAATTTGCAACTCCTTAAACAGCATCATTGTAAAAGGGCACATATTCCTTCTTTAAAATCCACACTGTTTCCTTGATAACTTTGTATTTACAGTGAAACAGACTTAAAAGGAAGAATCAAATGTGCCTTAACCTCAAATACCACTGACTTGGTGGTCACCTGCTCTGCTGAAAATCAGGTTCATTTCCACCTCCCTGCTTGATTCCAGTGCGTTGAACCATGACCTCCCATTTGCCAGAAAACATTTCCTACACACTAGCCGTTGGTATTTGATTTATAAATGATTTTTTTGTTAGGCCAATGGATCACTGCCTCTCTTCTACTATGCTAGAGATAAAAATTGTTGACCCAATCTCTGTGCAGCCAAATACAATGAACCTCAGTGTTAATGACACCAGGAAACTCAATGCATGCTCTGGATTATTGCAATTCCAGTTCAGCAGCTTCACATAATTTCTCAGACTCAAACAACCGAATTCATTATGTGGCTCCATTCATAAAACCCTGCTGCACTTCATTCTGGTCGATATCTCGGGGCCTGGAGATAAGATACTGATTTAAAGAACTCTGGTCAGATCTGCATGAGCAGTTTTTATGCTTGACAAAATGGAAATGCAATACCCAAAGAAGTCCTTTCAGACACTTCTGTCCCTGCCCCACCTAGGGATAATATGATCCTGTGAGGACTGGTAACAATTAGTTTAATAGGAAGCAGGAGAAACAATTGCTATTGCTCCACCTCCTAAACTACTGCATTACAATGTGGTTCTCAGTATCTGGAGTGTTTCACAGATAAGTTGTTTATTTATTTAAGTCATTATTAAAGCACAGCATTCTATAAAACTAGAACAGCGGGTGAGAGGAGGCAGCCTGTTCTCTTCCTCAGACTAAGGATACCTTCAGAATAACTGGATGTCCTTAATCAATGCTTAAAATGGACTCTCACAAAAATTTGTTGCAAGGCTTCATTTTTTATTCCTCTCTTTTTTGGGGCACAGGGTCTGACAGGGAAGATCAATATATTGTAAGCAAATACCAAAGTGTGGGTTTTAAAGTCAAGGAGACA
Source organism: Corvus kubaryi (assembly GCF_017639235.1). Taxonomy (NCBI): domain Eukaryota; kingdom Metazoa; phylum Chordata; class Aves; order Passeriformes; family Corvidae; genus Corvus; species Corvus kubaryi. The sequence goes on from NW_024581058.1 coordinate 1,442,354, forward strand.
AAAATCCTTTGGTCTCATTGAGACACACACAAGCTGGGGAAAAAATAGTGACAGAAATAGTTAAGGAAATGAACATAATCAGCATATTCCTGAAAAAGTGACACGTCCATGCCCACATAATTCTCATAGTCTTTGCTGCATGGAGCACCCCTTTCCTGATAGTTCCACTGGGATGGACTACCTGGAAGCAGTCCTGTCTTGTGGAGATGAGAATCTGTCACAGCACCACAGGCTGCAAGACTCTGAAGAGTTTACATAAACTCGATTTCACACTAAGCTATTCTTCCTGCAGGCTATGTACAAACCTTTATCTGAGTTCCCACCACACCTTTGCCTGGGAATGGTTAGCTTCCCCCCAGGGTCATTTGATACGGAGCCCCTGCTTTATACATACAAACACCCACACCTTCATTATCCTCGTGCTTTACTTTCCTCCTCCGGGCTTGCAGTTCACTCCGTCCCAGAGATAAGGACGAGGCCTGAGGTGCTTCAGTGTGACTGCACAACTGAGGCCAGGAACAATGCAAACCCCGGGCATTAGCAGAGGTGTCGGATGAGGAAGTCACCCAGCTCCCTGGCAGCACTGTAACTCATCCGTACCCCCAAACCTTCTCTGGGGCTTTGCCTTCCCAGGAGAAGATCCTATTAGATTTCCTTCTGAGCTAACCCAGGACAGACTAGCCCAAGTCGAGAACGCTGCTTTCAATAGTGCTGAAATTTTTCCCTTCAATCTCCAAAGTGCTATTAGTTTTAGACACAGAATATGATGATCCATGACAGGAGAGTCCATAAAAACCCGTACTCAGTGACAAAAAGCCAAAGAGAAGATGAATCACAAGACAAGCTGGATGCTGTATTCCAATCACCTCCAACAACGCCAATAAAGATTTGAATTGTGATCACCCAGAAACAAACTTGCTTCCTGAGAGTTTGGGCAGCTCTTCTCAGAGAGGGGTTTGGGTTTTTTTTTTTTTTAGTGCATAGAAGAAGAAGAAAAGGTGGATCACCAAGCAAGAAGAGGTGTCCCTTGCAGCCTGTCAAAGTTCAGCTGCTGGGATACAGCAACTGAAGGAAAGGTCATCCCATGCAGGACAGATACGCAGAGCTTCAAGACTTTAAATATAAGAGTTTCTGTAACCCTGGTGCCTGAGTGCTTCCTCATGACAGCCTCTCACAGCCAAACCATCAAGGCTAGGAAGTGTTACCTGTTGCCTTTAAGGGGTTCTTTTAGTCACATTGCAATTATGTCAACAGGTAAGGTATAAGGTGTAATAGCTGATGGATTTTTTTATGTTTTACAACAGGAGATGCAAACAGCAAACTTATTTTCATGCTGTGGTTTATAATACAGTAACAGCATAATACTGAGGAATTTTCATTCCACCAGTCAATGCAGCAGCTGGAAGTTTCTGTTGCTTTTCCACTGTGCTGTTCAGAAGACAGCACAGCTGGATTTTAGAAGACTGATATTTACCAAAAACATAAGGTGATAGCACCAATTCATTAATTTTATAAAACTACATAACAAGTTGGTGCATTTCAGTGGGAATTCTTCTTTATTCACTTAAAAACCAAGTCCTCCCCACAAATCATACAAATATAAGAGATGCCTAAAAAAAATATCTACCATGTTCGGATGAGAAGTGCATCTCTCCATGATTTAAGTGCTCAAAAATTATCTTCACAAGCTACGTTCAGAATTTTCATTAGGAAGTACCTTATCACTGTAATAACATGAGATTAAATAATTGAGAAATTCACCCCAGAACCAAATCAAACCAGAGAGTTTACATATCCACTTGAACTGAAGTGATAGATTTCGCAAACTAGATTAATCCTTCAGTCACAGTTAAAGACTTGTTTTAGGATGGGGATACATTCAGTGCATTTCTGACTCAGTACAGCTGGGTATTAAATCTATAATCGAAGCGATTATTATGATATGATGCGTACCAAATGCGCTGTGGGCCAGACATCTAAGGAACATTTTCCTGATGAAAAGCAATGTCAAGTCCCTCATGAGCGTCTTCAGGTCTCCAATGAGTTTCCGACCTTAAGGAGTTATCTGTGGTTGAAATAGACATTCATTTCACCAGAAGTAAAAGAGATTTGAGCATAAAAATCTACCAGCTCAGATGATTCTATCACTGATAATCACTTTTTCTCAAGAATGGCTGAGGCAATGACTCAGAATAAGCTAAGGTGAGCCAGTCTATCCTTTTGAAAGCTCCTGCAGTCTGGGGCAGGGGGGTAGGAAAGAGAGAGAGGAGAGGACACTGACAATTTATCAGTTCCATGGGTCATCAAGAAATCAAAGCTCAGTCCATGGCAGCATGCATAGGAAAAACCTCTGCCTTTATACAAGAGAAAGTAATTGGCGACTACTGGCTGAAAAAAAAAAAGAAAAGAAAAAAATGTTGGCAAAGTCAAGAATTGTCTTTACAGTATTCTTTGCATACCTTACATTTGTTGAATGATTTCCAAAACTAAAGCTTTCCCATGGGAAGGCGAAGAAACAATAGGAATTTCTTCTGAATGAAGCTCTCCTAAAGCCAAAGAGTAAACATACAGTATGTGACCTGAAAGTTTGCTTTTAACTGTACGAGTGGCTAATTACATAACTAATCAAAATACCTTCAAAAGCAATTCCTAAGGGAAGGCTAAGAAAGGAGAGAGAGAGAGAGAGAGAGAGAAATTGGAAAAAGGAGAAGGGAAAGAAAAAATAAAAGCAGCCCAGCAAAGAGAGATGGTGATTGATAACCTGTTACACTGTAGGGACTTGTATGTGTGTGCACATACATTCAAGTTTAATGATGTTTAAAGGTTTATTGCACTTCTGCACACGCCTGTGTAACTCCCAGAAAACCTGCATTCTACCTGAGATGCCTGTGCAGGTTGAGGAGATGGATCCGTACGTGACACAGCTCCTGTTCCAAGAGGGAACAGGAGCCGATGACGTGGCAGCCATGGAATGCGTTTGCTGCATGTCCTAGGCACATTTCTTGACACCAAGCAGTGAAACAGTTTGAGTTTCAAGACTGATTTTGAGAGGTGGATGTGTTTGCAGAACAGAAATTGTCTCTTAAAAATTGGGTG
>NW_024581058.1:1445549-1477406 GCF_017639235.1 Corvus kubaryi
AAATTTGTTTCGTTATTGAGGAGACATGACATGTACTCAACATCTCCTATGTGTCCTCCACAGCCATGGAACATGTGGAATTAAACCTAAGCAGAGGCTTGTTTGGTATTGATTCTTAAAGAAAACTAAGAGCAGTTCACACCTCATAAACCCTGGGGCTCTGTCTTTTTGAGGCACCTGTGTTACAGGCAGAAAGGAATTTAAATATTTTTGTGCCTAGTCCATACAAGTGTTGAATTACACGACAACTTAACAAAACTCTCCATTTCTGTGCAAAAAAACGGTCGCAGGTTTAGGTGTCTCAAGTTTTGTTCCACCACCACCATTCCTTGGGTGCTGAAGGCAGGATTAGCCCAGGCATTCCCTGACCCCTACTGGCAGGGCTGGCCCTGATTTCTGCCTGTAGAAGGAAACAGAGGGAAAATATACTTTATGGCTTTAGGAACGCCAAGAGGATCGTAGAAGGAATTTGAAAACCAGACAAAATATTTCGCAGGTAAAAAAGCCTTCTCTGGAGACTGAAAGTGTACAAGGGAGAACAACTGAATTGGGATCCTCTTTTAAGCCCTCTCCTGATCCGAGGGATCCACCTGAGGTCTATTTACCTACCCACTGCTGAAAGAGATAAATTCAGCTGCCCTAGACACAGCTGAAGGGACTTCACCTTGCTGCACAGACGGTGTCAAAAGCATCCACAGAGCATCAAGCACAGCCTCTGGTTTGGCTCAGCCCAGCCCAGTAGCTACTGGGGAGAGGCCCTGGTGTTCACCTCATGCTGCTTCATCACCCACTCCGGGCTGGAGTGATGAAACTCTGTGTGGAGAGAGCTGTGTGCAGGGGAGGCCAGGGAGAAGCCTGGAGGATCTCCATAGTGCAACGATTGCTTCTGCTCAGGGAGAAGAGTTATTTCAGGAATTCTGCAGGAAAGTGTGCCCAGTAAATTGGTCCAAAGATCCCTCCTTTTCACAGTGTTGTATGGAAGGGGATCAGCATTAAGTGAGATCCACTGACTTCTGCCCAAGTCAGCCTCCCCCTGCTGCACAAGTGGACACGGCGCAGCTTCGGAGACAGCACCTCCTGAAGGCAGTCCTGCAAAAACTGCCCTGTAACTCCACAGTACAACAGCTGAGACAAGCCCTGAAGCAAATGTTATCGACATTGCTGACAGGAAACTAAAATTCATACTTGAGAAGACAGTATTTCATATTTAGACAAACTTCCAAGGAGCTAGCGTGAATGAGTTCAACTAGAGTTGGACATATTTTTTCATTATAATGAAAAGTCAACAAATTTCCACTAGGCATTAAAAAAAGAAAAAAAATCCTGTTTTTGATCATTACATCTCCAGCACAGCAAGCTAAACTATAGCAATACCCATCTTAACTGGAATAAATCCATCTCCAGTTACTGAAATAAAGTCAGTGTTTTTCTATGGGATGGTTATTTACTAAAAATCTATTTAAAATCCTAACTAATGCATTTGCCTTGCAAAATCTGTTTTGGATTATTTCAGCAACTAGCTGATCATGTATATTTAGCTGGAAAATATACAGCCCTGAAAAAAACATGAGGGGAAACCTGGAGATGTACAATATAATTATGAAGAAGGACTGCCAGTACATCCAACAGAACAGGCCAATGTCAATACTCTTAATGAGCTGCATTTTCTTCCATATGTGGCCAAAAAATAAAAAATATATCTTTTTAGAACCTATTTATGTCCCCAAAACCAGTCTCCTAGACTCATCCCCCTTGCCCCCAGCCCAAGGAGGTCTCTATTACATATATCCATCTTTCTAAGCAAATATCAAATCTCTTAACTCTGGGTTAACTAGCAGACATTCCAGATATCCTGACATCATTCCGACTTTTGTATCAACTATATTTCCTGCTAGAAAAAAAGTTAAAAAATCATTTGGGAAATACATTTGTTGTCAAGACAACTTCCAGCACTGAATGCCCAAACTCCAACAGATCAGATTTTTCTGGAGGTTTCTTTTCCAAGTAATGGAAGGCTTTGCTTGCAGCATCTCCAGATCCATCTTTTTGCAAAATCATAGTGCCCTTAAGGTTGAAAAAGACCTCTAAAATGCTCCATTTCCTGCTGCATCCCAAAAACAATGCTCAGTCATGATCTCCTCTGATGCCAGGAGAGTTTGCTTCCCTGCTAGGATAGAATCTTCGTGCCCTGCTGAGTACCACATTCTGAACCAAGAGCAAATCAGGAATAGAATCTCAACACTATAAATCAAGTAAGGTGGAATAGTTGCGAGTGGAGAAAGCAAAAGCCTGGGAAAATTCCTCTGGCTTTAATGGGCCTTGAATTTCACCAGTTTTTGTTTCTGTCATGGTGCTTAGTTCATCGGAATTAGGCAAGCCACTTAACTTCAGAAGTAATAAAGAGTTTTGAATATTTAACTCAAAAGCTTTGCTCTCACTGTTGTGTGTGCGGCCACGCATGTTTTACCTTCTGGAGGCTGCCCACAAAAATGAAGGAGGGACTCACACTGGAAACGAAAACAAGGATAAAAATAAAATATCCTGTCTGTACTACAGCCCTGGACAACGCTTCTTGTCTCAAAGTGACCCTCTGCAGCTTCCTAGCCAGGGGTCTGCAGGATCTGCGTCCCCTCATCTGACTTTTTGGGGAATTATTTTACATCCTCCCTCTCCAGCCTCTGAACTTACTGACGCAAGATAAACTTTATCAGAATCCATGTTGACCTTCCTCTCTTTTGAACTCTGAAACATTGATTAACTTGTAAGTTATGTAGCAGGGGGACAACTTCAATAACGCCCTTACGGGTACTTTCCTCCTGACTGGCTATTTCAGCACTTGTAACTCTTTAAAAATGATTGCAAGCGCTATAATTTACTTCCCTCTGTCTTCCAACTCGTGAAAATGGAAAATCTTGCCTGAATATTAAGAAAAAGGTGATTCATTTCTTGCAAGCTGTTAGCTGCTCCGTGAGAATTGCCATTAGCAGCTAGTTGCAAAGTAGTCAGTGAAGCAGGGCTAGCCACACTTCAGAAAGAAAGCAGGTTGCTGGAGTCATTCTGAACTGAATTTTGAGGAAATCCCAGACATCACAAAAATAAGGTGCTCCAGTATAAAACCCCCCACAGCTCTAATGCAGAAACAACAAAGTCTTGCATGAAAAGAAGTAAGAAAAAAAAAGCAGAAGTATTCATCCCATAATCAGCACCTGTAGCTGTGCAGACACATAACATTCCACCATTTCCAGTCCCAAGTCACAATTTAGCAGCTTGTGTTTGTGTCATACTGAATTACATCTTCTTCATCTTCTCCACCCCATGTAACCCTGCTGGTTTTATTTTTTCCTACATACTGAAGACTCCTTAGAAAACTGATTTAGTGACTAGGTCCAGCTATCAGGTACCTGTTTCTCTGAGGTGCAGACCAAAGGCCTGACCTGCTGGATCCTCCCCAACAGCTCCAAATTATCAGAATCATAGAGGACAATGTACTTTTTATCCCAGAGAAGGGCAGCAGAATTTCTCCCCAACCTTGCAGCTCGATCAAAACCAGCTCAGGAATTCCATTTTATATCCTGTGCAGAATCAGGGATTCCAGCAGCCCAAATCTGTGAGGAAACCTCAGTTTGCACTATTTTACTGAAGAACTGGTGTGTTGTTCACAGCATCATAGATCCTTCAGCAACCTCTTGCCTTAGAAAGGTGCCAGGTTGATAGGGGAGCTAAGAGGACCCAAACACCAGCAGCTGTAGCTGCCATTCTAAAACACTTCAAAAGATTTACATGCAAGTTATCAATTCCTAAGTATTACACTCAGGGTCACCATGAACTGTGTTTCCATTCTCACAGTGCTGCAAGCTTGTTTTTAAAGAATTCTCTTTCCTTTTGCAGTTCAGCCATTTCTACCCTACCGCCCTTCGGTCCTGCCTGGTTACAGAGTTCAAGAGATAATTTCTTGCTGGGAAATAAAGCCAGAATGAATAATGCCACCAGTGTTATTTATGTAGGGGTAGTACATTCCGTGGATGTTTCCACCAAAACGATTTCAAAATGCTGTTTTGATATCCCTGTTTCTCTAATGAGCAGAGTCTTGTGTTCACAACCAAAACATGAAAACAGTGTAACATGTACAGAAGCTTTTGTAGTGCCGGCATCACAGCTAATAGGAATTAGTACGAACACATTCTTTTGTTGTGACATTACATTTTTGGAGTTCAATGGCCCTTATTATCTCTCAAGGCAAGATGAAGCTTCTCATGATTGACCATGTGTGCGATATGACAGCAGAATCAAAGGGAGGTCAGTTATCTACACCCAGTAGGTTCACCCCATCACTCTAATTAATTTTTTTTTTGGAGGAGGAGGGGTCAGGGTAATGGGACGATGACACAAGGTAAAAGAGAAGATAAAATAATATTTCCACAAAAGGTATCAGATATTTTAAACTATCACAAATATTTTTACAGTGTAGTGTGTCAAGCTAGTCATGTCAGTGTCACGTGGTTCCTAGCTACAAAATACTGAATTTCAGAAACACTTCCATTGAATTCTGAATTTTACCTATGGCCACAGAAGAATGCATTAGTTGACTAACACATGGCAGGTTTGGGCTAGATATTTTTTTCCATTACTGACTTGGTGAGTTTTGATATCTCTCTTCAACACGGTCATGCATTATTTTTCAAATTAAGTTAACTATAAATCCTTATCAGTGTACCAGGCACTGGGAGCAAAAGAACTCTCACAAGCCTAGAAAACCAGCAAGAGCTGCTTCCATAGCCACAGACACTACTAGAGGGAGCCTTGCCCATTAGCTAGAACACACAGCCCAAATACTAAAGTGGCAGAGACTGTATTGTCACCACATGCAGAAGGAAGGTGAGGTATTTTGTTTGCATACAGCTCTGAAACTTGGCAAGATTGAGAAAGTGCTTTATGCAGCAGATATCTCTCAGCTGCACATCTTCCTGGCTGTCACAGCATCCAGTTTGCTGAGAGACACCTGGTGTGTTTATTCACACGTGAAAGTCACTTCAAATATTTGTTCTCGATTAGGTATTATTTTTGATATCACCATCTGCACCAATGTGACTCACCCATTCATAAAGTTTCTTTTCTTTGAGAAGGCAGGGAAGTTATTGGTGCTTGCATCAATCATTTCAGCTTTGTGAATGAAAAGCTTCTGCATTTCTTATTACCACCCAGATGTTCAGGGTGAGAACCAGGTATCCAAAATTTTAAAAGAAAGCAAACCTGTGCATTTTTAATAGAAGAGTGTAACCAAGAGCTGCTACTGAGTGACACAAACCAAAAATAAAAATACAGATGACTAAGCACACCCTTGCCAAACAACTTCTGAGACCAATTTAAGAACCAAACACAGCAGTGCCAAAGCTTTGAACTAGAGGAAGCAGATGCTTTTGGTGCTGTGACATGCATTTCCACCCAGCAGGTAGACGGGATGAAATCCGGTCTCATCAGGTCACTAACAAGGATTCAGGGCTAACAGCAGATTGGGCTAAGCCAGCAATAACAACACTTTTACATATGATTTCCTGATACATGGAAGTTGGATATTTCCGCTATTTCATCTTCTATTTTTCTTAGGACAAACTGCTGAAAACTAAATCGCGATGGAATGCAGGCATCTATTCTGACACACAATAGTTTATTGAAATGAGCTGCACGGGAAACATTCCTTCCCTGTATGTACCAACACCAGCAAGTGGGGAGACCACTGCTCCCACAGGCAGAGCTAAAGACACACTGCTTGGCAAAAGTAAAGGTGATGCAGGTGGGTTCATCCCTGGTTAAGTAACTGTCCCTTCAAAGCCCACTCAGGAGAGTTACTGCTGTCAGTCTAATGAGTTTTATTGGTTTATTACCATCATATGTTTTCGCATAGTCAAATCTTCAGATGTTTATGTTTTCACTTGGCAAAAGCTACAGGAAGGCCTGTGAAGCTCTGAGAGTCCGGTCTGTGTGAATTAAACCAATTTTATTTTCTTTGTACCAGTAGCAGATAGATTTGCTAGAGCAGTAGCAATAGAGGGAAAGGTTCACTTGGGAGAAAAAGTAATCCACTTTCCACAAGATATCTGTTTCATCTAGAAGTTGTTCATGCTACAGTCAGTTCCCATTTCTGTGTTTTTCTCCCCAGAGGTCCCTAATGTCAGCTACAGGCTGCTTCTGGTCACTTTCCCAAGGGAAAGCTTTGTGTGGCATTAATGGCTGGAAAGGCACGGATTGAGAACAGCAGGAAAATACATGGAATATAAGGCTCTAATGACAGCAATAGTGTATTTTAAACTCAGGGTTCCCCAGGGTATTACATCAGTAACTCAGCTGAGACACTGAACCAAGGGAAGAACTCTCACATGGTTTAACTCTTTGCTATAATAGATTAAAAGAGAGAATATATTTTGATTAAAGCTCCTCAACAGTGAAAACACAAAGCCAAAATCTCCCTGCACAAGCCCACTGACCTCACGTTTGCCCATGCAGGTTCTGGGGCATTCAGAGAGGAGAGAAGTCAGATAGAGTGGCACAAGAACAGGGGCCCTGCTCTACCTGCACAGACACTTCCACAAACAGATTTTTATTAGAAGAGACCTCTTGAGATCTTCCAGTCTTACCCAGCGTTCCCTTCATTCATTCCCCCTTGGAAGAACCACAGACACGACCCATTGATCAACCACACGAAATTCCCAGCTACAAGCAGGGAATTTATAGATTTTTTTTTTTTTTTTTTTTTTTTTTTTTTTTTTTTAGAGATATCTGTTTGCCAGGGCTGAAACAGTAACTGAAACACATCCACAGCCTTCTGGAACATGTAAGTACCAGCAGCAGACACGGGAATGATTGTGGATGTTCTTTGCTCTTGTATTTCCACTTGTCTCTTAATCATCCCAGGTTTCTCCTGCTTACATGTCAGCTTGTAATTGTCTTTCTCCTGAGAGAGACCTGGTTGTCCCAAGCAACAGCCAAGCCAAAATTCCAGCTAAAGACATGGAGAATGATGGCGGCTGTTCATTATTTCCGAAAGACAAATTGAGCTCTTCTCAAACTTCATGTTAATATTTTAAAAGCCAGATTATCTGTCTAATCCCAGACTTCATGACACAGAAAGCAAAAATTATTATGTCTTAATATTCCACATTCAAAACGGCCTAATTTCATTATAGGGCTGCATGTTGATCTGTGCAAAATTCAATAAATTGTGGTTGTGTATTAATGAAATATTGAAAAGGAAATGAAAAGTATATTCAGTCAAGTTTCATTTTCACAAAACCATAAGCACAGACAGGAGGGAATATAAATAGTGCACATTGGAAGCCTTCATTATTTAAGTTGCATGTAAGCACTTCTTTCATCAACAGAGACTAAAGAAAGGAGAGTTATTCCACAGATCACTTTTGTTTTTCTTCAAAATTAGATAGGTAAAGATAGCAGACTAGAACTTATTAATCAGTGAAAGAAGGCCTTAAAAATCTGAAGAAATAATAAACTGATCCGCCCAGCTGTAACTCCTCCAAGTTATTCTGTCTCAATCCAAACACCTTCAACATTGGTCCTCTAAAAAGACCTTTTCAATCTTTCCTTGCCTTTTACAATACACCAGTGTTGCTCAATTCATTTAAGGCTTAATTCATGAATAAGAAACCACATTTACTCCACACTCCTGCTTGGGATCTATCACACAGCTGGGATGAAAGGGCCTCGATTCAGAAGTTGCCAGGAAGCTGGGTCACAGTGGTACAGGGGCAAAGTTTAGGCCAATACAATGAAGCCCACAAAAATTTGAGTAATATGCACTTCTCATCACAATACACAGGAACTTACACTTACCGAGTCCCACAAAATACTCCTTACAGATCCCAAAGGTCTCGTTAAAGAGAACACGAACACAGACTGTGGGCATCAAATATTTCTCACCCTCGGCTGAAAATGCTGGGATGGGGAAAAAAGGAGATGGCAATTGTAGCAGAATGTAAAGCAGAGCACTGTCTGTTCTCCAGTGCTACATGGCTGCTGACCAGAATAAATAATGATTTTCCTCATCTGAATCTTAAGAAACACTTTGGGGATCACATGCATGTTGCACAATGTTTAGAGAGAGGGGAGAGGAAAGCACCCTCCAGTCTTGGACAGGAGGGGTTGTGAGTGGCTCCCAAAGCCCACTCATGATGCTCAGGAACACTAAAAGCATCTGTGTGGCTGCCTCCGTCGGGCAGCAGCCCCCTCAATATGCAGTTCACATACAGCTTTACCTCCACAAGAGAAAGAAACATTCAGCACCGAGGGGGAAAAAAAAAATAAAATCCATTAACGTTCCAAAACATTAAACATTGGAACAGAGTGTTTGCATCTTACAGAGTGTTTGCTATGAAATCCTCAACTGCCAAATGAAATGCATCAGTGCAAAAAATAGCAGAGAAATACCAAACGATGCCATCATGTCCAGAACCGCAAGCATTTCCTTGTATTCACTATCCCCATAGCCAGACAGGGAGGTTCCTCCACCCAGTGTGACTGTAACTTCCCTTGTAGAAATACCACGGGCGCTGGAGTAAAGCATTGAATGTGGTTTTTGACGCTGATGATTCAGCCCAGAAGTGGCACACACACAGCCAGGCTTACTGGAGCATCTTTCTGCATCTGCAAGCAGCAGTCAGAGACGCTGGGAGTAGCCCCTACAATTGTTAACCAAATGGAAAGATCCCCCTTTATCCAATTCAATCGAGCCATTACACAAATCATCACCTTCTCTTGCCAGAGCAAGGATCTGGGAACGAGATGCAATTTGCAGCTGAGTGGGAAACTTTTGGTTGCAAAGGGACGAGCAGGCTTCAGCAACAGGGTTCTCCCTATCTACACCTGCTCCTGCTGCTTTTGGAATGCTGGGCTTGATCCTTCTGCAGAACTGCACCCAAGGCAAACTGAAGACATGGAAATGAAATCTTGAGGCTCCTTGATCAAGGAAATAACTGCTGGGGGTTGTTTAATGCAAAACTTACCAGCTCATCTAATGGTAACACACCCCGGTTCCCATTCTGCCTCTCCTCTTAGTCCATATCTCAGTCTCTCTACTTAGGTACGCAGAAGCCTCACCCTGGCAAAAATCCAACTCTCTTTGCAGTCACAAAGCTCTTTCTTGGTTCTCTTTGTGCCATCTTCTAGCTCCTCTCTAGCCTTTGTATCCAACTGTCCCCAGATGCCAGGCTCCTTATTGCAGTCCTACTTCTCTCCTCCAGCCCACATCCTTCCACAAACCTTTCATATCAACCATCCCATTGGTTTCTTATCACACTGCTCTTGCCTTCAACATCCTACCACAAAACATTGCTCTTGCTCCTTAACTGAAACTCTAACGTGTTAAACTAACACCCAGATCCTGGTTTCCACCTGTATTCCCAGCCTCTGTGTCCCACCTGCTGCCCAGTCTGTTCCTTGCTGCTGTGCAGAGACACCTCTTTTAGAGCAAGGAGAATTAAATCTCCCTGTACAGTTGTCCATGTTTAACATGGGACACAGCAGTCTAGGACTGCAATTAAATCTAGGAAAATCCCATTCAGCTCTTGACTCAAAGAGTCCAAAACCACTTTATGTACTTCAAGGAATGAACTAATGGCAGTATCACACATCTCTAATAAGCATGTCCAAATTATGACTTCTCCTGTTAAAAAATATGTTCCATACACAGGAATGGCAGGAGGGGAAAAAATATTTTACAGGGAGTCTGCAATCCTTCCAAATTTTAGATACTAAATTCAATCTAACCTTCAAGCACCAATACACTTAAGTACCCAAATAAGATGATCAGAGTATTTTTGACATGGGCAACCAAATGTATTTTCATTCTCATTCTGAGAAACATCTGGATTCTTACTGTAACATGCCTAAAACTCAGCCTAAGTTTGTTACTCCAAGAAGAAACCACAGGCAACACAAAAACATACGGCCCTTTGCCCAGGCAAAAAAATTGCAAATGAGCCAGCAGTAAAACATTACTAACTTTTCTATAACCCTCAGCTTTCAGAAGCTCTAAAGACAGTCAAGTCAAATTTCATAATGGCCTTAGAACGCATTATACATCAAATAAATATTATTGGTGGAGGATTGCAAAGGCATAAAGGCTGCCACAGTACCCAGCTCCCCATGAAATCCAGTGGAAAGAAAGGAGTTATTCACAGGAAAAAGGTAAGTACAGCAAGAGCTTGAGTGAATTTATGAGAGCAGACTAGGAATCTTGGAAATCCTTACCTGTCATCTCACTGCTGGTTCCTGAATGTGGATAGGACACATGCCATCAATCCAAAATCCTGCTCTGCACCAACACCTACCAAAATCCTCGGTCTTGACAGGGTTGAAGAACTCAGCCCACATGTCATGGCCAAGCCTGGCCTGAGTCCAGACATTATGTCTTTTTTTATTTTCCCATCTGGATTGAGAGGCTCCCATTTGGTGGGTTTCCTCAGATTGTCTCATTTGCACTGGTTACCACTTAGGGGTTTTTTTTAAAAAAAAAGGAGAACAAACTGCAGTACCAATGTCCTGGGTATATTTTACCAATCAGTTTATTTGCTGTAAAATTTATCTTAAAGGTAAAGATAGAAGAAACCAGAGAAGATGAAAGACAAGACAAAACACAAACCCCAACCTTCTATTTTATCCACTAGGAAAAAAAATACCAAAACATTTCTTCCTAACTACAATCCTGGTCCTAGTTCTCCCTTTAGCAGTTCATCCCAAACAGAAAGTTCATGTTTCCACATTGTTTAACCCTGCCCTGTCCCAGAGATAGTTCTTGAGTTTTGTCACCCTTGACAACAGCTGCTTTTTCTTAACTTACCCAAAAGGTGAAAGGAGAAGACAGAGGGAGCGTGGAAAAAGGGCTATTTAGGACTGTCTTTTGGCTTTGGCCGAACGTCATCCATGAGAGTAGGAAACGAAAAGACGCGATGGGGTGAAGGTTCTTGACTGTTTACAATTAAACACCCAAACCACAAGATATTTATTATTTCATCTTTGACATGCAAATTTTAGGAATCCAAAATAGAGCTCTCAGAAACATCTTTATGTGGCGCTGAATTATGGTTTGCAGTTCTGATGTAAAAAGAAAAAAACCACCTTGCTCCAAATGTGTTTGTGCTGACGGCTCTATTGAAAATCTATTAAAACCTGCAGAATGTTTTAAAAGCTGTTGGAAGGAACACCATTTCCATTTAATTGTGTACATTTATGGAGGGGTTTTTGAAAGCTTTACAGATGCTCATTCCTGCTATTTCAGCAGAACTCCCCCCGACTGCACGGAGCTCGTGGATTCCGCAGCACCTCTCCATGTTCCTCTGTTATTCAAAAACTTCCTAAATTCCCACAGAGAGATAAAGGGGACTCTGATACATAAAGGGGGTAAAGGAACTATTTCCCAGGGCTGGGAGCACCATTTCTGGTATGATTTATCTCTCTATTCCAGTAAACAGCAACTTCTTGCTGCAGCTACAATTTCAGCTGGCAAAGGGGACTGAAGGACTTGCCTATTTCTAGGAGCATCGAGGATTAGGTCACTTGAAAGGCTGAGAGAAGGTTCTGTGAGGGAGCTGCCTGCTGTATCCATCATCAGGAATGCAGCTCTCCAGCTCCCAGCCTCATTTGCACACACACACAAATTAAATTAAATTAAACATGCCAAAAGAATACTGTGATACCACGTAATATGCACCTTAAATTTTAAATGGAATTGCTTCCCATTACCATGTTTGCCTTAGCACTGTAAATACGGAAGGGTGTAACCCTTAACAGGCTCTTATCAGTTAACTATATAGAAATAAGAAACAGTTGGTGAGTTTTTAAAAGTATTGACTCAGCAGTTTACCACAAGACATGACTTGGCTGCACTGAAAGAAAAGACTGAGGAAAAAAAAAAAAAGGAGAGTTCTCTGCAGGCAGTTGGCTCTCACTTATGCTCTTTTTAAGACTCCACATACCAAATTTCAGTGTGTTGTGAGGAAGAATATAATTAGTCTGCTTCCTCTCCCTCCTTTTTGCATAACAAAATACTGAATTATTTATGCAGTATCTGCTTTCCAGATTTTTGAACAGCAGCTAAGGTTTTTGCCAATAAATAATAAGAATAATTTAAAAAAAATCACAAACATCATTGATTTATACAGGCCAAAGCATAGAGCGTACTGTAATAAAACACAGCTTATCATCTGGTGAGCCTGATCTCACAAAAAACACACATGAGCATTTCCACTGAATTAAACAAGACCCTTCACTTGACTTCTTGCTCACACAAGCTTGCCAAACTGGGGCTTCGAGATTTTATGCACAAGACTTAAATGACGATGTCATTTTACAAGGGTATCTGAAGCAAGTGATGATTCACTCATCACAGACAAGTGGAACATATGGGCCTGGCTAGTCACAAGGAAAAAGGAATTGGAGAATGAGAACTTGTCCCTTTACATTCAGCAGAGTTTCACCAACACTGAGAAAACAGCAGAGTACAAAATCAAAATGACATTTTATTTACAGGAATGAGTGTTTCCATCTTCGCTTTATCTTCCCCGTTATTTCTAAACTACTGACTGTAAAAGCACCCAATAATGAGATTGTTATCAATTATTATTAGACTGTAGAGCTGAAGTCTTGGGTAACTTGTTTTCTGGAAACCCATCTACTGTCCCACAACCATTCCTAAACACCTCTAAAAGTCATTGCCTGAAGCCTTGCAAACCATTAAATCAGGTTTCATTTCAGTCCAGATCCTTGAAGGAAGCACAGTCCAAGGTAATGTCCTAATTATCCCATGAGATCCAGCACACAATCATGTTTTGACCTATATGCTTTACAAGCTTATAAGTGTGGCTTGAATTCCAAAACTGAGCCAGAAACAGACATATTTCTCATCTGTGGCACCTTCAGAAAGGGTTTACAACTAGTGAGTGTAGTAACAGCACTAGCAGAGCCTGAGAAAGGAAGCTGTGGGAGCCTGGACAGCAAACAAGGGACATGGAACACTGGGAGAGCAAGGAAGAACAGGAATACCGTGACACAGCAAAAGAGAACAGTTTATACACTGTTTCTAGCTAGGAAAAAGGAAATAATCTTATGGTAAACCCCGGATTTACTTAAACATTTTGATTGACAGCAAGGATGGGAAACATCTCGGAAGAGTTTTGCAATATTGAACTCAGTAGGTTTAAAAAAAATCCAGGTGAAACCACCCAACCATCATAAACTGTATAAAACTGTATAAAACTGTGTAAACTGTATATGAGTAACATATACAGATAAAGCCAGTGTTCTACATCATCACAATTTCATTAGAGCCTTTGAAGCCACGCACCTTTGATCTGAGGCAAGTGATAAATGTGTTGTGTTCTAAGTGGATTATTACATGTTCTGTTTAACACAATGGTAGGCTTGAGCCAGCACAGTCATGGTGCAATGAGGAAATAACCTGAATGGAACAGTCCCAAAAAACAGAGGCATCTGCTCCGTGCCTTTCAGATAAACAGGTGCCTGAGTGCCTAGGGGTTTCTAGAGTCACGACAAACAGCACCCACCCTGCCTGCAGGATGAAGGACTGGACACAAAATACTTGTAGAGTAGAAGTCTTACCTTTTTATTTCCAAGTACCAGAGTGAGGAAGTCTGGCTTGTAAATGTTTCCCAGTGCAACCAAACAGGACCCAAAGGCAACAAACCTTCTAAAGGGTCCTTTCCAACAGAAATGAGCCAAACCCAAGGTCTTTGTTAGTTAGGGACACACAAATGGAATGCCCATTCAGGAACTGAACCTCTCATCATAAGGCCTTAATGCAAGCCCCAGTTTCAGTCAAAGGCAGCGAGACTGTCTTAATCTTGGCTACCTGAGGTTTTTCTGAGCAGACCAGATTTCCACAGCTCTAATAAAAACAGCTCTCAGACACTTCCAGTTGTCCAATTTGGAATTCAACTTCCTACCCTGTAGTGGTTCTGAATCCCTTAATTTATCATTAACCTTAACCAGAGATGTTTCATTGTTTGAGAAGAGCTTGGCTCAAAATGCTTTCTAAACTGATCTCACAATATTTGTGTGGGCTTGTTTGGTTTGTTTTTTTTTTTTTTTCTTCCTACTCTGAGTAATCAGCAGTTTGCTTGTGTTTCTAGTTTTTGAAGAATGAATGTTATGGCTGGGCTGATCTGAAGGCAGCAAAAGCAGAAAGCAGACAAGTGTACTTCAAAGCATTACAGTGTTAGGGGTAGCAAACCTTAAAAAGAAAACAAACAACAGAACAAAAGAAAAACCCAAAAAACAAACCAAACCTACTTTCTGTTCTACTGCCCTGGGCTGGATTTTATGGCCTTCACAAGAATCTCATAAACCAATAAATATGACACTATTCCTTTATCTCTTACACCTGCCCCTATAAACTATTCTAAGCTATGAAGTTGCCGTGAGCTCTTTCCTAGTATCAGTACCTTTCTCTGCATCTCAGCACAGCACAGTTACCTGCCCAAAGAGTGACAAGCACGCTGTAAAGGACTGATAATAAACACAAAATAATTGTTCACAGTGACAGACCAGTGGCATATCTGTTATAATACTGTACAAACAGCCACTCAACCCACAGAGCTGCTAAAGTGGAAGAAGCAAACAAAAACCAGTGATTACCAATAGCCCAGTGAAAGGTATCAACTGCAGGGAGTTAGGGGAATGTAAACCCAAGTGTGCTAATTCCAATGTTTAAAATATTTGGGTTGAATGCCAGTTCGGGATTTTTTTTTTGTTGCTAGGAAAATGAAGAGGAGGGAAATAAAAAACACAGTCCACTTTCTGACCTAATTGAATTTCTCAATGTTGTCACTGCTTAGAGGCTGAGTGGAATGCTCCTGTTATTGGGGAAGACCCCTCATGGAATAAAGGAGCTGTAAAATATCTCCCTTCTGGTCTGTGTTTGGCCCCACACTCCCTCTCTGATAGCGAGAGCAGTAACTTCCCATGGATGCATTGTTGCCTCTTACTGCACATCCCTTCCTGCAGAATAAATCACTTTCTGAAAAAAACCCTTGGCCTACAATACCCAGCTCCTGAAGCTGCCATAATAGAACACAGCAATAATTTACCTATATGTGAGTAGTTATGATATTCTTATTTCTAAGATGAATGCTACTGAGCAAATGAATGCCAGACATTAAATGTTACTATTAGACTAAAACACACTTATTTTCACACCTACAAGCCAGTGCCAATACTTATGCAGTTAAATGGACTTTGTAATCAGCACATTGTGGACAGTTTTTGACTTAACCAAGCAATAAATGCTTCTGATGTGCAGTTTTTCCTCATTGTACATAGAGAACAGTGTACAAAAGCTTAAACTCGACTAAGTATCTTTTCCATTGCTGCTAATTTATACCTATTTCTGTCCTCTATTTTTTTCTCCCCAGACTAAGGTAATTCAACTAGTTTCTTCGTAATTGAATATTAAAGATCCCCCCAATAATTGCATTTAACAGTAATGTTGGTATTTTGGGATAAAACCCCCCACACTTCTAACCTGGGGCTCCCTTGATACAGAGATGAAGATGTTTATAAACTGGCTGGAGCAGCTTTAAGAGCATTCTCAACAAGACAACCCTTCCTCCTCTTCCTGGGTAACCACTGAGAAGCACAAGTGTTCAACACTCCTTTGGGACTTGGGAATTATTCACGTGGGGTCTTTGAATAGGTAGAGGGGAAAGAAAACCCTCAGATCCTACTCTGTTCTCTCAAGAGCAGAGGGTCTGATACAGTCAGGTGCTCTGCCACTCCTACAAGCAGCTGAGCACCACTAAACACAAACATCTTAAAACTGCAGCTCAGATGGGACCATTTTCAGTTCACCTCCACTCAGAGTCCATCACTGAGAGCTTGGCAGCTGCTCTGGGTTTTTGCAGTGTATTGGTTCTAAGGGTCTGGAGACTGTGAGATGTGTAGCTACCACATAGAAACAGCTCATAAAATTAGGTTTATTCCCTTCCATACCTCATATCTGTACAATTACACTGCATGAGTTCTGAAAAATCTCACACAGTTCAGCAGTGACTAGATTTCCACTAATGGGATTGGGACACGTATTCCAGCCCTTTCATCAGCAATAAGGAAACGGAGTGTTCTCTGGTAATCAGCTCAGTACAGTCATTATTTAACCCACAGAAAATGTATGGCAGCAAAGCCTAAATTTTCAGCCTTGAGAAGGCGGCGAGCTCTGCGAGCTGACCCTGCTGAGGGCAGGCAGAAGCCAGGGAGACTCCTTGCAGACAAGGGATGGCAGACACACTTCATCATCTAACGAGAAAAAAACTCCACAAATCTGACCCACTGCTGAAGCTACAAATAAGGAAAATCATCAGGCTGCATCCAGAATTGCAGATATGGACTGCACACAGAGATAACAGGAAGGTTGTAAGGTATCTTTAAACTCCCTCAGGAGTTTAAACTACCTCAGGAGTTTAAACTACAACACCAACAGGCATCAGCTTCATCCCTTTTTTGGGGAATGCTTCAAGAGCAAGGATAGGCATAAAGACAAGAGTAAGTCAAACTGCTTTGCACTTCAGGGAGGTTCCTTTATTTTTACTCTCACTCCAGACAGTGATAAACACAAAAGTGGGAGAGAAAGAGGTACCAGCTCCCACTAGGCTGCAATAGAAGTGCTCTTTGAGCACATCACCCTGATGTGAGCTACAGCACGTTCCTGCATGTTCTTAGCTGGAGACCTAAATATAGGTACAGCCCCAGAGGATGTCATTCAGAGAGACTATTTGACACCAAGCAACAAAATAAATGTGGTCAGAACAGCAAGACAGACCAATCCAAGTGTCTGTGATAGGATTGTTAAATTCTAATACATTCCAATATTTTTATTTCAGCATCCAGAAAACATTTTGCCATAAAGCATCGCCATGCCATTGGTTTGTACAGTTGTATTTGTACGCCCACTGAAGTTGCTCAAAGCAAGATGAGACCTATACAACATCACAAAATTAAAAATTGAGCTAAATTTGATGATGTGCAAAGGGTTTTGTTTGCTTTTATATTATATGTAGACATTCCCTACTTCTGCTTAAACAGAGCAGATGGGACATCCCACTTTGAGACAGAAAGAAAACACGGGCTGAGGGAAGAAGCATCCCTAATCATTGTCATTTTATGTTTCTGCAGCAGAAAAAGGTCTCAGTGATTGTTAAGTCTGGCCCCACTAAAAAAGACACATCTACTTAATCAGCACTTGAATATTGACCAAAACAGCAAAGTGAACTACTTTTAATTCTTTATATATCTGGTTCTGTTATTGTAAGCCTTGTGCGTCTGCCTGGCTTTAGACATGTGAATATTAACACATGAAAAAGAAAAATTTATATTTGAGCAGCTGGATAGACAAGGAAGTTGCTGAGAAACGAAGTTTACCTGTAGAATCACTGTAGATTTGTGCTTCAGGTGTGTCTCTGCTTGGTCACTTACCACCAAATCTCACTTGAATTTAATCTCCTTTGAGTAAAACACTAATCTTTACTTTCTTTAAGGCTAACCTCCCCCCCCCACACACACACATTTGTATCCACAACATTTCAAAGCCATACCATAGGACAGCCTGGAGGTAGCTGCAGTAGCCTCCCTAAAAGGCCAGCAGTGTGCCAGCTGTGACTCCAAGCACCCTATCACCTGGGAGCACAAGTGACATTTCCGTGTGTGGCAAAAGCAGTTGTTCAGGCTCTCCAGCAGGGAAGGTTGTGTATGAACACATTTTGCTAATATGTGTCATTTCTTATCTGGAAGTGAGGTTTAGTGGTAGGAGTACAGGGCCAGGAATTCCCCATCCAAATACAGGCTCTGTCAAAGCCTTGCCAAGCTGTTTGATCTACTTCTTGCTTCTTTCTGGCATTATCGCTGATAAGTCAGATTTTTATGGTCGTGTAAGATTAGAATGGTGGTGTTAAATTAACCTCAGACACACAGAAATATAAAAACTTTCGTTATTGCTAAAACTTTAGCATATTTTAAAACTGTGAGAAAGCCAAGGCAGATCTGGGCAAGCGAGCACATACCTTTGCAAAAGCCACACCAATTCAGCCATATTCCAAAGCAGTTCCATGCTGTGTGCCATGGTGGCATCAATCAGGCACCCCCAGCACGGCCGAAATCCAACAGCAACCTGCTGGGTAAAGGATGGGTTGTGCATTGGACAACCCTTATGGCAACTTATCCAAATGCTTTCCAGGATCCATTTCACGGCAGGGAAAACAGACAAGAAAAACTGATTGTTTTCAAGGTCAGGCAGTATCAGAGGCTGACCTAGATTTCCAGAGGTCTCCCCTAAACCACAGCTAGAACTCAGAGAGTTTCTGTAGCCTTTAACTCCGAGCATGAGTTCTGGCCGTCGCCTCCATCCCTCCGCCAGAACAGGCAACTCAGCCTTCCTTTCCAGAGAAGAGGGAGTGAGAAACACACTTATTACCGGTGATTGGAAGTAATTACCAGGTGAGATTACTTCCTACAAAGAACCTGGTTCCCTCAGCAAGCCCCACACCAGCCAGCACAAAGAGCTGTGAACCAGTGATAGCAATTTTCTATCTGTGATGCAAATCAATACATTATA
The DNA here is from genome assembly GCF_017639235.1 of Corvus kubaryi. NCBI lineage: Eukaryota > Metazoa > Chordata > Aves > Passeriformes > Corvidae > Corvus > Corvus kubaryi. Next base: position 1,464,178 of record NW_024581058.1, read on the forward strand.
TAATTAACACCCCAGTTATTCCCGCGCACTTCACTGGTTTTGTTTGTTCCCTTTGGAGTGAATTCTCTCACTCCGATGCTAAAGCAGCCAAAACAATGAATGCTGCAAGTCAGCTTCTAAGAGAATGGGGCACCTCTCCTCACAAATAGGGCGCCATATGGATTCCCTTCATGAATATGGGATTTCCTTTTAAAGTCACAGAACGCTTTCAGCACTTAATGGCTGGTGCTGGTGCTGCTCAGGTTCCTTTTGTGATTTGTACCCCAGGGACACGGAGCCCCGTGCACTACCAGCTTCTTTCCTTGTTTTTCACCCCTCATTATCAACCTGTGTAAATAAGATGCGCGGCATCCGCTGGTTAATAAACAAACTCTCACTCTGATTACACTTTCAGTTTCCAAGTGCAGAGCTGACTTAACAACGAAGAATAAATGTGTTTGGGGTTTCAGTGCCCTTGGAAGATTGTTCACAAACACGTGATTCATATCCGATCCTGGACATTAACACTTTCCTTATGACTCATACATACAGTTGAACAATAAAACAGAAAGCTTACTGAAGTTTTGTTTAACATGCATAAAGCACCTATTATTAATATTTTTCAATTTAATTGTTGAACAATTTGCTGATCCTATTATTAGCTGCAAGGAGGGGATGTTTCCACTTCTGTCTCGAAATAAATAGATGCTTTTGAATCTACTCTGGCTTATATTTAGAATCTTTCAGCATCGGTTCAGAACATAAACAATAAAAAGCCATTAAGCACTGTATGGAGCAGGGTATGTACCTTACCAACCTACCCACAGAACATTATTTGTATGGCTAGAAGGCAACTGCCCTGTTCTTCTCGTTCTGTGGAGCACGATGTGTGCAACATACTGATCAACACACCATTTCCTCACATTGTTTTCCTCTCCAAAGTGGAGGATAAACCAGAAAATTTGTCCTTCCTCACACAATAGAGCCTTTAGGTCTTCTATCTGGTCCTTACATGTTAGGATGTTCACTGCAATACAATTCCCGGATAAATTGTAATGAGCAACTGGCAAATCTGAAACCTGTTAAGAGTTCAAGTTCAGTTAAAAAAACCCTGAGGGGTTATTTTTAAAACTTTATCCTTCACTACTCAGTTTTCTTTTAAAGTTTGTAAAATCATCATAATTGGGCCGTATTTGCAGTTTCACTGCAAAAAAACCCCAAACCAGCTCCATGTCCAAACACAGGAACCATGGAAGTGGTAAGCAGAGTTTATAAGAATCACACTGTAAGGTAGATATATGTTCAGGTAAAATACAAGATTTTGATCTCCAGTTTCAGCCTGCAGGACAGTTTCTTATCTTGGGGACATGTATGTCTGCCTGAAGTGTGTTTTCTGTTGCCTGCATGCTGCTTTCAAACCAGTTTTACAAACCTGCTCCTACCTTTATGCAAACTATTTCTAAACAACCACAGAAGTCAGCATTCCACTGCAGACAAAGCTTCCCAGTTTGCTCCATCGAGCTTTTCCAGAGAGTAAATTCTTCTAAAATACTAGAGGACAAATTCAGGAAACACACTGATGACACAGGACCATGTTCTGCAGATGTTGTTCTTGTCAGTGACCCACCAAGGGATGAGTAAGAACCTCCTGGGCTCCATCCTAACCCGGCTGAAGTTACTCACAAAATAGTCACCCTGTAGGTGTGAGATTGGCCCTAAATTCAGAGGCTGGCTCTGATCAGCCGGAGTTGAATGCTTTCAACTCTACCCCCAAATCTGTGTGATTTCCAACTGCTTCCTGACTCTCCATGCTCCTCACCAGTGGCAGTCGTGGTCTTGGACATATTGTCTTCAGCAGCTGACCTTGCAGAGGCAGGAACAGTGATTTGCTGGTGTTGACAAAGCCTTTCTACCCTCCCAGCTGCAGATGCTATTTCAGGATGGCTGAGCAAGGACAGGGAACATGGGGGAGTTACTCACAAACAGACACCAGGACCGGTCACTGCCCCCACATGGCTAATAATTCAATCCCAGAAAACTACATTTTTGGTGAAATAATGTTAACATTTAATCCCTGTCTCACCAGCAGAGAATAAATAGAAAATCCTTCCCTAGGGATGAAGCACCATCCCTGGTTTCCCCCTCAGGTTTCCACAGACATAGAGGGAAAGGGAATAGTGCTCATGCTTCTCCTGCTTGCTCTGGAACTCGAGCCTGCTCCCAGTCACCACATCCACTTGAGAGGGATACAACTGGACCCTCACTGCCCTGGCAGCTGGGCATGCTCCCATTAGCCCTCATTAATTGTTACATTGCTCATTAGAGCAACCTTCCAAGAGCCTCACCTGTGAAGGATTCTCTGGGAATAGGTGCCTCAGGCAGCAGCAGCGCTCCAAAAAGGACCTGCCCCAGAGAGCCTGGATGTAGATGTGACGCCATGCACATCTTTCCTGGATGGAAAGCCACCTGAGGGTACTGGAGAGCCACCTGAGGGTACCTCAGTACCAGCCAGGGATGAGCAGCCAAGGACTGACACAGCTGGGCATGGCGGGCAGCATTCCCACTCGGCACCAAGGCTCCGCAGGCAGAATGCTTCCACGTGCTCCTCCATTCCAGATTGCCTCACAAAACACAAGCCAGTTGCAGGTTTCACCGTGCAGCTCTTATCTCAGCACCAGATGACCAAAAAAACCAAAGGGAAATATGAGCAGGGGAAGTGATTCTCGGTGTTTTCATGTGCCACTTGTTGCTAGGAAAAATATTTCCTTAGTATCTCTGTGGGCTCTGCAAGTCAGCATCAGTGGAGCTCTGCTGGTTGCCAGAGAGCATAAAACAGCAAATGTCAGGAAAAAAATAGGAAGAAGAAGTAAAGCTTTAAGAATGTGCCCGTTCATGAATGTCTTGTCCCCACATACGGTCAGCGAGGAGACACATGCACCTCCTGTCTTTGCTGGAACAAACCTTGGGAGCTTCTTCCCAAAGTATTTGGTCTAAGTTCTGTTTCTTTGTGTGTGTGGTTTTTCTTGGGTTTTTTTTGTTGTTGCTGTCATTGGGTTGGGTTTTTTGTTTTGTTTTGTTTTGTTTTGTTTTAGAAGGTTGAAAGGAGTTGTTCATGTCAGGGCAGCACAGGGTGGAGGGGAGCCCCTCTTTGCTTAGTGCTGAGCATTTGAAATGGCAGAAGACAGAGGGTGGGAAGGGGCCCAGCAGGGCCAGGGCAGAGCATCCTCCCCCAGGGATAGTGGGACCCAGGTCTGCCCCCAGTGACCCTTCTAGTCATAAATGGTACCAGATACCCCAGAGAAGAAGGCAGAAAATCCCTCTGGTCCAGATACCCCATGCAGATCTGAGCCCTGCTGAGACTGCTGACAGCATCACAGTGTTCCAACCTTCCTAGAGGCCAAAGGACAACCCATTTCCTAGGCCAGCTATTCATCCATCCTTCTGCTAGCAGCTTGGGCCAAGGACAATGATGAAGGGCTGGGGATGGAAAGTTTGAAGCTGGTTATCGCTCAGTTTGCTTCAGAGGAGCCAAAGAACAGTTCAGTGGATCTGCTTGAGCCGGGTATGGAGCCTCCATTAAACATTTTCCAGCCTCCACTGATCATCCTCCAAGTTGTCCCATGGCTGCTCCCATTGCTGACTGCTGTTTGAGTTCTCACATGGTGCTGCTCTTTGAATTTTCAGTTTTTCACAATAAAGTGGTGTTCCCCACTCTCTTTGCATTGTTTTATAAGCCATTTGTTTTTAAGTAAGACTCTTTTTTTCCCCTCAAAAAAGAAAGAGCAAGACTTTGTCTGAATACAAATCCCATACCCGGCAGTGTGCTGACATTTGTGCACAGAGATGTGCTTTCCAGTTTATTCTATTGTGCTTTACTTTTTTTTTCTTTTAAAAGTAGTTCAGTGGAAAGTTTGGATGGTTCCAGGCGAGTATCCTTTAACACCACCAGAGAAATAGCCTGAAAAACTGGAAATACATCTCGGTGTTGCCAGAGGAGTTATGGGTTGTAGGTTCCTTGCTTTTGTTTTATTTAACAAATGATATCTCAAAAAAAAAAAAAAAACAAACAAAAACCAAAACCAAAAAAAACCCAAACAAAAAAACTTTTTAAAAGGACCAGTTTCATTGGTAGCACCAGCAGCTGTACTTCTCTCCACCTGGATATATTAATGCAAGTGCAGGATTTCTGCTGTCGCTGTCACCTGCCTTTTTAGAGCCCATCAGTGGAGCAAGCCCATGGCTCATACTGGGGCAGATCCCGCTGTCCACCAAGGATTCTGACTCCATTTGCAGCAGTACAGCTCCAGCTACGAGTTCTTGCTGATGTCCAGCAGAGGCTGGGCGCTCAGGAGGATGCCAGGACATGGATACTTCCGTCGGTCTGGATTTCTATTCCCACAGCCTCACTAATTGCCAGGTCGTTACCTGACCGCGCTGGGTTTGCCCCCGAACACCCAGGTACAAGGCTGGAGCATTATTCCACGGCGCCATCTAGCTCCCACCAAAGGAATACTGTCCAGAGCTCTTTTCCCACACCGTCCTGACCCAAACCTTGGCTAGTATTTCACGGAGAAACTCAGAAGGTGGTAAAGGATGACAAAAGGTGAATGTCACCGCTGTCCCTTCTTGAACCTCCTAGGAGCCAGGAGAACTGGAGCAAGGCAAGTCACCCCACAGTCCCTGCTGTCCCTCTTGGGGGACCTTGGTTTCTCACTCCAGGAACGACAAGTGGCTTGACCCGAACATGGGCAGAAAACTATTTTGGGTGCACAAACTTCCCCCCCCCCCCCTTTCTTCCCCAGGTACCTCTCACCCTCTGTCTCTTTGTCGCACTGCTGGGCCACCATTCTGCAACAGACAAAGGCCAGAACATGCAACAACCTCAACACCAGGAAAGCAAAGACATAAATTACTGCAGCTGGCCTTTAGTTTCCACTAATTACATCATGTGTAATCTAATTTTTTTCTAGTGATAGCCACCATGGTTAAGCTGAGCATTTTCCATCTTAAATATTACAGATGACTGGCAGATTTCAAATAAATGAGGATCCATACCCATTTCATACAAAGAAATAAAATCTGAAGGACGCCTACTTCTTCTCTCTGAATATCCTTCACTCACCAGGCTCTCAGCCTCTAAGCCTGTTTGCTAAATAGGGAGACCTCTGTGGCTTGCCCTAAAAATTTTAAGACATGGGGGTCTGCTTGTAGCCCACAGGAAGAGAGAAGACAGGCTGAGATCACACAAACCAGGAAATGCTCAAAAGCAATGAGACAACTGTATGAAAACAGGTAATATCCAAGCAAAAAAACAAACTTAAAACTCCAACTCAAGTCTGCAGGACATTTGCCAACCTCTGAGTTAGGCTCCAGTGATGTACGGAATATATTTCCTCTGAGCCTATGCTCTGCTCTACGCCAGAAGCTTTTAAACCATCTTTACAAATATGTTCCCATCTTTTGCCAAGGGAATGTGCAGTCTTTTTCCCCTCACGTTGGTATCTAGAGTTGCTCTTACTAACTTCATGATTCCTGAGGTTGCAGTTACTTATGAATATTCTCAAATATTTGTCTGGTGTCCACCAAACCTCAATGCTTTCTTATTTTGGCAAAACAAGCATTATTTGCATATTTACTTTGCGCATGTGCTTTACAAAAAGACCGACAAAACTGCCTAAAAATGCTTCAGTGATCAGTGGTGTTTTAGCTCTGCAGGCTGGCAGATTTGTCTGCTCTACTGCATTACTCTTACAACAATGAGCTGGTTCTCCACTTTCCTCTGTGGTCCTTTGTCCAGAGTGATCCTTTCCCCTCCCATGAAGCCACCATGCTCTGTGTCTGCACCGGCAGTGACTTCCATAAGGTTGGCCTCTTCTGTCTGCTGTAGCCCTTTTGATGTTATACACAATCCTTTTACATTCTCCCAGCTCCTGCTGTCCAAGAGGAAGGGTTGCATTAGGCTCCAGAAACCTGGAGACAAGGCAAGGACGCACAACCGGATCGAACCTGCAAGTGGCTCCATGAAGATGGGAACTCTGCAGTCAGCACCTGACCCTGATGGTCTTTTGGTCATTGCCTGACCTCATTCCTCCTCATCCTTCATATTACAGAGGAGTAGAGTGAACTGCAAGCCCTCCTCTCTGGATTTAAGCAACATTTGATAACAAAGATCACATTTGAAAGGGGATGAAGCAAGACCAGCTGTTGCTCAGTTGCAGGAGGCTAACTCCCTGCAAAATCCCACATCCAAGAAGAACTGACAGGAAAGGACCCTGCAATTGCTTCTCTAGACTGTATTTAGTGCAGGCAGGTGTGGTTCTGGTGTTTGTTAATTTTTAGGCTCAAGTGCTTGTCAGATATGAATAAAGGGGATTCCTCCTCTTCCAGGGGTCGCAGCTGTACATAAAGTAAAACCTAAAATTAAAAACAATGACTTTCACTGAGGAATGCAGGAAATGTTGTGATGTGCTTTCATTGCAAACCACTTGAAAGCAGAATTGCTGTGGAAATAAAGCAACTCCAAATGCACTGAACTTGCTGACTCAGTTGGTCCAGAAAAAAAGAGAAAAAACTACAAGTCAGCAATTTGAAGCAGCAGCAACAGCAGCAAATGTACTGTATCTGCAGCACTAATGTAATGTGCATTGCAACATCATATTTCCCTGCATGCTGTGCTCAGGGGTTTGATGAGCCACAGCTTTTTAGATGAAGCTTAGGATTTGCTGCACATTACATAAGAGACTTTCCTCTAGAGCTGAGACTGGTAGACGTTGGAACCACCCAGATCCTAAAGAAACAGGACATTTAAAGGGAGCAATTTCCTCCAGCTTCCTTCTGACCCTGATCTGAGGCACGCAGCAATCCAAAAACCAGCACAGGTCTAGCCAATTCTCCTAATGCACCCAGAATTATCAGCACTGCAGCATTTTCCATTCAAAACAGGTTATGCAAATAACCTATTGCCACATGCAAATGATTGAATTGATTTTTGGTAATCTTTCAAACAATTTCCCAGGATTTATCAGTGCCTAAGAAGTAAAATATTAGCATAAAAGTGGGCATCTCTTCACTTCAAATTTTCCATTTTATGTTCCACTTTAATAGCGGCCATAAGAAATTATCAGCAGCTGTTAAAAATCTCTTTTTAAAAAGGATATATCCTCTGGTCTGTGGAGGGACAATAGAAGAAAAAGCTATGAGGGAATTGTGAAATAACAGTTCCTGCTTCAATATTGCAATACATTTCTGCATTCCTGAAGCTGCACACAATGCTACTTGGAAGTTTAATGATCAGGAACCATGACATTATATGATTAAATTATGCCAAATATTAATATAAGCTTTTTTTAAGGAGGGTAACTGCATTTAAAGTAGGAGTTGTAGGGGTCATTTTATCCTTTGCACATTATATTGGACAACTTTTAAATAAAAAGTATTCAGAAATTAAATATAGAAACCCACTGGAACTAATTCTTTCCCCCTTTGTTTTGTCCTTCTGAAGTTCCTATCTTGCTGCTTCTGCTCATGAAAATCATGCAAGAGGATTTTATTTGCTGCTACCAAAATCCCAAACATCAAGTTTTTTGTGTGTTCTGATGGAGTTGGCCACTCTTGCAAAGTCTGGCCTTACTTTCTGCTATTTCTTTCTCTAACTTATCTGAGTATTGCTCATTGTCTGTTCAGAGCTCTCTGATCTTCTCTATCACAGCAATTGATTACATTAATTTAACCCCCACCATGGGCATCCCATGCTATGCCTCCTTTTCCCCTTCTAGTTTCCCTAATTTTCCAAACACTGGGATATCCAAGAGTGACTAACAACCAGTTCATACACAAATATTTCCCCATCATGTTTAAAACCCTCCACACTGCTCTGCTACAAGAATGAGGCAAGATGGAGCTAAGCACTTTGAAAAAGCAGAGGGCACATGGAAAACTTCCAGGATTAAAAGGATCCCACAAAATATCAGAGACCACTTCTTAGAAATGCTCTGCTTATGCTAGAATAGTGCCTCTAGCCTTCGTTTTCCAGGAAAATTGCCATGACCATGTAACCAGCAGAATGGAGCAGCTTGGTCATCCTCAGAGAAAGCGAGCTTTAATAATGGTGCTTATTCTCCCTGAGGAATATTTCTGGATAGAGAACACCAGTGTTTTGCTTTTCTAGTGGCAGTTCCCAGCCATGCCACGAGAGCCATGGTTCTCCCAGCCCGGAGCTGGTGCAGTCCATCACTCATGAGCAGCTGACAGCCCAAGTGTTCTGTGTGGAGCCTGTGCAGCCACACGGTTGGGCTCGGGATGGTTGTGGTCTCTGCAGAGGGAAAGGAGATGAAAATCATCAGCAGAGAGTGGCCAAGGAGTTCTCCAGCTCTGATTTACTCGCTGCTCTTGGCTCATCACTCCCCCTCTCTTTTCCTGAAGGATCCATCACCAAGCAGGTGGGTTCATGGAATAGTAACAGCAATTAGCTGCATTGTAGTTACTTTATTCCACAAGCTCAGGGATAACTGTGCTCAGACCTGTTTCTCTCAAAATACTGAAAGCAAACTTGAAGCATCCCATACTTTTAATTCTTTACATGGCTGTGACCTTGTCTTCCAGCCTTGAAATACAGGGTAATTTAAACTCCAAGTGGCTCCAAGAGAAAAAATAAAGACTGGAACAAGAGTACATTAATTCAAGTGACATTTAGGTCAGTGCAATCTTTGGTTCACTCACAAGAAACCAATTTAAAGTCCAGGAGAGTAATAAAGCTGAGTGGCAAGAGGCAGCTCCAAGCTAGCACTGTGAAAGGAAGGAGAGAAATCCTTGCACTAGAATCTTTGTTTCTCCTAATTTCAAGTAAGAGATGGAGGACAGAGAAACTTGCTAAATTATTATTATTTACTTATTTCTCCCACAATAAGAACCATAATCCAGTGTTGTGACATGGACCATTGGCATGGCTTTTTACCCTTGTTTTCATCCTTAAGTGGCCCAAGTGGAATATCTTCTGATATTGAGGGGTTACTTTTAATTGGCATAAATCACAACCTCGGGTCTGACGCTCATTTTCATCAGCTAAAATCAGAAACCTCTTAAATTGTATTTTTTTTGTTTCCCCACAAGTTAATTTTCTTAGCTCAGGATGGCTCATCCATCCTGATATTGTACCTGTAACAGAAAGAAATGAGTGTAAGAGTTCCTGTCATTTGGGTCAGTAAATGAAACAGAAAGTCCTTCTGGTGATTGTGGTTTCTGTGCTGTCCATCCTTGCTGCTGAAGGTCTGGTTAATGGTTGTATGGACTAAATGCTGAAAAATTAATCCTTTCATTTAACTGACTGTGAAGATGGGAGAATTCCCAGAACACTCCAGAGTGTATCTGTCACAGGTGGTATTACAGCTACAGCAGGTCTAGCCGGGTACTGCAACCAGATCCGGAATTTTGAGTTGCCACAGACAGTCATTCCTAGCCATGCTTTTGTAAGATGTGTACACCTGTAATTCTCTCCATTCTTACAGGCATGGAAACACCCAAAAACTTCTCTGAGCATGGATTGTTCCCCAGGCATCCCTCACTTAGGGAACAGCAGAAGAAATTGGGCACCAGCGTGGAACAGCGATAGAAATATTTGCGTGCTGAATTCCTGGAACTGGACCATGTCCCTGTGCAAAGTTTACTTGTATTCTTTCTACTGCTTGTTTCTTAAGAATGACTGGCCAATTGGATTTTCACTCCAGCTGGTTATTCCCACATACTTTGGATTTTATTCAACCTGTACTCCCAAGTTGGTTGTGGTTTTTTTGCAGTATCAGCCAGTAGTCAGGCAAACAAGGTATTGTAAACCTAACCATAAAAGGTATGTGAAACTCAAGCTGTGAAAAAAATCCTCTTGCTCTAATGGAGGAAATGGAAGAATTACTATACAAGGAAGATGTGACCACCATGCTGAATAAAACACCTACGCAGGTTAATTTTGCAAATATAGACACGAACTATTTAAAGAAAGCAAGAGCTAGGAAAGAGAGGGATTCTCAGGAAAATTTTAAATGCAACAGGTGAGGTTATAGATGTGCTGTGGAATTTCTGATGAGGATGGATATTTGCACATATGCTCCTTCTTGCCAGTAGACTTCAGTGGAAAATGCAGCTACTTGAAGGCATTCTGTGTCTAAAAGAAAAACATTAATAATGGAATTTTTATGGACTTTTAGAGTTCAGATGGTCTCCAATGATCTATCAAAAATTGCAAAACTTCCAACAAATTAACAGTCAATATGCTACAGATTATCATTCAAGGAAAACTTTTTAAAGATGAGCATTTTATTCTTTGGAAGAGAAGTGATGAAAAATCAAACCACCTTTCTCAGGACAGAAAAGAAAAAAATCAACTACATCAAAAAGCTGAAAGCAAATCAAACAAAGGATGTACTATGCTGAGGGACAGGAATCCATGCACATTCTGCAAAAATGCTGAGATAATAGACAATTCTGACAAGTCAGCCTTTGTTTCCAAGGCAAGAAAAATCAACTTGGATTTATGTTTTTGAATGCGTGCGTTTGATCTGTGTGCGAGGGCAATGACAGTCACTCAGAATAGGAGACCTTTGGTATTAGCTGACAGGTTTGGGTCATAGGTAAGACTTGTAACCAAGAGTAGAGCACCAATAATAAAATTAAAGTGCAAAAAATAATCAGTCTGCAAAATGGTGGCTTTAGCATGCTGAGATTAAGCACACCCAGAATGGCAATCCACTAATACATCTCATTAATAGCAATTAGCAATTAGAGAAGCACTTTTCTAACTGAGATTGAAGGTAAGAGCTGACAATAACACTGAATGTTTGCCTGTGTTGTTAATATACAACACTTTTTTTGCTGCTGTTGTCAGAAAGAGCCCAAATAAATCTGAGAAAAAATAAAAATATCAATAAGATGACTCTTTCCACAGTAGTTATGCAGGAAGTCCTGTGACATCTCCATCACCTTCTGGTTTTAAGTGTCCATGACCTAAGAAACATCTGACTGCGCTGACTTCAATGCAACCTTAAAGATCTTCCTTATGAATTCAGTCTTATGTTAGGGTTCAGCAAATCTCAGAAGTCTCAGAATTTAGATCAGATCAGATTTGGGTAGGAATTCAAACTATGTGACAGTGAATGGTGTCAAACCTCTGATATATAAGCCTGGAATGTCCCTCTGTTAACAGACCTAAAGGGATCTCTCTGCAGCTCATGTGAATCTAAGGGGGTGGGTACCAAACCCAAGAGCATCTAGATCAGTGTGAGATTGTGCTGCTATCAAACAAGGGCTTGCACCATACACAGATTTGGGACTTGACTCTTTCAATTCCTTGAGTAATGAGCACACTGTGCACACTGACACAAACCTGGCTGCATCCAGCACACAGAAACAAACCAGGTGCCTCCGTGCTGGGTGGGGATCTGCCCCTGCTCCACCGCTCATGTGACAGGACATGGATACATCAGGAGCCGGGACATCATCCTTGACCTTGCTTAGGAGCACTCTGCATGAGCCCTCAGGAGGAATCAAAGCCTCAGCACCATAAAGCACCAGCTCAGCCCTGCCCTGTTTCACTTCTGTGTCCAGGAAGTGACCACTCCTCTGTTAGCACTCGGTGGCTTTGTTAGGAGTCCCACTGCTGAAAGTTTAGGGTGGAGAGAGGCAGCTGTGCCATTGAGAGATGGACTCCTTGTGGCAAAGGGGAAACACCAGGCAGGCTGGGAAAACGTGCAGAAATTTGGTTCTATAGTGATGATCCCATCACATTTAGGAATTTTATCTTTGCAGGGGAAAAAAAACCAACAAAAAACCCAAAAAACCCACTAAAACATACAGCTATAAATTGTAGTCTGCAACTCAAAGCTTGGCCAGCATATCAGACTCAGTGAGGCCATGTGATTCTGGCAGGTGTAACTGCAGCAGTAAAATTCTTACGTACCTCATGCACTGAAAGCCTGTTGCTGTTATACAACGTTCTCTGGTCCAAGTGCTTTTCCTTAAGGCATCATTTTCTTCTCCAGTTTAGATGGTCCATAGCAATACTTACAAACATCAAGGAGTCAACCTATTCTGAGGCAAAGCACTTTCTGCTTAGAACATATGTAGAAGTATTTTTGTATGTAGAAGTATTTTTGAGGTGTTATTACACGGACCTTTAAATCGTGATCTTTCTGACACTGAAGAAATTAAAATTACCTACTCATTCTTAAGCTAAATTTCTCCTCCCCTCCCACTCCTAGCCTTTTTCTGGAAGTTCTGCTGCTCACTGAAAGAAGCTGCAGAGGCAACAGGCTAACAACATTTGTTTACCGTGGATCTCCCTTTGAAGGGTGATTACAACAACATCATTCTGCATATCCGGAGGGTGGATTTCTTATCTCCCTGAAGGAGAAGGAGAACAATCACATATTTGATAAGTTCAAACAAAAGCGCACACAATTATAGGAAGTGAAGTGTTTGCTAGAAGAGGGCAGTTTATACAAACCCCATTTTTATAACCCCATTACATACATTTATTTCGCGACAGCTTTCAGGAGCAATGTTCTGCAACCCTGCAGTATCTCTCCTTTGTGGTGACACGTGAAATATTTTCCACTTGAAAACTGACACCAAAAGGGAAGCACTCTGCAGAAAAGAGTCACTACGAGAACTTTGCTCTGTGTCCACTCTCGCCCCCACCCACCTCACACTCCAAGGTGACGGTAAATCCATACAAGGCTGCCTTTCCACCTGCAGGAACAGTGGTGAGAACTGTGTGGGCAGGAGGGGCACTTGCTTCCACGTTAGCTCTGGAAGGGACCTGCTGTTCCAGGCCCCAAAGCAGCAGCAGTGCCCAGGAATAAAATTTAGAGGCAGTTTGTGGTGTGGAGGCTGCACACTCCTGACAGGACAGGACAGGGTTTTGTGGCTGCAGATATGGAAGAGGGACTGCTGGGAAAAGGCATCACATTCCAAAGGCAGAGGTCTTTGCCCAAATTTCCAGCTCTAAAAAGATACTCACAAGGGTAGATTGGTTTGACACATAAGTGATATGGTTCACTGAATGGGTTCCAGCGAGGCATATCACACCACGTAAGAGCATGCAGCACTGAAAGGCTGGAGATTCAGGTGATCTGAATGTGACTGGATCATGGGGAAGAAAGGAATTTCTTCCTAGTGGAAGAAGGAGAGAGGAAAGAGGGGAGGAGGAGAGGAGAGGAGAGGAGAGGAGAGGAGAGGAGAGGAGAGGAGAGGAGAGGAGAGCA
>NW_024581058.1:1477506-1518242 GCF_017639235.1 Corvus kubaryi
AGGAGAGGAGAGGAGAGGAGAGGAGAGGAGAGGAGAGGAGATTCTGGTTGTCTTTAGCACTTCCTAAACACTCATAACTTGTCTACAACCTAAATGACACCACTATCTAAGAAAATAAGATCTAATTGTGTTCTAAATGTAAAAAAAAAAAAAAAAAAAAAAAGAAAAGAAAGAAAGAAAGAAAATAGAAGTAAAAAAGGCATTTCCTACATGGATTGAGTAGGGAAGACTTCCTTGATGTTATCTGTAGGTTTTCACAAAGGTAATCCTCCAGCCTGAAAATCCAGATTCCAGCAGGAGTGAGGAAGCTTTTCAGGATCAGATTGTAGTGTTTATTTACAAAAAAATGCCAGTAAAGCTACAGAGATGGGCACAAACAGAGCATCTCAGCACAGTGAGCTTATACCTCAGCGATAGTGCTGTAAAGATACTTCAGACAGGTACAGGTAAATCCAGTCAAAAGGGAAAATAGCTTACACTGGGCTCGTTTGGGTCTGAATGACTTTAGATCTCTGCTATTGTTGTACCTGTGTCTGGCACTCGAAAAGGGAAAAAAGATCAGTGACAGCAGTTGTTCAGTGACCACAAAAAGAACGTGTTCCGCAGGCTGCTCAACCTTGAATGTTTCTGTAAATAGAATTCTGCCCGGAATATTTAAGGCTTTCATCACAATTCGTGTATTCTGTTCATAGCACTGACTGGTTTATTACCTTAGCATTATGCCATATGTAAAAAAAAAAAAAAGCTTTTACAGGCTTATTATCCTGAAGATTTGTGTGCACACAAAAAATGGTTGTACATGTTCACAGAGCCAAGGCCAAAAAAAGACTAGTTTAGGAACAAGTATTTCTTTTGCTGGAAAACTTCCATTTCTCTTTTTGATGTAATGCATAAGTGACTGCCATGGAAATGTAATGCTGAGGCTCAGTCCCAATGCCACCAAGATAAAAGGCAAAATTGTCTTTGACTTCCACACGTGGAAATTATTTTTCTGGCCTCATTGGAAGGTTCAAAAAGTGAAGATATATGTTGCGTTTTAAGGCAAGCATATTAATTTTCTTCAGACATGTGCAACTAACTGAAACAGAGACACCTTTCTTTGCTGATTTATGCAGGGTGACTGGGAAAATAGTGCACAGAAAAATACCTTCCTTCCTACATGCTTGGATTCTTGTCCTTCAGCATATATAGATCCAAGTAGTATTTTGGCTCCCAAATTTTTAATGTTAATGATTTACTTCTGGTTTCCTGTAAATATGGAAGATCTGGCTGCCTTTTCCAGGAAGAATAAAGAATTCTCTTTGATTGCCTTTTGTTATGCAACATTCTGCAGGAAAATGTTGCATCAACTTCTGCAAGGTATAATTGCACGAGGCATGGAAGGGAGCACAATCCTGTAAACACATCCAAATTCACTTTTGCTCTTTTTCTCCTTTCTTAGACAAAGTTTCCATCACCAGGAGCTTTGGCATTAGAGAGGCTGTTGGAATAAGTGAAGAGGCAGAAGTGTCATCTGGTTAACACCCAAGCAAAAGCAAAAGCAGAGTCACAGACATGAAAGCCATCGCAGATATCCTCCTGTTTATGATGTGACTGTAAAGCGTGCTACGACCTTAAGGCAATACATGTGAATTACCCTCAGCAGATCTCTGATGTTATAAAAGTAATGGCAAGATCTTTTCTGAATTGCTGATAACTCTATCTGTCACAGCTTGGTTTGTTTGTTTTAAATTGCATTCTTACAAGCAGCAGGAACTCTTGATGCTATAGAGCTATAGATTTTTTTTTTTCAAGTTTAAAAGATTGGATCATATCCAATAGATCTGTTCATCAAAACAAGACAGCAATCTTGCCAGGGCAAAAGTCCACAAATGTGTGCCTTAGTTTTGATTCCATGTCTCCAGCAGCATGGAAAAGTTTTTCCTGTAGGAGAGCAGGAACAAGCCTGTCGTCGGGAGCACTCTAACCCTATAAAACACATACAGACAAGAATTCACAGGGCTGGCTTCAGTGCTTATGAGCAAGCTCCCAGCTGCAGAGGGGATGTGTATATAGTTGGCTTCATACCTGAAAAGGTGGGGATAATCACTAAAGAGAGCCCGTACCCCAGACTGGCACAAATTTATGCTGGGCCCCAGCTGTGCTTACTTACACAACCCCCAGAATTACTAAGTTACCCCAAATCACATTCCCCATGTCCTTAGGAGCAGGTGAAAACTCCTCCCATCCCTACAGGAGATCTAGTTTGGGAGAGGTTGGAGTCAGTTTGGCTCAGGTACAAAAGACACAGCATTTATTTCCTAATATCATGAACACCTGAACATATGCAAAAAAAAAATGCAGATAAAATAATCTTATCACACCTTTCATTAAGCACTAGAAAACCTGGGCTGATAGGCCTCGCTGTTATGCAAAGGAAGACTGGGTTGGGAAGAATGAAAACACAGGCTGTGGAAAACAAGAGTTGTTTAGAAAGTTAAATGAGCTATTAGTTTTAAGGGAAAGTGTCACTATTAATTGTTATCTATTAGTTAGCAAGTCAATCAGCGACTGGTACCTGCCAGTAACCCTACAGCTAAGATTAATTGCCTTCCTATTATTGCTTGGTTTGGGAAAAGGTATTTCTTGACATTAAGATCACTGTTATATCCTGGACTCAACACAGAGTGGCACAGAGGAAGGAGCTATAATATATTTAATATTTCTCTTTGGAGAACAAGAGGAAGCACAGTTACATTAGGGGCAGGAATGCCACTGACTTGTCCTGAGTTTAACATGGTACATCAAGATCGTGCAAAGTATAAAACTATTTCTTTGGAAAAGGAGCAGATATCAGAAGATCTTTGTCAGAGACAGAGCTACATAAATTAAAGTCAAACACAGAACAAATCTCTGCAATGTCTGCTGAAGCGGCAGCTCAGACAGCTCTGAGAATCTCTAGGTGACCCAGTTTCAAAAAAAACCCCATTTTATAGGAATAAAGCTAATATCAGGTATTCCCAGTGGTGTCAGGCAGAGAAGCACACCCTGAGGCAGGACTCCCCAAACCTTCCTGCACAGCCCTGCCACACAGGCAGCTCAGCTAACCAGAAAAGGGCATTGCATTCTTCTCTGCACATGCAATTAAATTGTGTGAATCTAAGGCGAGCATGCTGCATTTAAACAATGAAGTCAGCCAATAAATCTCACTGCTGTCTAATTCTTCCAGGGCTGCAGCCTCAGCCCACACCTCCAAGATAAATGAGGATGTTCACCATGAGCTCCTGCAATCACAGCCAATAATGGTCCTTCTACAGAGTGATCCCACTGATTTTAGTCCCGTTATTTTCAGCTTACTCTGACATGAGTGGAATGCCCATCCCATTGACATGGACAGCAATCTGCCCATGGGCTGCAGAATATTTGGTGTCCCCTGGTCTCAACCCTAAGAAACAAGAGTTTCAGAATTAATCACAGCTCCTCCTCTTCTGTCACTCACTGCAAGCAGGAAGGAAATTGCTTTTAACAAATATATTTAAACAAGCTTGGTTGCATTAATTAGTTCTCCTACGACGTTCACTTCAGTTCTTCTTGTTATTCCATTTTAGACTGTAACTAACTCTGTGTTTTTAAGTAAATGAACTCGTTTGAACACTTGGTTCTGTATTTTTCCTGTCTGTTAATAGCTGAGCCATTCAGTTTGGGACTGCAGCACCCTCAGAATTCCTGAGAAAACTGAGTCATCCCATCATTGCTCACAGGAGGGCTGTACAGCTGGGTATTACTGCCACCTAGTTTTCAACTTTTATTATTATTATTATTACCTAGACATTTGCATTTTCCATGGTAAAAAAAAAATACATATATAAAACCTGACAATTTTCATTTTAGTCATATATGTATATATATATATCTTCTGTGATGTATTTAAATGGTTGAAAATTGTGCAGTGATAAACTATTACTGAATAAAATCTGCATGCATCTAGATGCAATCTTGAAATTCTTATTAAGGGGAGATATTACTAACCCCAAATATAAACACAGTGTGAAAATCCAACTTAAATTGGCTATGCAGGATCAAAACAAGAGCAAATTTTGCCACATTGTAGGAGTTTGTAGATCTATTGTTAAACTTTGCCAGCTTACACAGAATCTACTAACTTTTATTATGGATCTTTTTCGGTGCAATGGTCAAATAACACTTTTCTCCTTAATATAGGTGCTGTACCAAAGTCTTGAAGAAAGTCCTTGCAGTATAAGACTCCTCTGTGAGATAACATATATTTTTCATTTCGAGGTGTAGAAAGAGAACTTTCATATTGGGATAGTTCCTTTTAGACCAAGATAAGAACTAAAAGTTTAGCAAAAAAAAAAAAAAACAGAGAAATGTGGAGAACAATTAAAGCAACTTTTGAAACCTCATATAAATTCCTTTTTGAGGCCTGAGAAAGGAACTGTTGGGATTCTCCATTTCAGTGACCTTTTTGCTTTTATGCTGGTTCTGTGGTTTCTGACTCTGACTAGGAATGCCTGTGGGAACCCATACAAATGGGAGGTTAAATTCAGAACCCAGCTGAGCAACCTTTCACAAGATGTGAAATAGTAAAATATATTGCCACAGGCAGGTTCCAGTCTCGAAAACAAAAAATTAAAAAATGGCTCATAAGTGAAATTTAACTGTTAGAGCTGGGGCTCTGTTACACCAAGGCAGAGTAACATGTTTTGTATCTTATCCAGTGCAATTCTACTGAACCAGATGAGGAGGAGGAAGTCTGCTCTTTGCTGCAACTGAATTTTGTCCATTCTTTCAACAAACAGCATGGCAAAAAATTAGGCCATTTCATTGTGTTTGTGTGCAGCAATCACACCCAAAAGCCGCTCCATAAATCTCCTAAAGGAGCCTGAATTCTCCTTCATGGAAGTGAAAGATTTGTGTGACAGTTTTTTGTGGCAGCAAGAGCAAGCACACTGATGATGTTGGTCTTTATTTTTACCAAAACAGCTTTAATGACTGGAAGTAAAACAAGATGTTTGTGAACTTCAGGCATGATGCAACCTGAGGAATTTGGCACGGTGGATGGGTTGACAAGGCATGATTCTGAAGGAGGCTTTTCAAGACAAAACTGAGACATCTATATTAATGCAGGTTGAGAGGCCACAGATGTCTCCAAGCACTCTCCCTTGTTTTTTAAATTGTTATTGAAAGACGAAATTCTATTTGAACTCAGGTCCTAGGCCCCTGGGCTTGAAAACCATATTGTGCACCCCCCACCGTGCTCAGGTTAAGCTCATTCAAACTATTTCTCCAGCTACAGTATGGATCACACTCAGTTTTTCTTTTCTCCCCTAACAGGTTTGTTTCTGGTCATAAATTCTCAATCAGTGGGCAAGCCACATTGTACAATTTCGTAAATAGTGTAGTTAAAACATGTTTAAAGTCAAAAGAAAAAGGATCTGACAATGGAGCATTGTCCCCTTTCGCAGAACTGAAGTGTACCTTCTTTGATTCGGTAACCTTGCTGCACTTTGGTATGAAATTGCCCCTTTTTCCATCAAACTTGCATTTAAAGTGCCTCATTAGCATGTCTCACCGGATCAGTAACGATTCTGCAAACCCAACACTCGTCTCAGTCAAGCCACCATAGTTTTTCTATCTGTTTAACATCTAAAACTCCTTGACAAAGTTCCTTTTAAAATTTACTCCTTTTGTTTCTCCTTGGGTTTTCTGCAAAGATCTTTAAACTTCGATGTACTCCAAGATGACTCCTGAACAAAAATCATGTCTAGCCCAGCTAGTAAATCTACCCTCCATTCAATGGGATTAAATAAGTGCTTCACGGCTATTGTAGAAGCCTCTAAAAAGGATCTTGCATCTTTAAGAGTTTCCTACAATAAATTAAACACATCTCACCCGTTGTAAAAGAAAAAAAAAGAAAAAAAAGAGGAGACTTGATCCAGCACAGGGGAGCCACTGTGGACCCACAGTGATGCCATACATCTAGCACCAAAACACACGCAGATAACAGAGCCTAAATGAACAGCAACAGCCAATGGAAGAGGAATTTCATTTCTTTAGGAACTCAGCCTTGGGCTTCCCATCAGTAAAACACAACCAGCAAAATGAAATAACTGTAACATATTAAAAATCTGAAACTGTGTGGGTTATTAAAGAGGAACATGGCAGGTTTCTAGTTTGAATTTGCAGTACCTCAGCCAGGAAATTCTTGTTTCTTCTGAAATATGTAATACCTCAAGGTCAGTGCTCAGATTGATCTGAGCTCTTCTTAAACACAGGCACAGGAGTAACCCTACTGATATCACTGAGACTGGTGCCTTGCTTAAGGTTAATCGTGTTTAAACTCAGAGCCAACACGCTCAATCCAAACCTCTCAGATCATTCTGCTCATTTATGAACTGGAACAGAGAAAACTAGAACTCTTTGAACCAAAAACAGCATTGAAAAAAAAAGTTTGGTGAAAAGAAAAAAAAAGACATCTGTGCACAGAAATAACAAGAGCACCTCAATTTAACATAAAGTCCTGCAGGCTGAGAAGAGGCTACAAACCACAGGATCATCAGCATGAGTGTGACCTAAATTAACATTCATTACCCTCAAAGGCTACTGAATCATCTGTCTGAAAATCATCCCCATTTTTTGAGTGTTGAACAACCTACCTGAAGTGAACCAGCATTTCAAAGCTGCGTTCAGAACACAGGAGAAAAACCTGCCAGCATGACTGGGCACCAGTACAGTAACTTTGCTGTAGCAAAGAACATAGTCAATAAATTTGGAAATACCTTTTAATTCTTATGTGAAGATAAAGGCCTTCACTGTATTCTTTCTAGTCATTACCTGGAGAGGGAAGTAATGTAACCCAGCAAGTTCAAATTCTCCCTTAAAACCACAGGACTAATCAACCACAGATCATTAGCTGGATGCTCTGTATCCCAAGTGTAAATGCAGTGCGGGCAGTGGAAGCAGTGATTAAAGAAGACTGAAAAAAACCCTCTCGCTTTAATCCACCAGAGTTTACTAATTTTATTGTCCAAACATTAAGGTAAACCTAATTTCTGTGCTTTCCTGGTGTACATGGCACAATCCTCTTGTCCCTGAGGTCACCATTTAAGGTGAGAGCAGAATCAGTCACATTCAGTCACTTTTCCTGTCCCCCAGGCTGGACAGAGTTTGCAGAGCTGGGAATTACACCATAATTTTGCAACCCTTTTCCGTGTAGCCACTCTTGTTTCCCCCCTGCAGGGACCCTGCTGCTGCAGAAGTCACTCAGAGCTATAACTGGCATCAATTCTCACAGCTTTGTTGGAGGTTATTGGTGCTTTCTGATAGTTCCTGGTGGTAGCCTTTTGTCCAACAACAACTACCCCTCACAAGTTTCCAAGCCTGAAAAACATTCAAACCCAGAAAACTGGCTGATTCACAGCACAATCTTTCTATTTCTAGGTCAGTCTCATCCTTTCTGAAGGTCTAACTCATAAGTTTTGACCTGCTGGTCTTTGTGACATCCAACCAAACACCAGCTGATGTGCTTTGGTCCAAAGTGAGCTTTAGTGAGCCTTTTCTTTATATCAAAAGGATCTACAAGTCAGTGTTTTTGTAATGTTAGTTGAGAATCCTTAAAGTACTGATATATAAGGAGCAATATTTTATTAGTTATGATATTAGTTATTCTTAACTTCCCACAGTAAAAGCCACACAGATCATCTCTTTTGGTTTGGTGTTTATTACAAATCTACAGCATGGAAAAAATTCACCATGATTTGGAAAAAGGGGGTGACTGCCCAAGTGTGTCTGCCCAAGGTTTAAGTGCTGTATACATTAGCCCAACATTAGACCTGCCAGGAAACGATCATCTATGGACAATGAAGGTCTCTTCTCCCAAGTTAGCTAGTGGTAGGACAAGAGGAAAGGGTCTCAAGCTGCACCAGAGGAGGTTTAGATCAGATATTAGGAAAAATTTCTTCACCAAAAGGGTTTTCAAGCACTGGAACAGGCTGTCCAGGGCACTGATGGAGTCACCATTCCTGGAGGTATTTAAAAGCCACTAAAATGTGGCACCTGGAGACATGGTTTAGTGGTGAACATGGTTGGGGAAAGACTGGACTTGGTGATCTTGGAGGTCTTTTCCAATATAAACAATTCTATGATTCTATAAGGGAAGGAGTGTTTCCAAAGAATTATTGACGATATCCAACAATAAATGTAAACTATTCATAAATTGTTTTATTTTAATTATTCCTGATCCTCTGGCAGTGGTTCTGTCACTTCCTCACAGCAACACAACAGCAGTCAACTAGTCCAGACCTGGAGTTTTAAGCTGCAAATCTCTAAATTGTGAAATAAAACCAGAATCTACAGAGCCTCTCCCCAACACCATGAGGTTGCTCCTCGTCCAGCTGCTCCCTCTTGGTTGCTGCACTCCTCCATTTGGGACACACACACTGCCCACCCTTCTGCCATTCCCCTGCTCCCAAGGTTGGCTCTCAGACTCTGCAGGAAACAAAAACTGAGCTTTCTTTAGTTAGGCAGGACACTAGAGTTTACCATCCTGACCTGAAGACAGGCCCTGTTCCTCCTGGCAAGCTCCAACAGCAATTACCAACAGAACAAAGTCATAGGAAATGGTTTGCTTTTTGTTTTTTAATTCCACAGGGTATGTCAAGGACAAGCTTTCCTGTTCTAGCCTTTTTATAGCTGATAACTTATGTAGCCACAGATTCTAGAGAAGAGAAGGAAATGCAAAGCTGTCTGCCAAATGACAGCAGGCATGAATCAAACGAAAAAGAAAAGGAAAAAGAAAAAAAAAGAAAAAGAAAAAAGAAAAAAAAGAAAAAAGTAAAAAGAAAAAAGAAAAAAAAGAAAAAATAAAAAAGGAAGAAGAAAAAGAAAAAGAAAAAGAAAAAGAAAAAGAAAAAGAAAAAGAAAAAGAAAAAGAAAAAGAAAAAGAAAAAGGAAAGGAAAAAGAAAGAGAAAATAATAAAATAGAATGGTGGAAAGGAACCTGATGCCTTGTAACAATGGAGGGCTGAAGACATTGAAAATTCACAAGCCTTTCATTGTCCATCTAATGCTGGCATTAAGGGTCAAATTCTATGGACCACAGAAAATCAGTTCAGAAACCAATTACCACAAGTTACAGCTGGAAAAATGGAGGATAGTATTAAATATCATTTAATAATAATTCAATAATTAGATGCTTTTGTTTGGTTCCAACACCAACAAGAGCTGAGTGAAATTGTGTCTTCATTTATTCTGAATTTCTAGGTCTGATTTCTTCCAATCTCAGCCAGGAAAGATTTCAGAGCACTTGCTACAAAATTACAGCAGCCACTTAGAGAGGTGGATCATTCGGAAAAGCATCACCTTTGTGATATTCTAACACAAAAAGAGAGGCAGTCTATCATGAGGGACCTCAAAAAAAAACCCAAACCAAATGCAAATTTAAAAATCCCAGTCAGTGTTTTCTTTTCCATGTGCAGGATGTGATAATAATGAACTATAATATCTTGTTTCTCCCTGAGCCTTAGTACAGGGAATCACATCTTCACTGAGAGCCTTTAACAAAAATGCAACTTTCTGAAAGTCCCAGATTATGAATTCATTAATTTAGTCAAGCATCCAAAAGACACATAGATACAAAGTCAATTTGATAAATTAGGGATACATTTTTCTTTCTCCTTTTGTTTTTCTGTTGCTCCAAAAAGCCATTACTTGTTTCCTTACTTCAACTACCATCCATTTCCACAACATTCACAGAAGTTGTTGAATAATAACCATTATTCCTGCAAGAAAAGTCCTTCTGTTGCCAAGATGTGTGTGCATCCAAACAGGTCTTTCAGAGGAAATAACTGCTACAGAATACTTCATCTCCATGTTTTCCATAATGTTTTTTGATTCCTCTCACTGAATTACTATTAAAAAATCATGGAAAATCCTCTGGGTAGGAATAAAGACTTTGTACCACTTCCACAGAGCACTTGTAACATGTAGGTGCTGTAGAAAGAAAGTGACGATTGTATTCCACTTATTCCAAGCCCACTTTGGAAATTATACCCCAGAAAGAGCAGGAAATCCTGTTCCAAAATGCAGAGGTCACAGTGGTAGAATGACAGCTCCTATAAACACAGGACACTGAACAACATTTTAGGACAAAAGTAAAGACCAGAACGATCATGTAAAACACACACACAAGGATTAATTGAGAAGAAGAATTTGTTAATGAAGCAGAAATTCACAAGTGACACAGCAGCTCCTGAGGGAAGAAAGATCAGCTATGCAGGTACTGAATGCAAAGCATTTGTCTGACCCTTGAGAAGAAAAGCAAATGGCTTTTCAATAGGAAGTGCAACAAAACTTATAAAAAATAAGTAAAAGAAATCTTCCACTTTGAATTTGCCAGATAGTTATTAAGTCAATTAACAAATCAGGATGTAGGATCTCTCTGCTTGATGACACCCTAAATTGCACACCAGATAGAAGCACTCATTTAAAAAACCCACAATTATTTTTAGGTGAGAATTCTGTTAGAAAAAAGACCACTGAACCTATAGCCAAGCATAATTAAAGTTCTACAAGTGCTACTTCGCAGCCTAAAATTATGTTGCAGTCTAAACTTCTTCCCTGAAGAAGTAGGCTGATCAGGAAACACCATCTTCCAGTTTGAGGTCATGGATTTGGAGCAGCCTGGACCAGATTGCCACTGACCAAATGTTGCCCCCAGCTGACAGTCCCACACTGATCTACTTGAAAAGAAAAAGTGGAAAGCCTCGGTTTTCTTCTTAATGGACAGGTGTTCCCCTGACACAAAAACCCAACCCATCGTCCCATTTGGTTTGCAAACTGGAATCCTTATGGATAGCCTAAAAGGAAGACAATGGGTGGAAATGGCCATGGAAAGTTAATGACTCTTTCAGCGCCACAGATGGTCACTCAAAGTCCTCTAACTCCAGGAAATTGTCTCAAACTCCCTAATTCAATTAGAACCAAAAACCTAGAAAATCTCTGTACGAGCAGCAAATTCGACAGGAGTTTGCCACAGGATAAAGTGCAGGAAAAGGGACAAAGACTTTTTGATACCTACCCAGGCAGAAAGAAGATGTTTTATCACTCCGCAGAGCAGAGATTTAACAGCCACCACAGGACATGAAGGAACATTTAAATTTTGCAATCACGTTTTATACATTTTGACACCAGCAAAAAAATCCCTCAGAGAAGTGCAATCAAAATCATAATTAATCTGGTTTGATAGGAGAAGTTTCAATATTACCTAACTCGATTTGGTAAATTCCTAATTATTTACACATTTCTATTAATCCCATATAGTTTAAAACTGTGTTGTATCCACACCTCCCAATTTTCAAAGAGCAAAATCACTGAGAATAAATATTTTAATATACTGAACACAGACGAATAGCATTCATGTGACAAATACTGTCATGACAATAAGAGCTTTGAAACAACACTGGTATCTCCCTCAGAAATTGGAAAAAAAAGAATTTTGTCCATTTTTTTCAGTGAATTTGACAGATATCTCTGCTCCTTAGACTCCAGCCATATCCCTCTGAGGTGTGCTTCCATCTTTGTTGCTAAAGTTGGCTTTCTGAGAGAGATTTAAATTTAAACTCAATACTCTGGACATCCTTTTTATTTTCCATAGTGTCATTGTCTTTGTTCTGCACTTTAAGAAGCCTGACCTGAAACTAGCAATTCATCATACTGCCCAGTTAACAAAAAGGGAGAGCCTGTACAATGGAAAATGTTGCTGAGGGTCTGCTGCTGTTGCCAAGCTCTATCTAAAATCATTTCTTGATCAAGGTCCAGCCCATTTTATTTTTATCTCTTTCATAACACAAGAGAAACAACTTGGCTGAAGTCTGCAAACCATTGGTGGAAAGACAGAATAGCTACCGGGTACCAGAGTAGCTGGCAAGACACACAAGTGTTCCCAGACAGAACTATCAGGAGCATGTAAATAAAAACATAACTTCCATATAGCACTGCCACAGCCTGAGTGCTTTTTAAATCCATCTCTGAGGCAGCACCCACTTGTGCCCGGTTCAGCTGCAGACAACTGAGAGGCAAAGCACGACACTGATCCCAGAACTATCAGAACTGTGATCTGGATCCCTCTCAGCATCCCCCTGTGCCCATTTCTCCACTGGGAGCATAAGTCATTGGCAAATCCGGTTTGCATCTCGTCCCCTCGATTGCCAATATTTCATGGAAGTGAGTCTCTGACCTCTGTGTCAGTGTGTCTAAAATGCAGCATGGAAACCAGATTTAAATGAACCATTTCAATGAAAACCAAACCAGCAGTTGCTCACATTGAACAGATGATGCCCAAATATAGAAAATTAAGTGCAGGTTGAAAGCAATGCAGAGAGTCGAGTACAACCGGGGTTTTACCCAACACAAAAAAGTCACCGTCAGAGAAGGAAGCATTTCATTTCTGTTGACTCAATCTATTAATTAAGGTAAACACAACTCTTTTAATAAGTTCCAGGCAATTCATGTATTTTGGGCCTAGAAATGAGTAATTATCTTGTTTGTGACTAATCTCAGTAGGAAAACCATGAGGGCCAAGGGCCCTTTCAGAAACACACAGTCTGATGTGAGTACAGGAGACTGTACTGGAGGCATTTTTCTGCTTGCAAAGAGCATTTTACAATTATTACCCTTTTTCAAACTAAAAAAGGGTAAAGAAAGAATTCAGGCCTCTAAAACTACATCTGATTTTGTTTCTAAACCTAAACAGCCTTCAGATTACCATTTCTCACCCTATTCTCTGTCACAACTTAATGATCATTCACACATGAAGACTCACAAATGTGCACTCTGACAGCTTCAAAACAGGGAGAAACCAAGAGGCAATTTTTCCTCTCAGTCCTCGTCAAGGTCCTGGTATTATCCTGATTAAAGGAAATGCTTTATTTTGAGCCTGGCACCACATCTGTGGTCAGGTGCTGTGTGTACCACGTGGAGAAAAATGTACAAGGCCAATGTAATCTGCAGTAACGAAATTAAGGGGGCTTGGTTACCTGCACTGACTGAGAGGACCAGTCTTTCCATGACACAAGCTCACATTTGTAACTTTACAGTGCACATTAACCAAATAGTTTCCAGAGACATGAATTTCATGGATCTTTCCAAGGATTCTGGGGGTGGAAAAATATGTTCCATTTGAGAGCATGCTCTGTCTGTGCCACAGTGCCTGTGGCAGCCCATACTTTTTATTCATCTACATCCAGATCAAAGCATTCATCCCCAACAAGCACAACCATTGACATCAACAAGTTACTCCAAAAGAAGAGGTGTCTGAACATTTTCCATAGGTGTTTGAACAGAGTAAACGATGATCTCATACAAAAATAGCATCAAGGAAAAGCTAAGCCACAACCATACAGCAAAGCAGAACGTTTAGCTCAGAAAAAAAATCCTCCCTTTGAGCAAGGCAACTCCTCTTTCAGTGTCACCTCCAGGATCAGCTGCAAAGTACTCACACAACAGACAGAATTTTTCAAGCCTTTTCTGGAAAGCACAGTAGTGCACCTGGAAGATTCATGGATCAGACGTTCTGTTTGCGCTGTCTGGATATCTGGATGGCTTTGATTCATGTAGCACAGAATTTGTACAGAATCCAGCTGCTGCAAGCATAATGAAATTTATACATTAAATCTCTTCTCTGTGTTAAAGCTGCTCTCCAAAAAGGTTCTGGCAGCCCAGAAAAAAAAAAAATGGACCAGCAGGAATTTGCCAACTGTATGTTTTACTAAACTTTAGAGCTTTGTATAAATGTGTGATGTGTTGCAAGGCTCACCAATGTCAACACATCTGCAGTCAGGATAATTTTCCCTGTGCACTCTGTACTTGTTAGATACTGTTATAAGAGCTTGGTAATAACACATCCCAGATTTACCAAATGTATTAAGTCTTTATCCAGAATGCCTGGCAGGGATCAGAGCATGATACCTGTTAACTATTATTATTATTATTAATCATTCAAGGGTGCCAGGCAAATAAATGCATTTAGGATAAAATCCTAATTCTCCAGAAGTCTGGGATTTTTTCCACTGGTCTTTACAGAGCTAAGATTTCACTCCTGATCCCTGTCATAAAAACGACAACAACAAAAAATAGTAATAATCAGAATAAACAATAGACAGCACAATGCTGGGAGGTTGAGAAGAGAGGATAGTAAAACCAGAGACAGAACTCCATGGTTATGCAAACTTATTATGAAACATCACCATGCTTTTTTCAAAGCAAAGAAAATAACAACCCAAAATAGAAGGAGTGGAATAAAGTGTCAGTGACTGCATTACGCCGTTTCATAAAAGGGAACACAAAGATTCACAGAGGTTTGCACCAGTTCTTGGTTTTATGAAAACCAGATTACTTTGCAGCTGAAGAAGGAATTTAAGAAGGAAACTTAGAAGCTGAATTCCTGAGCAGGAATTTAAGGAAGGCTAGGTAAGAATTTTGAAAATGCAAACTTTTTGTCCAGTGTCAGTGAGCAGAACCATTTTCCATGATAGGGTGAGGATTTTGAGCTGTTGAGTTCTGACTCCCAGCCCCACACTCAGAAGAGGAGATTTTGAAACACCAGGTACTCTCCAGATGACATGGACATCACCTACCTGCCCTGGCTGTGTCCTTGTGTATGGGGCGGGGGAAAGGCACAGGAGAAAGGACACAGAGAAAAGGGGAGAACACAGAGAGGCTTGGTGAGTGTCACCAAACCCCAACACAGAATTGTTCACCAAGGTCTGAGTTTCCCTATTGTGGTTGAGCCAAGATTTATTAAAGCACAGCATGTGTTCACTTATTTCTATCCAAAATTAACTGAAAAGGCACTTTGCATCTGCTCTAAAGGAAAAAAAAAAAGAGAAAAGTTTGCTTATTTGGCAAACTTTGTTTAAAAATCTGTTTCTTCCAAGGTTTGTCTCTTTAGTTCTTTTTGTTTGTTTGATTGGCGTTTGGGGGGCTTTTTTGATTTTGTCCGTGGGTGTGTAGCTTTCTTCCCCTCCCGCACCTCTCTTGCTCCATCTGTTGACCTCACTTCAGCACATAGTTTCCCACTTACTTTGCCAAAAATGTATAAAACTTGGGGAGTCTGACCAATTTCTTTGTGACTTGTAACTGTATCATTAAACTAACATTTGCTCTGTTCGTCCCTGAAACTTTAATTAGGCTCTTCTGCTCCGTTTGCGCTTGTGCAGGCACGAGTGTGGAGCAACACTTCCACAGGGAAGTGATAGGGAATGGCCCTTCTTACAAACAAGCTGGGTGCAAAGCCAGAAACCCCAGTATTGAGTGTTTTACATCACCAAGTACCATCCTTTCTGCATACGAAATGCTTTCCTATGCAAAATATTTTCCTTGTCTTGCATTTCCATCAAAGCCCCCTTCTCTCTCCCTCTATCATCCCTGAATTCTGCTAGGCTGTGGACAATCATATTCCAAACCCTCCCCAGAGGCCCAGGGAAAAAGGTCCATTCCTTGAAAATTCAGTTTTCAGCCATGGGTACAGGCCACAGGGCTCACCTTATTTTCACCATTAAGTCTGGGGTCTCCAACACTAGTCTATTGCATTTGAAGAGTTGGATGAATACCTTGAAAAAGAAAGATCCTCCTGCATTAGAAGCACTAGCACAGGTAGGCAATAACTATGTTCACATATGAAGCAGCACTTGGGAACATTTTGGGAGCAAGTTTCCACAAAGCCCAAAAGAAGTAAATTACACTGAAAAAAGAAAACGCCGCAATTTTCAGAGTTAGAAACCATTTTGCCTTGTTTAAGTGATCCTTCACTAAATCTAGTATGTGTGGGTAGACACAGAGGATATATAATATTTTCTACCACTGCAATCAGCTCCCTGTTACTCCAACAGCTGCACTAGGAATCACCCAGTATTTCAGGGAACACTCTTAGAAATCAGATCTAGCTGTTTTTTGGATTTAGATCTATCTCAGGTAACATATCTTCTCTAAGAAGGAATGTTTACAAGCTCGGCTCTTTGACATAAGAATATGACCTTTTCAATGAAATGAGGACAGCGGTGCTTCCTCTTTTTCTCTGTGATCCCTTCCCACCACAACATCATTTCTTATTCACATGTTTTTCTTAGCTGCATTCAGTAGGTGTTACAACTGTCCTGCAATAAAGCTAAATCCTTACGAGGTGTTCCCTTCCATTGCCACACACTTGGAGAACATTTGAACCCACGTGACATTAAAAAAAAGAGAAGCCAAATCTCTCAAATCCTAATACTTTGGTTTGATTGTTACCTTTCAGTGTTGGCAGATGGGTGGATTTTCCTGGTACCCTCCCCAATTTCTTAGAGGAAGCATGAACCCAGAAGTATGTTCTCTGAAGAGATCACACCCTGAAAGAACAAAAGTAAGCATAGGGAAAAGATCCATTTACAAATACACTGGACAGGCACTGACTGACCACCCAGCAATGCTGGGAAGCTGTGTTTCATTAGAAGATTCCCGGGCACCTTGAACAAAGGAGAGATATACATGTGGAAAACCAGGAAAATGGTAAAATCCTGCCTCTAAATCCATTGTTCTTTAATAGAAAATCTCATTCCTTAAGGTAAAACATAGCTCAGCTCTGAAGCAGACACTGTTTCAAAGTACAGTCCCATCAGCACAGAGATCCAAGATGCAGCAAAGGCACATGAAAACAGAAAACACCATGTTTCTCCCCAAACTAGCACTGAACAGATCTAGGGCAGATCTCATGGAAAGGCACCTTCTGCAGGATTTCTCCTCCACTGTGTTCAGAAAGCATTTAAACATCACACAGAGTGTAAACTCGGGGTGTGGTCTCGTGGTCCTGGGGAAAGTGGGGCTCCTACAACCAGGTGGCCTTGGAGAGAATCCCCAGCCACAGTCCTTCCCAGCTCCAGGCACCCCAAGGGCAATCAAGTGTCCATCTTTATGAGCAGAGAGTGACAAGTAAGCACAGGAGATAAAAGAGACACTGTCACGACAGAAGATTTTTTTCTGGACCCTGGAAAGGTTCTAAAAGCCACATTTGCCACTCTAAAATGTACAGAATTCAACCATGATACTCAGAATTACTGAGCAAACAGTAGATTAATTCAGTTTATTCATCTAATCATGAGTCTGGGTGAAAAGGTATCTCCAGTATCTCTCCCTTCCCCCCAAAAAACAGAGATTACTTGGGAGAAATGGATAGGTGTTGCTTTTTCAATGACATAGAGAAACTGGTTTTTTATTTAATAAAAATACGGCGGTTTTAAATGAGTATGAAAAGTATATATTATCAAACCACATGAACTCCCCTCTGAAGTCCCCACACACAAAAAAGAGAAAAACACAATGGGCTAATTTCTAAACAAAGAGTTGTGCATTTTCCCATTTTAAACTGTTTATAAAAACTAAAACCCAGTCAAACTGTACTGAGAGTGAGAAACAAGGGCTTTCAATTCATCCATGCCTCTTCCTTCAAGCGTGCCTTTCACCATCTAAGAAAATCCCAAACAATAACAACATACTAAAAAGCCTAAACTTTTGGCTAAGTTTCCAGCTGCTAATTTTGTCTGTCATGAGCTGCTATTGTCAGTCTGAGGGAGGGATTGTTCCCAACTTTAAAAAAAAAAAAGAAAAGTAGAAGATGCAAAATATACTCAAAGTAACATCTGTGTTTTCTGATTTTATTAAAGCATTTTGCCTTTGTTAAACAGAAATAACAAAACACTGAGCCCATCCCATCAGTATTCATGACGTCTGCCTTTTCATACAAAACCCTCTGAAAGAAAATTCCCCCTGGAAAAAAAAAATACTTTCCTTATAAAAAAACCAGATTGTGAGACAGATGATTGCATTGTTTAATCAAATTTCCATCTGAAAACTCTTTTCCTAGTTTTAGATTTAGCTCACCCAGTAAGGCACAGGCACTAGGAAGCACGTGGAAGTATAAAGTAGCAGCTCCTCCATTTTATTATCTCCCTTGAGCTTTGCAATTGGCAATTGAAAAAAGGGGAGGAACAAAAGTAGCGGACATAAATTAAGCCCTGCTTTTTAAAGTTCAAACTGAATTTTCTTTATTTTTCTACAGCTGTCAGATAAGCAGGGTAAACCCACTAATGCATGTTTAATATATAAAAACTCATAATGTTCAGTAGTACGACCTCCATTGGAGACATTAGTTCAGGCCAGTGAACTTGGAGCAAGCCAAGTGTGGAAACGTGGAATTGGGCCAGTGACCCCCACCAGTGCCTGTCATATCTGCTGAAAGCAAACTTGTCAAATATAGAAGGGGCAGAAGGAGGACAAGAGTATCCTTAAACCAGGGAGCAGCAACAAAGCAAAGATGCCCATCATCTATTCACAGTTGTCTGTTGTTCAGTAAGGGCTCTGGCCGTCTCAGGAACAAAAAGTCTGGTTATAGCCTCAACCTTTCAACCCTGGCTGGTCTGGGGCCCTTTCATTTCACAGGCTCCCCAAAGCTGATGAGTGATCATAAAGCTATGATATGCTCCTTGCTGTTATCATCTCTTCAAATGTACTCTGTACCCAGCAGAAGAGAGAGAGAGTATTCCCAGGACTGCTAGCCTGCTATAATAAAAGATCCACTGTTCTTCCCCTTCAGCTACAAAAACAGACTTTTAAAATACTTGATTGGTTGTCTTAATAGTAATTCCTTAGGTTTTTTTTTTTTTAATAAACCAAACCATTTCAAATATCTGCCTTACAGTGCCACCCAACAATGGTTTTAATTGACTCACTGAATGCTTTTCCTGGGGCTTTGGCTGTGGCCTGATTTCTTTTTGTCCCCTCAGTGTCATTTGTACACTTTTATTCCTCAGCAAAACAAGATGCAACTGCAGGGAGAAATCCCCCATGAGCATTTGATTCCACAGACAGGGGAACCCCTTAAACCCTCACCACTGTCAACAGAAGACTGAGAACCTGCACTGACTCCGTAAAAAAAACAAAGAAATTTGTAGGACACATTCAGCTTTCATATCAGCAAGCTTTGATGACCTTCCTCAGTGTTTATTTCCCATGTTCTGCATATTGCTCTCATGACTACTCTGTATTTCTAATTCTCCTTTTTGAACATACATGTTGCAAGTGAGACACCTGATTCTCTCCTCAGCAAGATACCAACAGTGGCCCTTGTGTGAAAGCAGATCTCTGGGGGCTGTTCCCACCCGTGGCTCCTAACAGGTACCTATCCTACCTCCCCAGCCACACATCAGCACTTCTATCAGGTATGAATGAGCACAGTTCTGCTTTTTTAACACAAGAAAGCCTGCTGGTGCTTACCATTTCGTATTTCCTATTTTGGAGGGTGTACGCATAAGAAAGAAAGTTAGATTGAAAAACATAGTAATTTTATCTTCCTTAATACTGATTCCTGCCCACCAGATGAAAAGCCTGATGCTTCTTGCTGTACAAAGCACTCTTTGAGGATGTCCCCAGTGCCTTACACCACTCTGTGCAGGCTGCTAACACGCTTGAGTTTGATCGCATTTTCTTATCCTGAAGATAAAGTAATACTGTGATAATTTTCAGACTTCTTGTGCCATGTTCCTAAAAAGATAACTTCTAGGATAGCCATTTCCAGCCCAGGTACTTTTAAGAGAGAAATTTAAGGTTTTCGTAGAATTTCTCATTTTGTTTGTTCCATTGAGATAAACTTTAGT
Source organism: Corvus kubaryi (assembly GCF_017639235.1). Taxonomy (NCBI): domain Eukaryota; kingdom Metazoa; phylum Chordata; class Aves; order Passeriformes; family Corvidae; genus Corvus; species Corvus kubaryi. The sequence goes on from NW_024581058.1 coordinate 1,497,189, forward strand.
GTTCTGAGTGAACTGTGGTCTACCAAAACAAGTATTTACAAACTCATATTTGAACAAAATACATACTACCGTGTGTATAACTTCTGGCTTCAGTCCCAGAGAGGTAGGTGACGCAAAAGAATCAGTCTAATAGACCTAAGAAAAAATAACTTAAGTAATTTCTTTGTACGTGAGTGCCTCCTCTTGAGTTAACTTTGCACGCAAGTGTTGGAAGAATGTCTTTGTTTCCTCCAAGGAAGAAAAGCAAGAATTCTGCAAAGATAGTGAAAAATTAATATTATTTATAATACAACTAGATTTTACAGCTCATAGTTACTGTTTACAGTTAATAAGGTGAACTAATTGTAGCTTCTGCTATATCAAGCACAGTGGTTCAAATACACATCACACCAGAGTACTACACCAAGTGCCATTTAAGTGATGTTACCATTTCAGTAAATCCTGGAGCCAAAAAAAAAAAAAATCCATTATCACTGCAAGACTTTATGTTACAAAAATGGAGAGAAATAATTTCATAGGTGCACAAGTGATATATTCCATATACATTCCTATGTTATTTCCCCACAGTAAACACGTGTTCTTAATGACAAAGAGGAAATCACAGGTGAGGCCATCTAATGAATATAGCCTCTGTTTCAGGGAAAATCATCAGAATGTAATTGACAAAAAAAATCTTATAAATGGAAGCCCTTAAAGTAAACTGTGTCGTCCTTCAGCCTCATTAGTGCTTCCTACTTCAAAATAAGGGGCGATTATTGAGTACTGTCAAAATACTCTTTGGCTTCAGAAGCCCTGGGGATGATTTCTGTGCACTCAGCCTGGTGAGATGGACCTTAATCTGCCATCATTATCTCTGAGATACACAATCCTGTTGTGGAAAAAATAACCCATAAGATGACCTGTTTCCAAACTCTTGCTAGTAACAGCATTATGTAGCTCAGGCTATCATTTATTATTTTATATGTTATTTATCTTAAAGCTTACAGACTGCCCTGAGAATATTTAGAGGACCCAGAGACGGAAACCAGCTTAAGGAAATCTCTAAACACAGAGATGTGAAAAGGATGGCAAAATCAAGTCATCAAAATCCAGAAAGCCTTAAAAGTCAGACTTAAGGTTGGCCACACAACCTTAATTGAATGTGTGGAGTTCTGGGCTCGATGTGCCCTCCTTTCCCTCTGTGTTTTTGGCTCTGCCATCCATAGGGTCAGAGCGCATTACTGAATCTGATGGAAAACTTTGCACATCCAGGCAGTGATCTCCCTCATTCTACTACTTCTAACATAGATAAGAAAGCAGACTCTTACTCCATCAAAAGACCAGAATGTGAGCAAGTAGCACACTCAGAGATGGGACTTTTCCCTCATCCAAGAACTACAAATAGTGCAGTTTGGGAGGTTTAGGGATATTCTTCAGCAATTCACATTTTGCCACTCCCTCCTCTGCTCCCCCTTAGATTTGCTTGCAGTTTGCTTTTCTGCTTGTTATTTTTGGGGGATGAGGTGGGAAGCATTTGTTTGCTTGTTTGTGGAGCGTTTGGCAAGTTTGGTTGCATACTTGAGCCCTTTCCCATTACACTGATACTGAGCATTCCTATAAACCCCATGGCCTTTTCCTAACACATTCCTAGCCCATACTCCAGGTTTTGTTCTAGAAACTACCTCCTTTTTTGTGCTACCTGTTCATCCTAACCAAAGACCTCATCAGCTTTTAGGAAGACCCTGTAGGTAGGCATTTAAAATATATGGTAAAATACGGTAAATTTGTAGGGTTTCCACAAACTAGATGGAATTCAAAAGGTTTTTCACCACAGTGTTTTATGAGGAGTCATATCTCAAAAGAGCTGCAATATTTGATTTAGCATTGTTCCTAACAAGCATTACATGGTTTTCTTTTCCTGCTAAGTTATCTTTAGTGGTTGTTTTTAGGATTTGGTTCTTTATCTGATGCAATTACAGTATTTCCTATATGCTATTTTTTTAAAAAAGACATCTGTATGTCCATTTTAGTGTCAAATTTTCAAGACCTTTACTTGCAAATTGATTTATCTTTTATTTTATGTTATATACTGACAATCACGAGGTAGGCAAATTTGTCTAATGAGAACATCAGCATTTATCCACAGTGCAAATGGGTTTACATGGTGAGAGTTCCTCCACATATTAAGACCAAGTGTTTGCTCAATCTCTTAATGCATCAGCCCTGTTCTGGGGTGTTCATTAAGAAACCAGCTATCCCTTATTTGGAATTCTCTAAATTGTCTGCCAGTTTTGGATGTGCAACCACTGTTTTGATGAGACCTGCCTACCCCAAGCATATTAACCACTTCCAAAAACACTTCAGATCCTTCATCTGACAGCAGTTCAAACCCTAAAGATGTAATTTCTCTTTCTGAGCACTATTTCCTCATTTTGTGTGTCTATGGTCCCACCCTGTACCACAAACGTGTATCTCATTACACCACATAACATCCATGTTTAATTATCCTTAGCAGGCTAAAATTTGCCAGTTTCCATATGGCTGATCTGTTCAATCTGCCAGGTTTTTCATTATTTATTCAGGGGAAAAAAAAAGGCAATTTACAAAAACAAATTCTTTGTTTCCCCACAGAAAGACCAGTTTCTATTCTCTGAGCCAAAAAAACTAGAACTAAACAATATGTACAACAGAAGCAGATGTAGCCATTATGGTGTGGCCTGGTGCTTTGGGAAAAGGGATAGCACGGCTAAAATTAACACATTGATACGTTTACTTCAATGTGTTTAACCTCTCCTACTTAACATCACTCATGTTATTCTTGTGAGTGTAGGGAAATTTAAACTTCTTCACCCTGGTTTGCTGAAATCCCACCACCAGGTTCTGTGGACCAAAAGGAAAACCCTCAGCGAGCACATACCTAAATACAGCCAGTGCTTTCAGGCAGTGACCAACAACCCTGCTGCTGTCGAATTCAGCATCCAGCCCATGGATCTATTTTGTATTAACACACTGGAACTGGTTTTCTGGATGCCATCTCCACAGAGTAACGCCAGGGTGGGTACTGAGGACCAGGGCTGCACCAGCAGAGCGAACATTAAGTCATTATGTCCCTTTCAGAGAGCGTAGAAGTTACTCTAGCCTGAAGCCATATGGCCCAGAAGCATGTTGACATATCTCAGCAATAAAGGGTTATGTTACAGAAGGGACCATGCCGAGGAGATCAGAAAGGCTGGATCGGCTACTTGACCAGTGTCACTTCACTGAACCCATGCAAAGGGCTCGAACAAAGTGACATGAACTCATCTGCGACCACTGTCTAGGAGCAGGGACCTTTAACAATGGCAGCACCTGCCAGATCGCCGCTCTCCTCCCCAATAAAGTCACCAACAGCCCCCTCACTGTTCTGTCATGTGCCTGGCACAAGGCCCCTATTGTTACCAGCCACTCTCACTCCAATAATTTCTCCTCTAAATGACACTGCACCACCACAGGTCATTTCAAGGGGACTGAAAAGAAAGATTTTGCATCTGTTTTGAGTTGTAGGCACCAAGGGGGAGGGGGCTCAAAACCCCTTGATAGCTGGCAAATGGTAATAGCAAAATGTCTCTATTGTTTGTGTCTGAACAAACAACCATACTACATGAGAGTTTTTATTGTCCTCAAGGCAATCTGCCACGATTGCTCCCCTTTGCCCATACTCTACAGAGAGAGAGAGAAAGAGAGAAAAAAATCACCACAATAGTCACAGTTAGGAAACCTTAGTGAGAGTTTAATGACCAGCTACCAACTAATGGATGGTGAGTAACATATGGCAGAGCTTGGCCTCTTCACATATTGATTAAAAATAATTTAAAATTTAAAGCCAAGTTTGTTTGACAAGGTTCCAGCTTCTCAGCAGCCACTTAACAATCTGAATAAATCTAAAGGGGAGAAGCTTAAATTCTAACTAACCCAAGGCAAAGCAGAACTAATTCATTGTCACATTACATAATTGAATCTATTACATTTACCCAAGATTAACAGCCAACACTTAACGATTTTCCCCCTCTACCTAAAATAGTTGCTGATGTAAACAGCAAAGCAACTCTTTGCAATATTTGGTAACCTTTGTAGAGTGCCTTTATTAGACCCTCTTTATTAAACACAAATATTAATGACCATAATCAAGACCTGCTAGTCACATTTTCACCACATAATATTATTTAATGCAACAGAATGAGTCTGTTCTTACACCCTTGAAGCACCACTTGAGTTCAATGGTCATATTTTTATACACATCTTTGTGTTCTTTTTAGATTGATGAATGTCAGAAGCTGTAGCACTTGAGATAATTGTTCCTACTGGATGGAATTAAATAAAGTCTAACTGGATTAGTTTTTATTTGCTTTCAAAACCAGCCACACACACTAACAAATGGATCAGATAACAGCATAGAAATTACAGTACCTGTCTCTATCAAGGATCAGACGTGCAGCTAAGAAGATTTCAAGTAAATGAAAGGAACAAAAAAAAAAGGTGGTGAAGAATTTTAAATGGTGATTATTTGGAAAAGGAAAAAGGGTAAGTCCTCTACGTCTCAGATATACACACAGTAAGGATCTGGATAAAGACTTGGGATATTTGGAAGTTGATACATATTGGTGACTAAAGCATAAAGCACACAGTTATTATCAGGAGGCTTCAACCTGCTCCTGATTCAGGTGCTGAACTGCTCCATAACCTTAGACAGGTCACTTTGTCTCTAGCTTCTCCCTTACACAGTTTTTAGTGGCTTCTACAAAATGTTCTGGTCTTTGTTGAGGCTCTGCCCGTTAATCCAACATAAAAGAGTCACCAAAGAGAGGGTTCAGTGCTGAGACCTCCTTCAGATCCACTACAAACATTTCCTGTACATTGCAAAGAAAAAGGGCAGGTATCAAAAATTTCTCTTTGAAGGAACAGTGCACCCCAAGTACTCCAGAGAACACAATCATCACCCTAAAGTAGCAGTGAGGCAAAGTTATCTGCCTCATTTATTACCCATGATTTCCATGGATCAGCTGAACTGGCACGAACTGCAGGATACAGGGAGCACAGATACTGGGAGAAGCACAGATCCCCTGGTTCCTGTGAACCATGGACAGAAGAGCAACACCCAGAAACTGTACTGAGGGCACTTTTGGGTATGAAGAAATGGCAGGGGACGTGTTACAAAACACAGCACTGGTGACATGCTGGCATATAAAAAATGGCAGATGATGGCAGGAATGATGGGGGAAGAAAAAGCATGTCCTTTCCCCGAGTAGCAGCAGCAGCAACATGGGGAGTAGGCATGGAGATGCAGCTTGGTTCTTTTAATGGAATTGCTAAAATATGCTTTAAGAGATGAATTTATTTCTAGAGATTTTCTATTATGCCAGCACATTAGTCCATGACAGAATTTTGAAAGGGATTAAACTACACATGGATGGAAGACAGAAAGATAGCTCCCAAAATGCCACAGGAGTTAAGACCTAACTTGCTTAAATGCTTTTATAACACCACAAAAAAAACCCCACTGGATATGAAAACACCATCTTTGAGCACCTATAGACATGTCAAAATCTGTCTAGCAACTATGCATTAAGTGCAGAGTGCTCCTCAGAGATAACAAAGAATGATTGTTGCATTTTACTGATTGGAAACTGGAATGTAGCAAGAGATTTTTCCAAGGTCACACAGGAAAATCTGTGTCAACACCAGGATTAGAAGTGAGATCATCTGGCTTCCAGCTCCATAAAATTATCCTTCCTCTCAAAAAAAATTACTTGTCTTTTCTAATAATAAAAGCCACTGCAGGAAGGGGTGGTCTTCTGTTTTTGTCTTTTAAGTTCAGAAATATAAGGAATGATCAGCTCTGGTCCTCCCTGCATTTGGACTTCCTAGATGCTTCCCAAGGAGAGCCAATGCACATTGAACACAGGAAAGAAGTGAACAGCTTCATTCTCATCTCATTCCTTCCCCTTCATGCTCCCAACAGCAAACAACCGAAACCAGGATTTGAAACAAACTAGTCCTTGGCACACTCACTTCTCTTTCAGGTGTCTCCATGGAATCTGACCACATCCCAGTCTTCGGTGTATTTTTCAAATCTACAAGGCAGGAAGTACTGGTCTTCATCAAGAGAAGGAGAACAAAGGTTTAGACCAGGAAGTTGCTAAAAGTCAGGCATGAAGGTAGGTTTCTGAAAGTGGTTTCCTAATTCAAAGCTTAGTGCTTCACCTGTTGTATCCACCTGCATCCCAAAAGCCTGAAGGAGGTAACTGGGACTCAATGTGGATGGCAGCACCACCTTGTATTAACTCGTATCAGCCAAGCATAAAACACTAAATGATACAAAACTGGGGCATTGTCAATTAATTGTGATATTCATCATGCATTTGACATGCAATATGTTACCTGTGTTTGGTTGATTTTCATATTTGGGACAACATAAGTGTGCCACACTGGCATGAACACACAAAAACAGCTCCTGCAGGATCGCAGCTGCCATGTGAGCTTCTGGCAGACCAGGGTCATTGCCCAAGTGTCCACTGAAATTACATTCTTCACACTCTCATACTAAGCATTTTATCCATTTTATAAACAGGATAAAACTGATGCCTGTAGAAGGAACATAAATGCCTTCCACAGAAAATATGCTCAGAACACCAAGGGTGCCATCATTTCCTCTCAGGCAGTTGCACGTTGCCCATAAACATCATTAGAGTTTATGTGCACACAAATGATCTCTGAACTATTTGTCGTTAAATTTAATTAAAATCTCCTGTCTAAAGGGAAAAATAACAGGACCTGGGAGTGCATTTGGAAGCCATTATGGACGGCCTTTGTGCTCTGTGGAAGGGCACATTGCAGCTGAAGTAGCCACGTGTCAGTGCAAGTGTGGAGGAGCAGGGAAACACATGGCACTGCAGAAGGGAAAGGGAAGGCAGAGGAGAGGGGCTGCAGCCTCTGCACTTCCCAGGGACCTTGGATCTTTCTGCCTGACATTGGGATGCTGTGATTTTCATCATGGCAAAAAGACACTCCAGAAGGAAAGAAAAGGATTAAGAAACCCTCAGCGAACGGGTCCCATCCTGCGGCTCACTGAGCCCTGTGAAGCTGACCTGCCCAGGGAAGGAAAGCAGAGCACTTCCCAGGGAAAGTCAGGGAAGCACAGGCATTTGCATCACATTTGTAGAAGCTCCTGACACAGATATTTTAGGGCCATGGAGGACTTCCTCCTCCCTTCCTTGCCCCCCCGTTCTCCCAGCAGGTCAAGTAAAAGTCTGCTGCCCTGAGCTATCTTTCTTAGCAATCTGATTAACATATGGACACACTCTGGCTTACTAAAAACAGGAAATCAATCTGAAAGGCAAGACAAATATTATTTGCTTTCTTCCCATCTGCTGTGATATGTGAACACGCCTGCTTTCAGCAGTGATACAGGATTATTGATTTAGGATATTTATAGTGTTTATGCCGTTATCAGGCCAGCTATCAGAGGGCTGTAGGAAAGGCTGTTTGACCCTACAGGCTATTTAAATACGTAGTTGCTTTAAAAAAGTCAGATTTTCTTATTCAAGTTGACAGCAATACTATTTCATGTCGTGCCTGAAGATACCATTTCCTGCTTTGCCATCCACTTCTGTTTGATTGCCAGTCAAATTAAATGTAATTGTTAAAGGTCTCTCCTCTCTGCATGGTGACCCCAATGCGTTTCCAGGCTACTGCTCTGACCCTCTGGGTCTGCAAAAAGCTGGTTTTCTCGACACCATTGCCTTTTTACCCATAATCAGGCTGAGCCACTTTGCTGGAGGGAGCACAGAAAGCCAGAGGACCATTTACCATAAGCACAGATTGGATTTTAAACAGATGAGTTTTAAGAAGTCTCTCCATAAATAATCAAGCCAAATAATTGTGAAGTGGCCATAGATAACTATCTAAAAAAAGCTAGCTCTGTGTGCTTCCAGCAACAGCCCAGGCCAAAATGTGAAATATCCAACTGGATTGATGCTGAGAGCATATAAGAAATATCTTTCATAATAATATTGCATCCAACCCACAAACACCTCTCCACATTGCTCAAGCCTCAGTAGAAGAGCCACAAGTTGTCAGGAGGGCTTCTTTTGGAATTAATTAATGAGAGCCTGTGCTCACAGAGAGCTCCATGTAGCAGTGCGTGGCTCTGTCGAGGCACATGGTCCACACAGCAATCCTTCTTAGGAGAACAAGCACCTTTTAGGGATGGATCAGGATGGCTGATGCCCCTGGAAGAACTTGGCCATTTGTGTGACTATCTCTTGACCCTTCCAGCCTTATTTCTCTATCATTTTAAGTAGAAAATGACTGGAGAAAATTGCAAGGTACTGGAATATAAACTAAAAATTAATATGCATTAGTTACTAACTAAAGCATAATAACCAAGTAGATTTCTAACAAATATTTCATGTGTTATGAAATAAGATAAAGCTCAGATAAAGCACTGAGCTGAGACACACAAGACTTGCATGTGATTCTTACTTCTACCAAGGCCTTTCTACAGTCAGTCTTAGATCTTAGACCAGGGTGCTCTCTGTGTGTGGTTGTTACATCCCAGGTAACAGAGCTGGCACTGGAACAGGGATTCAACTCAGCCTGGATCCTTCAAAGGATCCAGACAGGTCAAAATAAGGCAAATCCCCAAATCTAGAGCAGGGGAAGGGACTGTCAGGTCTTCCCTGCTGTGAAGGATTTGGGGACCTGAGGCCTTCACAGGAGAATGAGTGGGAAAAACGAAGGCAGAGATGACTCCAGGGATTGAGATAGGCAAGGGAGAGGAGTGGAGAGAAGCACTGACTTGCAAAGCCACAGGACTTGAGGTAACTCAAACAGAAATGTAAGTTTAGGAAACAGTTCTGCACTTAGAATCTGGAGGAGCTACGAGGTCATGAGAAAAACTCGGTTTAGTTCCACCACATCAGCAAACTCCCTTCTGCAGTGGGTGATAACTGGCTCACAAACATCTGGCTGCAGTTCTAGGGAAGTCCAAGGAGAAGGAATTGAAGCAGCAGCAGTGTATGAAATCATCTGGGGTTATATCATGTTATAATGTTACTCAGATGCAACAGGGATGCTTGGAGTCACTGACTGGGCAGCATCCTGGCAGGACAATTCCAACTCTGTGCACGGTGTGTTCCTGAACAGTCAAGGGTTGTGCTGCGAGTTAATCACAATATTTTCTAATAATAGGCTTAATCTGCAGCAAAAGTTACAGAATTAATCTTCGGGGTCTGGTAACCCTCATGTCTCAAAGGCTCTAACACACTATCACAGGCACCGCTCCTCCTGACCGGAAGAAGCATTTAATAGGAAATCCTGACATCTGGAAGAGCGCATCTGGCAACCATAATATTCCCAAACTTGCTAAGAGTCCTTTTATATCAAATTATTACCAACTTCCTTGTGTCGTGTTCTCCCTTTACAAGGTGGGCCTGTATCACTCACATTTACCCCACGGAGCAGCATCAATTACATAATAATCACCTGCTCATCTGTAGCACAGGGAAACTTTTAAGATATTCCTGGTGCTGGTGAGAAGTCAAGAAGTTTACAGTGAGATGCTCCTTGGTTGTTCAGTATTACATGGCAGTTGAAAACATCCAGCCCAAGCTAATAAAAGGAGCACAGGAAGGAACATAAAATCTTCTGGGTCAGGCCTTAAGCCAAGCTCTGTGTACAGGGCATAGGAAGGAGTCTCTTGTATATTCACATGTACTCGACATGAGGTTTCTTGCCTTTTTCTCTGGAGTGTCTGGGGTTGCTGCTGTCAAACATGTCCATAAAGGAATCCCTATGACATTTTGAAGCATCTTTCACACGTTGTGGGATAAATTGACAGGGAAAAAAGGCTGTCTCTGCACAGTCACAGAGTCTATCTAAACAGCGTGGCATTCAAAAATAAGATGTTTCTGCAGGCCTTTTACCAATGTAAATGTCTTTTTTCTTCAAAGGCACCTCATCTGCCACACTGTTGTGACTTTTCCTCTGTTCAAATCCTTTCTTGTGACCTTTTCCACTTTTCAAACCAAGAGTCTTCCCTACGGTTCTCTACTGATGTAACTCAGAGATCCTCACCACATACGGCCTTAGAACTCCCGCTCATCCTGCTCTCTTTGCCTTCCAAACCCATCTTCTCATTCATTGCTGCTCTGTCTTGCCAGCATTTTGCAACTGGAACTATTCTCTGTACTTGCTGATGAAAATCCTTTTGTTGGCAAATAGCTGATATTTAAAATATCACATAGAAATTATTTCACAGAACCACAGAGTCATTAAGGTTTGAAAAGACCTTTAAGATCAGAGATTCCAACCCTTAACCCAGCACCATCCATGTTCACCACTAAATCGTGTCCCCAGAACCATATTCCCATACCTCCACTGTCTTGTGCACAGCAACAGAAGTTATCATTATTGCTGCAAATGGGTATCAAATCAGGTCAAATCATAATTGGGTTTTGCCAGACTTTTTCCTATTCTTGTTCAATAAAGCTTTCTGTTAAACCAAGAACAAAGTAGAACCTGAGATTGGATGTCTCTATGTCTGGTCCAACAAAAATTATTTTTCTAGGATGGACTTAGCTGAGAGGAAAGGAGTTCTATTTATAACATTCTGTACATCTGCGGAAAGCTTACCTAAAATTGCAATAACTTTGTGGCGCTGACTGTTGAATCACAGAGCCCTGAGCCGAGTGTTTGGTTTTCACTCTGCAATCCCAGATAATTCTACTCACACACTCCTTTCAAGTATCCGTTCCTTGGCATTTCAAGAAATACCAAGGATACTTTCCCTGACTCGATGTGTGTTCCCTGAACAGACAGAGGGCATTTCACAGGAGTCGGTGGAACAGAAACATAAACAAACCCCAGTGCCCTGGTTAGGCCTCCGATCAGGAATGCCAAACACCTCCCCCTGCTCCCTGTCACTGATACCTCCAGCCCCATGGGTCACTGCTGGTGGCCACAGCTTTTAATCACATGCTGGGCCTCCAATGATTTATCACCCCTTAACAGTTTTTGTGTTGAAGATTCCCAGTTGGGAGCTCCGCTCCCCTTCCCCCCCACCATGAAGTATTACCCAAGAGCATCAAAACCAAAGCAGGAAAACACACTGCCCATGTGGAAGCAAAGTTAGAGCTGTTTAAGAAAACCAGCTGTTACCAACAGGCACTTTTAGCAAATAATTAGTGAAACCAAAAAAGATTTTAGGAATTATGCAAAGATTAAAAAGTTTAAGACTTGAAATCTAGTATAGTGTTTCCAACAGACTGCATGGCTATCTGTTGCTCTCTGCATATCCCATTTAAAAACAGTCAGTCCTGCTTTTAATAAATCCTTGCTGTGAGATTTACCTTCATTTTCAGCCTCCAGCTGCTTCTGTGGAACTTGCCTCCAGTTTATCATGAACACAAAAACTGTGCACAGGAAAAACTCTGGCACTTAAAGTGTGCCAGCATGTGATGTGGTATTTTCTGCTCTGAGTACATAACCAAGATCTGTCTCATAGGAAACACTGATGCAGCATTTTTCATCCACAGGTCTCCAAAGTTTCCTGCACCTTCATTCCAAAGCCAAGCTGACTTTCAAATTCACAATGTGGGATGCTGCCTGAACCTAGGTTAAAGCCAAGCTTCCCTAGTGCCCAGCAAAAAGGCTCTAGGACTGACCTACACATGACTCAGGAACAGACAAAATTCTTCACCTTGATCAGACTCACTGGGAAGTAACAGTGATACCAAGTCCTTGCACCTGTATCTCAGATTGTGGCAGGGATTCTTCCCACTCAGCTGGCAACAACCCCTGCAGCTGCTGGTGCTGGCAGTGATGAGGATAATGTTTGTCCGTCTCCCACTGTGTTGGAACTCTGATGGATCCAAACAATCCATCCAGCTAATTTTTCTCTAAAACAAAACAAAACAGTAGACACACTATTTGTGGGTTCTGAACACAGTTAAACTACCCATTGTGCACAGGAGCCACATCATTTCAGCCACTGAACAGAGAAGTTTGACCATTTATTAGTACTTGTTTCAGTGGAAAAAAGGCAGGCCCTTCGTACAAATGGGTCACATTTCACTCCTGCTTCTCTCCCTCACACCTCTACTGTCACTCCATGGTCTCATCAAAGACACATAATGCCAACTACAGAAGGATCAGGTTGGAAAATAAAAGAAAGCGATACCTTTCAGTGACACTCAGAAAACAAAGTCTAAAAGGCAAAAAATCCAACTCATCCATCAAATAAGTATCTTGGAGGGATGCATGGGAGGCCTCCTGCTGCCCAGGTCAGGGACACAGCTTCAGCACATCCCTCCTCCATTCCCATCCAGCTCTCATGCTCATGGAAAGCAGGGTGACAAGAGGGAAAAATGTGGGTGGAGAGGTACAGGTCTCACCCTGGCATGGAGATTTAATGGAGCCAGGGAACACACACCAGTGTGAGAGCTGAGAAATAACTGCAGCTGCCTGATTTCCTGATTTTACGTACAGCTTTAGCAGCACCCAACATTTTGCAGGTTCTTTACTTGTGTAACATGCAAGCAGGAATTGTTATGAGGATAAGGTGTGTTTTTGATATATTTAATCCCAATCACCCTGGGCTAAGTTTTAATGATGCTGAGCACTCACAGCCATAACCAAAATCATGCCATCCTGTGATTATCTTCTCTAAAAACAAGGCACCCTGTTATATGTAAAGTTATAATCTGTAAAACAATAGCTCAGTGCACATTTAAAGATGTCCAAACACAAATGTACAATCCATAAAGCACAACCTGCAACACTACCTTACAAATGGATAACTTAGCCAGGAAAAAGGGCAATCCACCACTAAAACAAGGCTACAACCCAGGCTCTCTTCTCACTTCCTTTACAAAGGCATGGAATGATAATAACCAAATGTGATTGTCCCACACAATTGCTAGCACACAATGTATAAACAGTATTTTTGCATGATGTCACACAACTGCCACTGCCCTATATGGCAACAGGTTCTTAATAAATAGGTGTCTGTGACAACGAGGGACAGGCCAGAACCCTTACAAAGTAAACTGCATCTTTCTTACAGTTCTACCACTTGCCATAGACTGTGAGTAGAAGTATTAAAATTTAAAGCTAATACACAGGAGGTTTGTTTATTGCATTGTATGGACCAAAGAAGAATTTCCGCCATATGACACTGAAGGCAGAGAGCACAAAAATTCCTCTGAAATCTGCAGAGAGCATTGAACAGACCCTCCTCTGTATTAGCCTTTTTTCTCACATATCTGTGTTTTGAATTTTAACACAGCAGTGAAAGAAAGGAAAAAAACCAAAAACAAACAAACAAAAAAAGCACCAATAAGCTTTGCCAATTGGGCATTCAAATGTCAAAGACAAAGGAAAGTTTGGGGAGGAGATGAGTTTGCTGTGGGCAGTGACTGTGTCAGACAGCCAATGACATCACTGCTTGTGCTGTCTCCATCACGATTTTCCAGAACAGGATTACAGCGATGACAGATTCCATTCCAAAACTCCCAGGCAGCTCTTTACATAGATGTTAGCAGAACAAAAGCATTACACAAGATTTCCTCTCTCCGTCAAGCAGCACTTGATGTTCTCTAATCCTCACCTTGGGAAAAGCACTGGAGAACCATATGGACTTGCTGAAATCACACAGGATGTCCTGTCTCAGCTCAAACTCACGAGTTAAGGAACCTCTGTGGGGCAGACAGAGCAGAGGAAGTAGAATGTGCCTTTTATTTCCAGGAAGAGAGTGGGGGTAGCCTCCAAAGTCATGCACATCATGTCCAAGTCCAATGGCCACACCTTCCATAGAAGATTATTCTGGTGGCTTATTTGGGCATAATGGGGAGTAGGAAAACAGAAAAAGCATCGACATCATCTGCTGTATTAGGGAATTCTTCAGTAGCCACAAAAAAGTAACATAAATTTCAAAAATTCTTCTGCTTCCACCTCTCAAAATTCAGTTCTCTACTTGTATGGAATTCTGACCATAGCTGGTTGTCTAAGGAAGTACAGGAAGTCACAGCTTTTGATATTTGGATGGAAGCTTTCATTTAAAATTAATAACCAGCATTGTCATTCATTTCAACCAAAACTGACCCAGTAGTTAAGAATTTATGTGCTCAATTAATCTAGTTCCCTTCTCTGATTCAATTATTTTTTGGCTTTCACCACTGGCAGGAAGTTATTAAATTAATATCCTTGTTTTGTATGGACATTTAATCTGATTTGTACCTATTGCTGGTTTTATCATCTTAAACAGCATTAGCAGCCTCAATTGTCTGCTGTCAGTTGTCTTCTGTGTCACACTTGACCCGAGTAGAAATTTTTTCTTCTTCACAGAAGAAAAATGAGGAAACATTTTCAAAATTTGATGCATGCAATTGTGCACAGAGCATTTATCTTTCATGCTCTGTATATTAGAGGAATTATCAGAATGTAAAAGCAGATAAAATAATAGCATGCATTCTTTTGGAGTCTCCATTTTTTAAAATTCCCCATAAAATGTTATAGCTTTATCTTTTTCCCAGCCTTCCTTATGCATGTACCTCCACATTGGTATTTAGTTAATGGAAAATCAAAGGAAATTTAACAGGTGTTATTGTAAGGGACCTCTTACACTTGAGACAACAGCTTCATGGTTATTATCTGGCTTGTGGTTTGGAGCCACACTGGAAGGTTTGGATTTCTTACCCAGCTCCTTTCCCTGCCCCAGCCTGTTTTATTAATGCCAGTGAAGACCAGGCGTATGTTTCAGACAAACTCTGAAGTGCCTCCTTCACAGCTACCAATGGATTTAGGCCCATCTCTACTTGCTGCACAATTCCTTTGTCCCCTGTTGTAGCCTGGCATTTCTGCAGTGTGATGAAATGAATTCAGATGAAGAGCACAGCTACTGACGTGCTGCCCACCCCGAGTGACTCGGGCACATTCAGCTTTGCTACTGTGACCTCCCAAGCCCCCTGGATCTATCTTTGTAGACAACACCATCACGAGGCATCAAAAAGTGCAAGGAATGTGCTTTTTTTTTTCCTTTTAACTGCAAGCAAAGGGTTGTAATAAGAAAGTATTACATTGCATTAACAGGCATGTCACTGCAAGCAAAACCAGTTTCACGTCTTGGGTAGTTTGAGAAGCAGACAAATACCGTGACTGTCTTTTCCTTCTTGATGTCCTCGTATAATTGATCTTGAGCAAGGAACTTTGCATTCCAGCAGAAGCCTGGATTAAAAACCTAGACCAACAACAGTCAGCCATCAATCTTGAGGCAATCTATCCTATCTGCAACCATTTGTATCACCCATCAGCTATTCAGTAACTCAAGAAGAGATGATCTTTCAAAGAGAATAAACTCTCAGTGCATATCCCCATTCATTCCTCCTATTCTTTTGCTAATTCCCATCTATTACTCCCTCAGCACTTGCAGTGAAATCTCATGCTCATTGCTTTGGTCATATTTATATAACACATTACTGAGCATCAGAAAAGAAGAAATAACTACTTTGTTTTTTCCACATACAATTTCCAGTAAAGATTTGAGGGAGAATTTTCCAAAAATATTGCAGACCAGGATGCAATAATAACCTCCAGCATGCATCCATACCTCTGCGATTCTCAGCTTAATCCATTTCTCCTGACATCGTTCCTGAAGTGCAATGCGGTACCAGGAGAAACAGTATTAAATTAAATTAAACAGTACACCATCACTGTGAGGGTCCTTTCTCACTGCCAAAGAAGAGTAAAATGAGAGGTTAGGTAAGATGAAGGAGACAAAGGCTTTGTATTCAAAAAGGCATCTCTGCAGAAGATCCTCCTCTTCAAAAATTTTGGAGCTGTCTTTCCTGTGTCTGAAAATACTCTCATTTTACACACATACATTTTACTGAGAAAACATTCAAAATTCACCTTGAAAGTCAGTTATGCTGCATGCCTGCATGGACCAAGGGCTGGGAGAAGGGATGCCCATTGCTGGATTTTTTCACTGTGCCCCTGCCTCTCCCAAGGCAACTCCCTGCTTCATCTAATGCCCCAAAACAGCCCCATCAGCCGAGTTTCTGGCTGGAGTTGAGTCAGGATTGCCAACTCAGCCTGAATGTCTGCTCCTCTGTTCGTACATCAGTACAGAAGAAGAAAGAAACTATTCCCCTTTCCTGGGCTGAGACAGACTCCTTGGAGCCCGCTGGACACCAGCACATTATCCAGTCTGTGTCTTTAGAGTGCCAACCTAGAGCATCCACAGCCTGCTGGACTTCCTAAATAATTCTATTACTCAAGACAGTCTTCTTAATTGTTTAGGTAGATTTTTCCAATTGTTAGCACTCCTCTGGGGTATTCCCATTGGAATTCTTGTTCCTGAAGACCAACAATAGACTAAAGCAACTTTTATTACTTTGGGACTGGTCATTAAGGTTGTTACATTGTTCTTCCTTCTTTTCAGATAGCAATTACAGGCTGTGGAGTGTAATTAGTTTCGGGTTTTTTGGCTCTTGTTTTTAGTACATTGCACTGAAGATCTTCCTGACCACATGAAGATTACAATTAAGTGGCTCATGATCTTTCACTTAGTGAACTTGGTTAACCACATCACATTCAGAACTCCATTTCTAAGCCACCAGGTTCACAGCACTTCATGTTAAAGCCAATAAATTGTTTCAAGAGATGCTTCTTCACTTTTTATAAATTGAAGTCAACTTGATCAAGCCACAAGAGATGCAATTTTCCAAGTCCAGGGAAATAGTTTGGTGCCTAATCATGGCAGAAGAGTCAACCCTTACAGACTCCTCTTTAAATTCCTAGTCTAAACAGTCATATTTCTTAGCCAGAAACAGCAACACCAAAATAAAAAGGTGTAAGTTATTTGACGGGGTTTATTTCTAATATAAAAAACATGAATTAATTTATTTTTTTTAATTTAAGAAGCATGCATTTTCTGGCTAGCTTCACTTTAAAAGAATTTCATATGCACAATTAAGATATTAAGCATGGGCCCAACCATGTTATGAATTTAAGTGTGCCAGTACAGACAAATCATTGGCACTTAACATTTCTGTCTTTAAAATCATCATAATTTGACTTCAGAGCACTGCAAAAAGCTAAAAAAAGATTTTGAGAGCTGGAAAATGACTTTTCTTTCCAGACTGTTCAGAGAACTGTACATTCATTGTACTTTTGAAAGCAATGTGACTTGTGAAACTGGCAACCTTCCCATCCATAGCGTCTTAGAGATGTTTATAGCACACGATATTTTAATTGCCTGGTGACAAAATTATTTGGAAATAGATCAGTTTCACAATGCATTTGCTCCATATTTTAAACAAACAAAAAAAGCATGAGGTCTGAATATTGCCGAGGTCTGGACATAAGCCTGACAAAACAACACAAATGTTGGGGGAAGATGTCCATAATCCATCACCCTTAGAGCATCCATGAATCCATACACACGAGCTTAGGTGTGGGTAGGGATTCACTCTGGACAATAATTATCCAGGTGCATCACGGGCTCATAACCTCATGAAGGCCTGAAGTTTAACCCAGGCCATGTCTTCTTAAGGATGCTCTTCCCAAGCAAGCAGTGGCTGCCCCAGACCAGTATTTCTCTTTTTTTTAAATTTTTTTTTGGTGAATAAATCCGTGGTAGCTTCTAAACAACTACTGCTATTTGAAATGGGGAGCTACTGGACAAAGAAGAGAGAGTTACTCAAAGAATGTATTAAGTCATTTTACAGTCGAATTACAACACTGTGGTCTGATTTGCATAAACCAGGCCACAGAATTCCATCCAGCGGACAAACTGGTATTTTTTTGTGCATGTATGGAGGAATATTTATTACCTGGAGCATCTCCCTGAACCCACAGGACTGACTGGATGCTGCCTTCTAAGCCAGATTTGCCATCTTTGTTTCGCATGTATAAAATATTCAAATGGCTTTGGATACACATACTTGGGGGACTGGCTTTGACTCCATGTGGCACATTTAAACCTGGACTCTTCCTTAATAGAACCAGTATCGGATGTGGCCGTGCAACCAAACTCCTGCAGCTTTGGAATTTATGCCTCACTTTCTCTAAGCCCATGCACGTTAAAACAATCCAATCTGTCAACCACACACCAACAGATTTGCTCTTTACATCCCACCTTTTTAAGAGGTGGTCAGAAAGGCTGATTCACTTGGTGAGTATGTTCAGCAGAGAGGGGAAAAGAATAAAGTGGTTTTATGTTTTTCATTGCCACTTTTTAATTTGGAAGCTCCTTCCATTTCCCAAGATTTTGGGTTTTTTGGTCTTATTTTCAAGTTACCTTACCAGGACTCACAAGTAACCTTACAAGGCATTTTGAAGTTAAAAATCAGGGAAAAATGTCTCTTCAGTACAATCCAGAGTTTTAGACTCTTGAAACTGTGTGTAAAGGCTAAGTTTTTTTGGTTTTTTTAATTTTACAAAGCACATGAAATATACACTGTACTTGATACATGCACAACTCAGGGCATTTGATCCAAGTCCCATTTACTGCACTTGGCCACTTGCAAACTTAGGTCCTGCTGAAATATCTGAAAGCAAACCCTCTCATGAGCATGAATTTGATTTACAGCAGCTGAAGTTCTGACCTGTAGAAGAGTCTCTCAAATATTTGTATATAGGAAAAACGTGGGCCCCACTCCTAAACTGGGATTTTACTGGAATGGCGTGGTGGAAAAGGAGTTGCACCAGTGTTCCTCGCCGTATTAGAGATCATGTTTTGTCAATGGGGACTGACCTTTAGCTGTACCAACACTAGTAGGTGTCACTGTAATTTATTCCTTCATGGGATTTCCTCCCTGGTACTTCCCCAGCTCCGTGGCCTTGTTCATCAGCTCAGTAGTGCTCGTAACGAAACATGCCCATATATTCCACGTCACATCCTTACCCGGAGCAAGGGGAGCCAGACACCCTGAAATATGGAATGTGCATTAGCAAGCATGCTCCATAAAATTTCAAAGCCTGAGATCTTTTCACAGCCTGACAGATTTTCCCATATAGCTTTCCACATCCCTGGTGTAACCCAATACAGGCACTGCAGGCTGAATGATAAACAGAGACTCCTTCAGGAAACCTCGGGAAAGTGGAGCCTCAGAATATTACACTTTGCTCTGACTATTCCACAGGTGACCGAAGGCTGCACAGCCCATTTTTTCAAAAGACAGGCAGAAGAATTAAAAATGGGACAAAAAAAGTAACTAAAAGTATCTGGCAATGACATAGCACCACCCTTAAACACTATCTTTTGTGAAAAATAAAAGTACTTCAGTACTTTCTGATCCTGGAAAAAGCAGAAGCAACATCTCAGCAGACACATGATTTAATACCGCTTTTGCAGTAGGTGCATCAATGCATTTTATTGTAAACAAATAAAACTCAACTGCAAACCATGAGAAGCATGAAGAGGCATTTCTGCTAATTGACTCACTCCTATTTTTTCTATTTACCAGCTGTGGCTTATACATATACCCACTGCAGCCCCAGCCACAGGCAATGTGCATTCAGAACTCAGAAAGCACTCAGAAAACTTGAGCCTTGCCACGGCCAGCACACACCCACTGAGCCAGGCTCTGAGCAGCATTCAAACCACACAAAAACATCCCAGAGTAGAGCCAGGGCAGGTACCCACTGCCAGGCTCCTCCAGATCAAACCCCAGGGGAAAGCAGAGCATCTTCAGAGCTGCTCTGCTTCCCTTCAGCTCTCAGTGGCTCAGAGCTGGCACAGGTTTCAGGCATTGCTGGGATATTTTGACCACACTTATGGCTTTGCACCCTTTGGAGCACAGGAAGAGAGGGGCAGCAGAGGATTGCTGCCATAGTCACCATAAAGTGACTTTCGTGGTGCAAATCCAAAGCAAAACCTCCAACAGCACAGCCAGGAGCCTGGGCCAGGATGACTAATAAGGACCTTCCGAGCAGCCACTGCACGTAGTGAGAGCACAAAGCACACGGGCTTTTCAGACAAAATTATGCATAATGGCCCACAGCCACCGTGCCCACGTTAGAGCTGGGAAAGCTTCAGCTGGTACTGTTTGCAGTAGCTGTTGGGATCAAAAGGGGGAATGCATAGTTCCCAATCTTACCAAAACCTGTCGCATCCGTTATTCAAAATTATCTGTTAAAAATGAACAGGCAGCCAGGTTTCTGACCATGGGCTTAGGCAAAGCACTGGACTGGGACATGCCCTCATGTCTCGGTTTTGAAAGACAGGTGTCTGCTAAGGAAGGCAGAGGCCCCCCTTGAAGTGGCAGATATAACCCCTTTTCCCTCCAAGTTATTATATTTTGAAATCAAGAGCCTTTAGGCGAAGATGTGGGAAATAGGAATAACAGTTCTTTACTATATATATATATGTATATAACCAGTCAAACAAAACAACAACCACTATGGCAGTAACAGCAGTCACAAACCCAGTGCCAGCCTTCTCGGCTGTCAGGCTATTTCCCCTCGGGTGCAGTTCCGCTCGCAGCCGGCAGGGGCGCTGGCGGCTCCCGGTGAGCAGGGCAGGTGCGATGGTTCCCCCGCGGCTGCAGGGGGCGCTCCGGAGCGAGCTCGGGAAACCCGCGGCTCTGGTGCCCTGGGATCCCGGGAAGGATGGAACAAAGGCTTCACAAACCCCTGGGCAGCTGATCCCGGGCTCTCAGGAACAGCAGGCTGAAACAGCAGGCTAGAACGGCGGCTGGAACGGCAGGGACGGACGCAAATCCCGGGTGGCAGGCGAGATGTATCCAGATGGGAGAACCCCACGGAGGCCCAGGCAGGCAGGGCGAGCAGGGCTACAGCGTAGCGAAAGCTCGAAGCAGCAGCGGGGCAGGGCAGCCACAGCCCGGTCTCCAGCAGGGCAGGGAAAGCGGCTTTTGGGGTCCCGGCGTTGCTTCCAGCAGGAAGAAAGAACGGCCAAAAAAGAAAGAAGCAGCAGCTCCTTTCTCTGCAGCTTCTCTCTCCGGACGCTCAGAGCGAACTGACCCCACACCCAGGTGTAGACAAAGGAGTAGCCAGGCCCGCCCCACTCCCCTTTTT
>NW_024581058.1:1518252-1622574 GCF_017639235.1 Corvus kubaryi
ATTCCTTTAACAGGAAAAAAAACTAAGACTAAACTAAAACCCCAACACCTCATCAGCTGTTTTCCTTGTTCATGGCTGGACACCAAAAACAGATCCTACTGCCTCTGCTCCCTCCTCACGCTACACTGTGACACCAACAAGATGACAGAACAGTATTTCCAGGCTGGATCTTTAAGCAGCCAAAATCAGCAGATTATTTTTAAGATTTCTGCTGCTTTTGGTGATTAAAAAAAAAAAAATGTTTGCAGGAAATAAACTCAAATGCTGTCATCCAAAAAAAATTGATGTCGTGTTCTTTAGATTCACCTAATTTAAAATTCTATACAAATGGAGAAAACAGGTTCATTAATTAATAGATACCAAGTACAACGTGACATCCACTCTACTGATGTCAAGGTGCTACATGGCTAAGCCAAAATTCTGATACTAAGTACAAACCATAGGCGTGTCAACACTTGATTTAATCTGGGAAATTATATCCCCTGTACTACAAAACAAAACAAACAAACAAAAAAAAAATTATTTCCACTGGTGAAAGTAAATATTGGGAAGTAACTGACAATTCAGGAGACCACATTTTTCAGTGATTTTCACCTACATAATGCAATGAGATATGAGTTGCATAAGAACTTTCAGGATTTCCAGCTCTCCTATAAATGAAATCAGTGTGATCTGAAGACAAGGAAAAAATAGGTCCTGGAAAGGTTTCTCCCTTTCCACACACATCACCAGCAGCGCTGATCCTAGCCAGTGATGAATTTCTGGGAGATACAATTCCCAGGTAATGTGCTGAGGGGGAGCTTGGAAAGAACCAGGACTCCAGTTCTGCTGAAAAAATATTAATATTTAAGAGAAAAAAAACTTCTTTTACTTCACAGAGATATCTTTACAGTTTTGATCTAGAGACACTGATAGAGACACAGATTGCCCAGAACACATTTCTACAGAAGATCCATTTCTACATATAATTATATCAAAAGGTTATACATTTCATTGTCATTATCTGTAGAACTCATTTTCTTGGTAATAACACTAACACCTAGATGACAGAAACTGAATTCATTACTGATAATCATGCACTATTTTGCACCACAAGTAAATTTATCTGGTTTTAAGGTAGAGAACTACACTTTGAATAACTCTACATTTTTGGAATCCAGCCCGAAACCTTGAAATTTTTTCCAAAATATAACTATGTCAATAAAAATCTCAAACTAATCAGCACAAAAGTTACACAAACTCTTAGCTACAGACAAACATCATGAGTAGAATTTGGAGGGAGACTAATTCCCCCAAGCACACCAGAAATGTGGTAAGCATCTTTATCTTCACGTCCAGTAAATCTTTTCCTGCCTTACCGAAGAATAATCATTCTTGCATGATTGAAATAAATTTGAAATAACTTTTTTCTTTTTTTCTTTTTTTTTTTTTTAAGTAATCCACAACTTGAACTTTCCAATTAATTCCTGGGAGCCACGAAAATGCCTGATGTAACACTGCAATTTTAAAATCATCTGTGGTCACTGAAGCTGACCAAGCCACCATGTGTGCACACAATCTCCACCAGCAGTTGAAGACCAAGCTGCAGAACAGGTGATGTCACCATGTGGGGGCCTTGACTGCTAAATGAGGTCAACTGACAGGCATTATTCTGAAGGAGGGGGACAAAGTGGGAAGAAGAGCCAAGGTTGGAGAGGAAGCTTTAGGAGGCTGAGCAGCAGCTTCACGGGCAAGCTTCTATTGTGCTCGGAAACAGAAGGAATTTGACATATGACCTCTCCTAGGAGAAACCCAAGCAGCATCTCCAAAGTAGGCAGTGAAGCATGGAAGTGCACTGGCCACACGACAAAGAGCAGATAAACCAAGACACACCGGATAAACAGATAAACAGGGGCTTCCTGGGTGTCTCTGGGAAACACCCAAAGATCCATGCTTTGAGAAACAGTGCTCAGATATCCTGCGGAAAGCTCTGAAACATCACTGAGACTGCTCCAAAACCCTCCAAATTCACAGATCTTTTTAGAGTTTTGTGACCTGCTACAAGCCTGATTCTTGTATCTAGCCACATTCATGTTGCCCTCCCTCTTTATCTGGGTAGGTGGCATTTTCTATTGTGCCCATTTGTGACCAAACAGGCCGTTTCTACTTCAAAAGAGCAGTTAATGAACACTTTCCCCCATTATTATGGCTGCTAAAGGCCTCAGTCCAGAAGCAGAGGTGGAAGCATTGATCACAGCCATTCCCAGCGCAGGGAGTGAATCTCCAAAACATCAGGGTTAATCCAGAATGATTGTTTGCTCCAGCCGCATCCAGTGAAATGGGCAGCTTTGCTTACCAACAACTCCCCAGACAGACACTCCCCATTCAACAGATTTGTGCAGTAGGGAATGCTTTGCTTGTGTGGAACACTTACCACCACATTGCTCCAAGTTTCCTTTTCGAACTTCACCCACTGTGTGCAAGCTGAGCATCTTTAGCTCCTCTGAAAAACAGCTTGGGTACTTGAATTCTAAAAACAAATAATACCTGAGCCTCTGGAAGCCTGCTCAAGCAAGTATATCCAGTCGATAAAACAATCTGAGCAGAATCCCGAGTTGTTTCCTTGCCTGGTTTTGGACCAGCAAAGAATGAACAATCGAACTCCATTACCCAGGGATTTGAAAAAACAGTCTTCAAAATGGGGTGGATCTGAAAGTGATTGGTTTCCCTGCACCAATACCTTGACTAGTGGCTTCTTCTGTCAATTATATGACTCAGAGGCAGGTGAAGGGGAAAGACCTGACTGACCTGAGACCACTAACAATGAATCCTGTCGAATGGATATTTTGTAGTAAATTTCTCCTGGTTGCATTGTAAACTCTCACATGCAGCCTGAGGAGAGGTAAGTAGGTTTTTTTCCTTTTTGTCCTTTTTTTCTAGCTGGCAGAGGATCCTACTCATGGTCAGTTGCTCGGTAACAAGTTTCTCTGGCTACAAAATAAATATTCCACATCTGAAATATTTGAGAAAACACTGTTTTTCCTAACTACATTCCACAGTACTTGGGCCATGGGGTTTCCCAGAATAGTCTAAAATGTTAACAGGGTTACACAAAGGACGACCTCCAATTAGATTATTGCTCTAAGAGAGATACAGATCCGTCCCCTCTGCTCACATACTCTTTAAATAGTATGTTAAACCTACTCCAGGGTCTGGAGCTCATGTAAAGAAGTTTAACTGTCTAGGAACAAATTAGCTGGCTGGATCCTGTGCCCTTTTCAATGTAGGCGTGGTGGTAGACGTTTTGCAGGGCCTGAAAATCTGGAAGTTGCTGTGTTCGGTCTGAGGCGCCCGCCAAGGAAAGCACGTCTAAGGAAAGAGACAAGAGAGCAAGACACAAAACCAGATATCCCATCACTAGGGATGCTCCTGGGAGAACCTGCTCTGGGATCAGCATAGAAAGTGTGGAAGTCACATGTCTGCAGGCAGCTCCCAGTTCTCCCTGCCATCCTCCTCTCCCACCCTTTTAGCACAACACTGCTTTGTCCAGGACACAGCCAGTAGAAGCCAGCTCTTCCAACCCTCTGAAAATATTTGTCCCAGTGACCTGTTCTAAATAACATAATGGACAGATTCTTATTGTTCAAATGCAAAGAGAAATACTGTAACAGAGAAGAACCCTGCAGAATCAGCTAACTCTGCACCCTTTCCCATCATAATGACAGGGGATGTCTACAAAGAGACTAAGAATAGGACAAGCATTTGGTGATGCTTCTCTAATATCCTTTTCAGCTCTCAGCACTCTGTAGCACAAGGATTTCCTGCACTTAATAGCCCTTGATGAATCCTTCTTCCATGAATTTGTCTTCATACAATGACTAGGGAGGAGAAACAACTAATTCTACGTTTTATGATTTGGTAATAATTCCCAGGAAAGAGCACTAATTATTTGGAGGTTTTTTATAACCTAGTGGCAAAGAAAAAGACATTCTTGAAAGAACAAAATAGAGACTCTCCACCTCGTAAGTATCAGTTAGAAACTTGGCTGAATAGTTTTAAGGCTGACAATTCTCAAAGGGGAGGCAGTCAGGAAACGGTTCTAAACTCACACAGGATAGACCTAGGTTCAAGTATTCCTTTAAATACAGGACCCAGGTTTCAAACTCACCTGGGCCTTTCCAGAAAAAAAAAAGATTCAGACATGTACCACTGATATGCGGTCTGAGGATCTAAGGCCAACAAGCAAAATTAAAAGCCTCCCACACATGCCTAAATGCTGTGGATGTTTCCATTCTAAATAAATGTATTTAAATTTCTTCACACACCCAGAGCACTCACATCTCAGAGGTGGAAGCTCCACATCTATGGGATAGTCAGCTATGAAAAGGGTCTGGAAACTAAGTGGGACTATGCATATCTGGGCACTCATTAGCACCTTAGAGACAAGCAACTATTGATTTCTTCACATACATATGGGGAGGTAAAGTTACTTTCCCTCCATTTTGTTATACTCATTTGCCAAGGAGATTAGTTTTCCAAGATATTCCTGCCACATTTGCTGGACAGGATGGTCAGTGCTTGCTTAATAAGTTCTCATGTTTTCTTCTTTATCAGCACTTTCTCCTCCTCACAAAAATAATTTCCTCCTAATTTTTTTCATAATGTGTGTGTGTTTTGCAGATGTTGATTAACACTTTTCCCATATCTGCATTATCTCATTTTGCAATTAAAAAATAAAAAGGTACAGGGGAATTCCTCCTTTTGAATCTACTTATTTTACACATCTTACTTCAGATTCTCAGAATTTGGTTTCTCAGTGTACCAGTTAGTTTGTTAAACTGGCACTACTTTATTTGTTAAACTGACAAGCTGCAGTTTATGGTCCTTAGCAAAGGCAAATAGCAAATTAGCAAATAAGCAAATTAGATTCAGGATCTTCAGGTAAGCAGCATCAAAGCAAAGAATAAATATCTCTAAGTGTTTTCACTTAGAACTCAATGATGGACAAAGACAGGATTAATTTCCTCATCACTGCACTCAAAACTTAAGTCTTCCTAAGCTCTGTATTTCATAGTCTATCACTCTATTTCTGGGATATTCAAAGCATTGCTCCTGCAAGCTTCAGACCCAGAGCATTTCATCCTGTGCAACAAATGAGCAAAAGAAGCTGTCATGAGACTCAGGGTGATGCCTTTTCCTGGTCTTAAAATCAAGAGGCATACACGGTTAGAAGGGGAAAAGGGATTTTACCTTGGTATTTATTTTTAAGGATCCTTAGGTGTACACGTCTAGGTCGTATGCATCGAGATGCACCCCCCCGAGTCTTTCCCTGTGTCTCTGTGTCTCTCTTACTCCCCCCCAACATTGGGTATAACATTATAGGTTTTACTAATTAGCATATCTATCAAAGATTCCCCAATGAGAAGCTCAAGCGAGCCTCCCCTCCCCAAGGAACCTTCCCCTGGATGGTTCTATCTTGGTTTACAGAATATGTTCTGGAGAGGACCTTGGGGTCTGAGGCACACTGATCCCTAACTATGAAGCTTCTAAAATGTTTAGTCTCTTAGCTTGACAAACAAGTCCAAGAATGTAGGCAAAAAGCACTAGGAATACAGAAGTTGTAAAAGGTATAACAGGGGTATAAAAGAAAAAGGCATAAATCTTCATGGCATCAAGGGAACAGAGCAGAAGTTGTATATAAATCCTTAATTCTATTACTTTCTTAATGTCAGTGCTCAGCTTTGTTGCATCCTATTAGTACAGCCCTCTAGATGCTCAGCTCACAATGCTTCACCAGCAAAAACAAAAATTTGCTGACAGACAAAAAGAAGGATGATACTTAGGTTCCAGGATTTATATCAGTGTTTTAAAGGAATAGTGATTCAGCAAACATTTTATGCAGTTCTTATCCCCTTGACAGTTCCCTGGACTTCCTTGTTCCAAGTAAAAGCACTTTGCTAAATAAGTCTTAGCCTCCCAATTTCAGTCTGGTCGTAGAGTCATAGAATGTTTTAGGTCATAGATTTCCCAACTCCACTTTCATCCTGTCTGCTGATAGTCCAAAATACCCTGATTTCATCTAGTGTGCCTTCACTCTCACTCACTCCTAGAGCCAGTTCTCCTACATGGTGCAGTCCAGATTGCCTTTCACTAACTATGCATGGCCCACTTACCCTCTTTACCTAAAACCTTACTGTAATTCCTTTTTCTCCCTGCCAGTTTTTTTATCCTCATTTCCCCACGTCATATCTAATCTTGTACCCCTTGAATCTGTGGTAGGTAGCTACAAAATTTTCTTGATGTGAACAAGAGTTACATATCCCTGACAGGGCTCAGTAAAAATTTTCTCCCAGAGTGGGACAACTACAACTTTTCAGGAAAAAAAGTATTGCCAATATTTTTGTAGCATGGGTAAAACAATGTGTTTTCCCCTAGTCTTGTTCTTGGAAGACATTAAACTGTTCTGGCTGAAACTGTCAGAAGAGAATTCCGACGGAGGCAGACACCAAATGAAACATGGAATAATTTAGTTTGAAAAGCTAAAAGCTACTTTGACAAAGTTGTGAACAGCTGAAAATAGGCCTTTAGGGCTGGAAGGGCCTGGCAGCCTTAGCAGTAGATGCTATTACAAGCCCTGCCTGCAGTGAAAGGGCCACCCTCTCAGGTCACCCACTTTGGTGGCAAACAAGCATAACCCAACCGCCTTTCTGGAGTAACTCTGTGTCCCTGCTAACTAACCAGGACAGGACTTCTGCCATTTAATTGTCCAACAGTTTGACACCTACATGAATCCTGACAGGGAGACCCTAACAATACTTTCCCATTCCCTAGGGCTGTGACACAGAACATGAACGCGGGTTACGAGATTTCCCCTGAGCCCCGGTTTATGAGGTGGCAGTTCATTGAAACAGTTGGTGACTGGGCCCCCAGATGTCCAGATTCCCTCTGTGAGAGTCAGTCATAGCCCTACTTGTGTCTTCAGCTTCTCCTCCCCGAATTTGGCTGCAATGGACCTACCTAAAGTAATTAGGCCACCTGTTGCATCGCCAGATCCGTTTAAGGAAACCCTTCAGCACTCCGGTTTACACAGTTTGACAGGAATTGTTTAAGTGGGTACCAGTGTAATGGCACTGAAAAATGAAATCGTGGAATTATTTTAATCAATAAATATAATTACATGCTCAGATGACCGTGAGCTTGTCTGTAATTAGTCCTCCATACCATAATGCAGTCCGTAAAATGCCAACTTTTTGCACATTACACAATGTGGGACGGAAATTGCATTTGCAGATGAACAAGATATTTACAACCAACTGAGTTTTTACAGCTCAGAAAGATCTTTCAGCCCTAGTTAAAGAAAAAAAAAAAGAGTATCAACATTGGAACTTGAAAATGACATTTGTTTTGGGAGCATATTTGGCTTTATTGGTACTATCAGTACTATGAAAATAGTGGCCATAAATTAGCACAGCCCTAAAACAGACCAGTTCTGCATCCATACACCATACAGTTTTATTTTTGGTTTATATGTATAAACGCAGGCTATTTTAATATATATTCATATACATATATAGATACATATATATATATGTGTGTGTGTGTGTGTGTGTGCGTGTGTGTGTGTATCTAACCCCATCTTAAAGGTTCTTCAAAATAATGTCTTCAAGCAAAGAGTGGGGTTTCTTCTCAGTAGGTTACATGGTCATTCTGGCAACTGCTTGGCACGTTAATGATATAAATTATTAAAACATACCAAATACATTAACTTACAGTAGATTTTAATCTCTATATAAAAAATACAATTAATTTTACATTAGCAAGGATTTAAATATCTCAGTATTTCACTTTTATTTTTCTCTTTCTTTACGCATACCATTGTTTCATGTCTTGAAAGGGGGCTCCACCCTGCAATCTTCATTCACACTGTCCACAGCTCAAACCTGACATTAAGCACTTACTTATTTTTAAATACATATCCTAAAGGAAAAAAAATCAATAGTGCATAAATATCTTTGAAATGTCTAAATCTCAGCACAGTGCTCCATAGGATCCCACCAGGAAATACCAGTGGACACTTTCACATCATACCACACTTAAAGGGCTTAGATTTTTATTATCTGCATGAAAAGAGAGAGGGCAAAGACCTATGGGAATAAAGAGGAAGATCTCAATCTCCTTTATATTTTGCACTCTTGAAAGTCTGATAGTCCAAATTTTGTAATGCAGGATAAACAGGGATGGCTTTCCACATCCTGCAGGATGGGATAACAACTATATGAATGCACAGAAATTAACTAAGTTGCTGTTAAAACTGCTTTGAATGCATGAGGTTTTACAGGCATCAAGATCTAAATTAACTCTTCCGTCAAAATTTTTAATAATTATTAAATTAATTAAATGTGCCTCAAAACATGGATGTTCTAATAAATTTGGCCAGACCACTCTTATAATTAGAGTGCAACTCACGTGACTCAAGTAAGGTCCAAATCAAATATTCTAGATACACAAATACCAACAGAACCAGTCCATAGGATACGGTCCATAACAGGACCACACGCTCTGATTTACAGGGAAAACTTGAAATCCTGTCCTGCAGGGATAAACAAATCAAAGTTGTGAATTCCCTACCGGTGTCAGTTCCAACATCCCCAAATGTTAAAGGCAGTAAACCACAACTTCACCTGTAGCCCTTCTCATTACATCCACACTTTTAAACAATTAATACAAACATGACACTGCCAAATGCAACTTCAATGTGACAGAAATAAAGAATTAGAAGATTTATTTCTTAAAGGCAGTATCAATTTCTCCACAAGCTTTGTTTTGCACACAACAGCTCAGAATAGCAATGATTAACTGAAAGAAGAAAAATGGACCACTGTGCCTATTTTTCCAGTTACTCGTTATCAAAGGTATGTCTGCACATAAAGTAGACAACATTTCACTTTCCCTTTGTGGTTTGCTGGTGTTGGGGAAGCAGAAAAAGGACAGAATTATCATTAAAATCAAGAATCACAGAAACAGACAAGGGGTTAGTTACATCTACATATAATTTATTGTCATCTGCCAGAAATTCAAACCCATGACATGCACCTTCAAGCATTACAGGCTGTTTTGTAGACTGGTCATCCACCATAAATAAAATCTGAGGCTGAAATCAATTGACCTGACATTTACCCTGTTCCACTGCCTAAGCACATACCAGCTCTCATGTCTGATTTTTAGGAGGCTTTAAAATACAAAATGATAAGAGCTGATGAACAGTTACTAATGACAAGCCTGTAGGAGTGTGTGAGTCATAAATGGGCCAGAAACTCTGTATGGGAATACTGTAGGCTTTTACCTAGCTGAACTCTGATATCATCATGTGAGCTACCAAGAGATATAGAAATAAGTATATGAAGCAGTAAAGCAGTAACCTTCATTTTCACATGAGATAGAAGATGATCAAACAAAAAAAGGACTTTTTCTAAGAGTGACTGGGCCAAGGATAGTGCATTTCTCAGGCAAGGTAATACCATTTCCCTATCTTTACTGTAGAAAAATTCAGTTCTCAAAAGACAGTATTACACTGAGTTGCCATGAGATTTAGGTTGTTTGACTTAATATAACTATTTTAAGTTATTTTAAAGAAGACAATTTACTCAGAAAAATTTATTTCCTTTCGCCAAGGAACTTAACCAAGAAAGTTCAAGTCACTTTGTCCTTGGGCAAGTAGTCAAATCCTCCAGTGTCCAAGCAGGGTGCTTATTTAAGGCTAGACATGAAGGCCCCTTGCAGGGCTTTGGTGTCAAAACTCACTCATTTTGTCACCCCATCCGTTGTTGGTGCTGAAGCACAGCCAGAGTCCATCAGACAATCTCTGAGACACAAATCCATGGAACAGATTATTCCAGTGGTATCCACCTTGTACTGGTACTCAAATATATCTCTTGCTAAGAAATGTGAATATCTGGCAGGTTATGGTCAGCTAAAGCCATTCAGTCAGTTTCAGATCTGACTGGGAAGACCCATGAGGAATTTGGTAACAAATCAACCAGCCAGGTAAAAACCCGCTCCTGCCAGCCCACAGGGTGGCACGTGGACACTGAGCACTCTTGGGTTGCCCAGGCAGAGGGCTCCTTCCAGCTTGTCCATATCATTTAATTGGCAGAAGTCCACAAGTCTGTTCCCAACAGCAAATTCATTCCGAAGTTGGATAGGAAGTCATTTGACTCAATCAGTTGTCATTCCTTCCCCTCCGTCAGCGTGAGGCTTTCTGCAGAATCTTCACTTGGCTGGAGTCTCAACAGGTCATTTCTCTCTCATCAGATCCCAAGGTAAAAGCTGCTCTAGCTTCATTTACCTTATCCAGCTCTCCCCATTGTCAATTCAAATCTGAACGAGGCTTTTGAAGTCCCTTAGTCCTCTTTTCTTGTGTCAGGAAACCTTCGGGACAGTTTATAATCTATATAAGCACTAAGACAGGACCACAAAATGAATCGTATTAATATAATTACAACCAGTAAAACCATCAAAAGGACTGATTCCATATTTAAGCTAGAATAATGAGGTAATGTGAAAAAAATACTCTGGGAGATCTAATTATACAATGCAGTATTCAGTTCTGCACGGCCAGCCCAGCAATTCCTCTAACATTCCAATCAAAGTGATCTCACTAGCATGTGAGAGAAGAGTCCAGCTGACAGATTTGGGACATGTAACGTACTATTTAGTCAAGAGGCCCCATGTGCTATTCATAAAGAATTAACAACTCTTATATTGACAATGACAGTATTGTCAGAAGACCTTTGGAAGGGAGAAAAAAACCTCCATAAACTCTGTCTCTGTGAAGTTGGACTTTTTTTTTTTTTTTTGGCCCCTTTTTTCCAATGCTGATGTAATCTCCAAACATCTCCAGCAGCAGCTGCTCAGCGAAACCAGGCACCTTCTCCCTAGTCCCTTTCAGCAGCACACGCAGCACTTTCCAGCTCCCTCAAGACAATCAGGGCCTTTCTTTCACCAATTAGCTATCACTTCAAGAGTCCTGCGCTGTCCAACGAGCTCTTAAGAATGGTCTTTGCAGGAAACAACACTGGAGGAGCTTTTTTTTCCCTCCTAGACAAATGAAAAGGGGAAGAAGGGGGGGGGGGGAGGGGGAGACAAAAAAGCACAAGAAAACAAATCAGAACACAGAAGCTGTCCAAAATGCATCGCTCATTTAGTACATTGACAAATGCAGAAATGTCCTCGAGAGCCAAGGCTTGAGCAAAGCGCACACACACACACAAAAATGTTCCTGCTTTCTTTAGGAGATAGTTTGTTTAGTCGAATATGTTAAAAAGGTTTCATAGAAAGAAGTGCTCTTGTTACAGCAAGTCTGAGCCGTGCAAACTAAAAGGGAACAAAACTCCTGTAAGATTATGCTCTGTTTCCTTATTTGGCTCTCCAAATGTAAAGCAGCATTATTTGAAGTAGACATTATAGGAAAGAACTCTGTTTAGCTCACTTTAAATATGGATGGATTGATGAAATGAGTAATTACTGGAACTGCTAAGATCTTTTCAGACTTACTAACCAGCAAGCTTCTTTCCCCAGAAACCGCACTTTCCGTCTAAAAAGAAATTAAAGCCTGATTCGGAGACGTAAAGCTTTGGGAATTCTACATTCTTTTTCCCTTAAATTTAGGGAATAGGTACAGTAATACCTTGAGGTCCTTGTAGATGCCAAGTCCTCATTAGAATTAGTACAAACTCCAGGACCCAGTTCAAGAAGAAAACAAGGAACTTTGATGTTTAAGCAATTCATTGCCTGGGCCTGGACATGTAGAGCTGTGAAGGCAAAATTGGGAAGGATCAGCAGTAAGTGAAATGACTTGGACATGGTTCAAGCAACAGCCCGGAGTCAGAGTTGCTTCCCTGATTTTCAAAAATTCTGCATTAAACCAAACGTCATACCAAAATACTGACTGTCAGTATCCTCTCAGAGTATCACTTTCTGGTCAAATTTGTCCTGGATTGGGGTAACCTCATGAAAGTAAACACCTTGTCTTCTACACAGCCAACAGAAACAGATTTACACTGCAGTTTGAAAAAAATAAAATAGTCTGTTCCCTTTTTTTGGCTGTGTATCAGAAGCAAAGCCCTGGGCTTTGTAAGCAGTTAAATGGCAGAGCAAAGCAAATACTTTCAGGGGTTTCAGGAGTTTGTTCACACTAATGGGTGCTCTCATCTACCACATGGATTCTTTAATGGAGGTGGAAAGTGTCAGAACTGGTCAGATTGCTTAAAAGGAAAGAAAGTCTGACATATTGCCCTGCATGCATTTATGAAGGAATGGGAATCAACTCAAATTCCTCTGCACAGGAACGTTCAACCAAGGGATGAGTAACCCTAACCCAATCATGACTAAGAAGGAATCTTTGAGGAGGTGCACCAAACAATATCTTCTTACACCTACAGATTCCAAAAGCTGCTGAGTTTAAAGGAGCTGCTCCATTCAACTAGCAAAGATTTTGCTGAACAAATGCAGCAGGCTGGACAGAACAGATAAATATACATATGTATGTTACTAGGGTCACCTACGGCTACAGGAAAAAAGGATGAAAAGGGCCCAAAAGGTCTACCAGCTTGCCCTAAAGCAAGATCAACTGCGTCATTCCCGACAGCTGTTCCTCTAACCTGCTCTTTTAAGAGACCTATGCCCACACAAATGAAAAGAAAGGAAATCACCATCTCATCTGAAAGGGATTTCAGCAGGAAAAACAGTTGGACGAACTGCTCAGTGGCTCTATCTGCTGCAACACAATCCCTGCAAGACAGGAGCTCTACATTATTTACTCACTTGGGCAACTGGCTCATTTTGCAGCTGTACAATTAATTACTGGCTGAGGCAACAATATCTGATTTTTTTTTAGAGGAGCAGTAACTTCATATCAGCCCATCTGGATGGATCCAATGAAAGCGCATCTTTTGTGGCAACCCTCTTCCTCCAGCCTGGTGCAATGCTGCTGTCTGTGCTCCAGCAGGATTACTGAAAACCACCGATTTCAGCATTAGCTGTAATCCAGCACATCCCACGCCTTGGCCACCAGCTCCAGCTCAGTCTGTTAGTGCCCAGGAGCCCGGCAGCTATTTAAGGGCACGCCAGGCATGAATTGGGGCTTCATTCCAGTGCCAAGGGAACAACAGGTGCCTCCTGCTCCCCAGGCCCATAAGTGGTTCTCAGCTCCGCCGGCTCCGGCGATCCCCACGAGGTGTCAAAGCCGGAACAGAGGCGGTACATCCCTGGCGCCTGGCACCGGGATGCGCCTGGGACAGGCTGACACAAAGCCAGGGGAGCTTCCACGCCGGCTGCCCGGGCAATGGCAGCTCCCTGGCTCTGCATGCCACGGCTGTCAGCTTGGCACTCTGCATTTATTCACACGCAGGAATGCTGCCCAAGATGGAAGGACAGTGCTTTCCTGCTTGGATTTCACTTCTTGGGACAGATTTCCTCCCATGGAAAATTAATGGCACGGCATGAGCAAGGCGAATTTAAATGCCAGATGAAAGCTGGTGTGGCTGGATTTTAGAAAATGCAGTTTAGCATGGGTAGTTGTTCTTCCCCTCTTTGCAAAGTATTTCGAGAATGAGTGAGGAAAAGCACTATGTAAAGCCTACACATTGAGCATTATTATTTGGATTTTCCCAAATTTACTTTTTCACACAACAGATGTTCCTAATGTCTGGCACCATTTTTAATGATGTGCCTTTTTTGAAGAATGTGTGCTGTATCACCCATAAAAGCATCCTCTCTGTTCAGAGTTTATTTTGTTAAAATCGTTTTTCAACTAGTCATCTCTCTAGGGAACAATGACATGATAGAACAGTATTTCTGACGGGTGATATTTTATTACTCACATATGTTTTCATCACATAACCAACATTACTACCCTATTCTGCTGTAAATATTTATTAAAACCCTCTAATTTGAAACTACTTCCAAGACAAATTTTGTATTTTGTTTTTAAATTATTACATAATTAATTGTCCTGGTAAATGCCCATTGAAGAGTAGTTCAGGAAAAAAAAAAGTACATATTACGCAGTCTTGTTGACTTTTAAAATGTAAGGCAACAGATTTCACATCTCGTTTTCAAATTCCCTTATAAAGCAATCTCCTAAAATATCAAGTAAAGTTACAAGCAACAAAGCAGATGACACAACAATAACCATAAAACACCCACTGTTATCATCAGTTTGAAATATATCCCAAAACATAAGTAAACTAGAATTAAAAAATAGAATATTTGACTTACTGCATTTTCCACACATTCAAAAGTCAGGATATCTACCAAAGGAAGCAGCAAAGGGTTGCAGGTGTCTGCAAGGCTAATAAGAAGTTCTGAGCTCTTTGTTAAATAAGAAAAAAGGAAAAATTCAAGACCAGCACTTATCTGTCAGAATCACGTGCTTTCTATAGTTATCAGAGTCAAAAAGGCACCTTGCTCCAGGTTACATATGTGAAACCTCCTGAGCAAGCATTCTATATCACACTGAAAACAAAATACCACTTAAAAAGAGCCAGATCAAGTAGCCACCACTTTAGAGGACAAAATCTGACATTCAGAATCAATTATTGCTCCACATAAGTTGTGATAACGTGCACATATCAAGATCACTCAGTGTTGCATAGAGTCAAAGCAAAGTCAACACCTGCCCCACTGGTTTTCTCCTGGAAAATCCCCAGCAAACACACTCCTCCCACCACAGTCAGTTCGGTATGTCCATTTCCATAATCAAGGAAAACAAGGCCAGAAAGAAGATACTTCATTTGTTACATATTTCATCCCTTAAGACTAACTTCAGCCTCCATAAAACCACAAGTGTTCGTAAAACTCCAGCTCATCCTCAAAGGTGTCAAAAGTGAGATTTAAATGCAACAAAAGAGCACAGATTGCAGGAAATGGCAATAAAAGTGAAGGAAAAGGACTAGAAGGAAATGAAACAAAACCTTATAAATCAGTCTGAAAAGTGATTACTTGAAGACATCTGTATTTTCAAAAAGACTTGATGAGACTTCTGCTGTCATCCCATGACCACCTCCATGTGCTGCTGGGTGGGGCGATGGTCAGCAGGAGACATCTTGGTTCCCTTTCTCTTACAGGAATTTTTACTAGGAATTGGAGCAGAACATGACCCAGCAGCAGCAGAACAGGTCACATAGATGCCATGATACCTAGTCACACCAATCAAATAAAAGACTAGCAACGTCCAAAATGTCCACCTAATTGTGAACAAACATAAAAATACAGAAATACTTGGTGACTCAATGGAAAAAAAACAGCCATAAATATTTAAGACTGATGTCACAAAGTTCAGAACAGCTTGTTATGGAGCAATTATTATCTCCTTAGTGATCAAAGAGACCATACACAATTCGCTATGTTTTCACACTCAGCTAGATGCCTAATTTTTGGGGTAGAAAGAACCTCAGGGGTTTTTGCTGGGGAAATTAAGGAATTATCACCAAATTTGACCAGACACAATGATCTAGCCCTAAGCCAACCTTTCCTAGTGCTCTCCTTGCATCAGTAGAATTTTTCCCCCCCACTGAATTCACAGAATTCACATCAATACAGCAGAGAATTTAATGAGTACTATTTTTGACAGAACAATGTTGCAACAAAATGCCAGTTTTTCAACACAGAAAACTGGCAAAACATGCTTCAGTTTTGACGAAGTATTTCTCAAGAGCTGCTTTTCAGATCCGTAAAACTCCAGATCAGTACAAACCAGACAGATCATAGCCTTCAAACATTATGCAGTCAAAGCACTCATGCATAAAAGCACAGTTTGAGCCTTTTGACAAGTGCTGTGGTCACCTATCTCTGGGCTACTCCCAAGCTTCCCTTGACTTAAAACCCTTGTTTCCTTTCCACTGGGTACAAACCAGACCGGGACTTTCAGAAATGTCACAGGATGGAAAACTCCCTTCCCTCTCATCTGTAACTCCATGTCTTTGGCACATCAGATCACTTGGACAATGCTCCACCTGTGCTCTACCAAAATAAGCTCAGATCCAAACCTGCCTCTGGTTTACAACTAAATTTGGGTGTTTCGGGCATCCTTTGTTTTGACAGCACAAGCCAGTACAGATAGAAGCAAACAATGACACAGCTGCCATTTGCCTACAAGGTCCACCATGTGACAAACTTAACGACTAAAGAAAAATCCAAACTTTCTAAAACTTACCATAAGCAAAATGTGCTTTGGCGAACTACAGACCTTGGAAACGACTTGATTATATCACCCCACTCATAAAATGCAGTTATTGAAAAGAACTGTTATCCTTTATTAGTGATGGAAGGCAAACATTTCACATGCTGCACTGACACTGCTCCAAACCTCCTTTTTTCTATTCAAGAATGAAAGTCGGGCTTTCAGCAAACTACGTTGTGTTTTGAAGAAGTTTTTCATTCTACTAACAGGTTATCCTGCTTACTTTGAAAGTCTCTTTGCACACAAAAAGAAGGGGAGCTGGGGCAAAGAAGGAAAGAAAAGAGTCCATTTGAAAAAATTACACTGCTAGATTACAAGAGTTGAAAGCTGGTATGTAACTTTGCTCCGGGTGATCAAACTGCTAATCAGGAATGCTGTCAGGAACAGAATGGAATTCCAAATAAATTAGCCATGTCCAAGAAGCCAATACAACACAGGATTAAGGCTCACAAAGAAAACAAATTTATTCAGCCTACTTTATCAGAATTCTTAATAATGTGTACTACTTTTTCTCATCGCAGTCTGAGCTCTTCCATTGGAACAGTGTGGAGAAGGAAAAATGAGTCACACTTCATAAATCTCCTACTCATACAGACACCTAAAAAATGTTACATAGAGCAAGACACACAATGCCATTATATATATAAATACATATGCTTATCACAGCCACAGTAGAAATGTGCAGATTTATTTCTCCAACTTTATTTCCGAGGTACCTGACCAAAGAAAAGATGCTACACACTTCTGTGAAAATCTACAAAGCTGAAGGAAAAGGTTAGAACTTCATTGACCTCCATGCTAAAATGAGTTTCACTACCATATTGAATAACTAACTACAAAAATAAATCTTTCTCCTCTATGACGATCCCATTGCATCACGTTTTTTACCAAGTATAACAAGAAAAACTTGCAGCACTGTGGCTGAGGTACTGTCTGCAACTCAGAGCATATTCTGTTTTCACCTCCAGAGAAACTCTTCGTAACAGCCTACACCAAAATCACAGGAACATTAAAAGATGTGCTTAAGCTTCTGCCTCTCCTTGAACTGGAACTTTAATCTTTATCAGACTGGTTTTCCTCATCTGTGAAACAGAGATTATAATAGGCTCTTACTGTACAGTAATTTGAAGACAGTACTAATTTTTTGAAGCATTTTTGTAACAATAACATTAAAAACAATAAAAAAGGAGATCAAATACTCAAAAGAAGTACTTCATGCAGAATCTAGACATACAGAGAGGAATCTTCCTATGATAGAAGTGCATGTATCATCTTGGCTTCTGAAAAAAAGAGGTAAACCATAAACATATCCTCACTTCAAGCCATACATTGTCCAGTACTCTCATTCACTGAAAACTGAGAGTGAGGACAGTACCACTTGCATTTACACAACTTTGCCACATTTCCCTGAGAATCTGTGCAAGCAGGGATTTCCTATAAAAAAATTCATCAAGAAAACCACCAGCTGAGTGTGAGTGTTGGAGATTCATTTGGTTCCCAGCCATGGCACTGCCCTGCTTTCCAAATGACCAAATTGCACGAGCCATTTCATATCCATGGTTGGCGTGTTAGGTATTTTCCAAAGAATTTTTATCCCAGCTAAGGGGGACTCCCTGTAAGACACCAGTTGCATCCACTCCCCTTCCCATAATGAAACAAATTAAATGCTATTTACCATTACCACTGTATCTAGTGTTTTATTCAAGCACAAAAGCACGTTTTATCAAGTGTGACTTGCATTTACTTTTTTGTCAAGTGTTTTCTCCTCCCTCTAAGAAGATATTTGCATAAATATGGAAAGAAAAGCATATATTCCCAAATCCCCTTCTCTGGAACTGCACCTCCAGAGAGTGAGGGTCTGCTGACGAAAGCCATTGCTGTACCATCAAGACATGTGACTGGAAGGGTTCTGTCTATACCTCAATGCCTCCATTAAATGCACATTAAAAAATGTTTGATTTGAACAAAATATTTTAAATTAAATATAAACTATGCTGTTTGCTCAGAAAAATAAATCAAGAAAGCAACAACCACAAACAAAACTTTGTATGAAGACCAAGGAAGAGTGCTGATTGCCGTTTTTAAAAGGGTCTCCTTGAATAGAAACCAAATTTTTATGATTAACTACTGAAAGAAATGTTTTGATTCAGGGAACAGCAGAACAAGACATTTTCCCAGAGCTTTGGAACACGTCAATAAACTGCTTCATGTCATTTGAGAAAACAATTGTGGCAAATGAACTACTGGTCTAAGAAATGTTACCTTGTTCTACCTTGACCTGCCAAACAGGGCTGTGTACACTCTGCATTAATGGGCGATTCAGGGGCTCGAGCTGAGCACACGTGCAAGTCCTTGAAGAGTCGGGGTGGATTTCTGCATTTCCAGGATACAGACCCTGGATTTCGGACGAAGAAAAAGAGGATGGATGCTGGCAATGAGCAGCGCTGCTCCACTGACTGGCTCTTGGCTGATCGCAGGCCAAGGAGATGCATTCTAGGTTGCCACATTAAATATTTGGCTCTACAAAATAATATCCTGTTACAGTTCGATCAGCAAGTGCACTCCTCTTGTACCCTGAAAACAGCATGATAGAGGCACATCTGAGATTTTAAAAAAAAACAAAAACCACAGAAAATAAAGCAAGTAGGTGAAAGGTAACTGTATCACTTTACAGACACAAGCTACCCTCTGATTACAACTAATTGAGATATTCAGCAGCCTTAAAACAATACCTTTTTTTAATCAATGTACCCAGACGGCATTCACAGCTTTTTGTGATGACAAATGCCCTTTGAAAGAGTTAATAGGCAAAGGTTTGTACTGGCAATGAATAGGGCTACCTTTAATTGATCCAAGAGCCTTAGAGAGCCGTCTTATAGCGTGATGATGTATTTGGGTTGCAAGTAGGCCAAAATAAGCATAAAGAAAATCTGTAAGACCATGAGACCTTTCATTTTTTCATTGCAGGGAGGGAAAGGGGGGGA
Organism: Corvus kubaryi; assembly: GCF_017639235.1. Classification (NCBI taxonomy): domain Eukaryota; kingdom Metazoa; phylum Chordata; class Aves; order Passeriformes; family Corvidae; genus Corvus; species Corvus kubaryi. The sequence continues at coordinate 1,537,456 of NW_024581058.1, forward strand.
ACTGCTGAGGAAAATGAGAGAACTATGATGGGGTTATCTTTGTGCTCTGGCACTTAAAATAGATAAAACGACAGAAATTTTGAGGAAAAGAGAGGAAGTGATCAGGCCATAATTCTGAGAATAAACGTCAAGATGTACGGAAATGTACAAAACAAGGCTTCTTCAGAATAAAAAAAAAAGCCATGAAAAAAGAGGAGATGACCTAATGGTATAAAGAAACATTGATTAAAGAAATACCCAGAGGGAGAAAGATATTCCATCAGCTTTAACAACCACTGCATGGCCCTGCATTCCCTCTTAACTTCTCAAGTAAGGGGAGAAAAAAATATCTGTAGAAGAGGTAGTCACATGGATCCATTTATAATTTTCCCCCTTATTCTCTGCTCATCTTTTGCACAGTTTGCTCAAGATGTACAGGAAATGTGCACACTAAAAGTGACTCACAAAACTAAACACAATGGGTTAGTAGTAAACATTTTACCCTGCGTAGCCAAAGAAGAAACAAAACAATCACTTTTATAAGGAATATAAAATCCATTTAGTCATATTTTTTCTTTATGAGACTGATTATACACTAATATTACCTAGTAATGAAGGAAACAGTCTATCCATGCTTACACTAGTCTTTCATCAGAAACTCAGTTTTGGCAGAATCCCTCCGTCACACAGCAAAAGCTAAACAGATTTCCTTGAACATTCACAGGTGCAAACTTTATGTCAAGGTAGAATTTTTCTGGAAAGTCTGAGGCAAATCAGGCAAGAAAATTCCTAGACTAAAAGACTATTTTCAAATGGAATTACTGTGTGAGTGTACTATCAACAACTCTGTAAAAAAAATCAAATAGAAAGATGTTGGCCTCTGATATTTTCTTAGAAGACAGACATGGGAGGAGCTAGGAAAAAAAAGTTGACATTGCTCCTTAAAAATAAAGAAGCAGAGCAATAAAATATCCTGCTCCCATACATGCATCCAGATGCATTAGGAAAAGTAAGACAAGTCCAGTTTCAACCTGGAACAGGGAACAGACAAGCTGTTCTCAAATTCCGCTCACGTTGTTCATCCCAGAGCCATGAACGAGCCCTCTCTAGCAGACACTAAACAGAGAAAGGTACAGAGTCTTCACTGTGGTCTGGGTAAAAATGAGGAATGAACTTACCTCTCCAAAGCAGAAGAACTCAGACAGGATTCTCAAAACAGCAAAACAGCAACTTCCCTCCTGTGAGTCTTCCCTTACAAAAAAGCTCTACAAAGCTCTGAGGAAAAGAACAGATAAAAACTTCACGTCACAACTTCCAGACATTTTCCCGATTAACCATCCTAAGCCCACATCAGCAACCACCACAGAATTACAACCACACCAAGGTGAGCACCAGCTGCATCCTTCACAAAACCCCTCACTTCAGGGCACAAACATCAGCAGACGAGGAGAACCAGGACATGTGGACAGTGGCAACCTACTATGGAAAGTGGAGACGAGCTGTGCACAGCCTTGCTTACTTCTGTATGAAGAGACTCAAAATACTGTGCTGTGTTTTGAGTTGCTTTCATTTTAAAAAATATAATAATAATTTTGAGGAAGTCTTCTCTCCTTGTTCCACTCACTTTCAATTCAGACTCCTAGAATCTTCCGTTGTAGTTTAAAGCCAAAAGATTTCCTTCCACCTTATCAGGTCATATGTAAATTCTAGCTACCATGAGTTTTCTGAAAAGTAAACAAATAAATAAAAAATTAGGATATACAAGGATGTCTAAAGGATATCAAGTTCTCCAGGAACACTTCAAAATCAACTGCTTTTTGTGCAGAGGACAGCAGATGGATTGCCCATCCCGCTCCTCCCAAGCATGGTGAAGCACCAGTGTTTCATAAAATAGAAGTCAATCGTATCACGAAATAACTATGTCCAGTAGCTTCCTATCTGACAGAAAAAAATGGCCTTCAAAGGTCCCTTCCAATCTACTTTATGATTCCATTCTATGAACTGGTACAATCAGCTTAGTCGAGGGGCATTCCATACTACTGAAGATAGTATTTCTACTGCTGCCCTTGTGGACAGCCTACAGAAAAAGAGCCAATATTCAGATCCTGTTCACACACGTTCCATTTCACCAGAGAACACACTGAGGAGGGCGCTTTGGTGGCACACACCAGCAAAACCTGAGCCATTTTCCCAAATGAAGCCTACAGGGTGTTTACAGGTCTGTTTGTTTACACAGAGAGAAAACACATCGCACCTGGAAGCACGAGTGGGAGCCAACAGAGCCCTACCAGGATGGCATCTCCCTACAGACTCAAACTGACCATCAATGCCAAAATTGTAAGAATCCCATATCCACGTGCTTATCTTCGACCAAGCAAATACTATACTGATGAGAAACTGAGGCACAGAAAGTCTGAATATAAATGAACCCAGATTTTCCAAGGGGCATCTATTTTACAGCTGCCTCATAAAACTAAGAGAAACAATGTATTTTTAAAGCCAGTTCATGCTGTACTCTTGAAGGAATTTCTGTATTTGGTTAATTTTCACCCCTGCTCACACGTGCACATGCACACACCTTGAACAGTTGAAACAAAGACTTAAAGGTGGGGAAAGCTGATGAAGAAAGAGAAACAGATTTTCTAGTGCCAGAGATGGACTCAGTTTCAGAGGGAAGATTAAAACTCATTAGTTTTTGGCCCTCATGCCAATGCTCACAAAAAAGTTTCCCAGGTTCCTTATAAACAGAAATACCCCTCCTGAATAATTTATATCTTTTAAAAGTGGTCTCCAGCAAGCTTTACCTTAGAGCTAGTTGAGTCTCTTTGCAAAACGTGCTGTTTAACTGAGATTTAACTAGACTGCCGTCTACAGGCTCAAACACAGGGAAATAAAACCCACATCGTTTTCCCAAAGGAGGCAGAAGGAGTTTTCACGCTGTATCCTAAGAGGCAACAGGCACAGATAAAGTTGTGCTTTCAGCTCTACCAGTATAAATCCTCAGGAACTCCACGCTGACAGAAACCTCCACCCTAAACTCTCCAAGGACTCTCCTTCAGCTCAGCTGGGATACTAATGAAGCAAACTTTGATCCTCTCTTTTTCTAGAAATCTGCTTCACAATTCAACATCCTTGACGTAAATCTTTTAAAAGACTGTGATGGCATCAAGTCAGGGCCAGGATGGAGGGAAATGTGTTTCCGACTCCTCTGTGGGGGGACCATTAGGAGGAGGGCTAATAGCCCTGGGCATGCGATCAAATTAAGGTTTGTGCCAGTTCCCCCCAGGCTTTCCCTTGCCATCACCAGCTTCCCCAGGCTGGGCGGCTCATCCTCATCTCCTCACCAAAGACGGCTCTTAAACAGAAGCACAGCAGTCTGCTGGGAGGAAACAGAAAGATAATCACACAACTAACTTATATGGACAAAGTATGAAACAGGCCGAGCGAAGGGAGGGAAGGGAGGGAGAGAGGGAGGGAGGGAGCCTTTGATATCTTCACCTTTGGAGCGATACAAACTTAATGTACATCCAGCTTAAAAGCCGGGAGGTGGGGGGAGCTGGAATTCGGACCTTCCTAACATGTGGATTGCAGCACTGAGGCAGCACCGAGTCTAAACAAGGCTGGAGTTAGCATTCAGAGCACACAGCCCGGCAGAGTATGGGAAAGGGATAGAGCAGCCCAAAGAGCTGGCGCCACGAACTGACGAGCAGAGCGCAAGTGATAAAGATTTACTGCGAGAGAGGAGGAAACAGTCCGCTGGCCCGATTAGAGCTGTGAATACCGAGTTGTTCAGGGAGGATTTTGCAGCTGACTGATCACAGGCTGTCGGAGCAGGCCTCGGACAACAGCTGCAAGGCTTGCTGGGCTGCAGAAACAAAAGGCGCCTAGCACGGTGCAAAGAAAGAGTTGACAGGTTGTTGTTAGCAGTGGCAAATGTGTGAGGTATGTCACTGTGTGTGAGACGGGCCGGGCTGGGGTGGTGGGGATGAAGGAGGGCAAGAAGCACAGGCAGCACTCAGAAAAAGGCGGGGGCGTCGCGGGGGAGGGAGCAGGGACACAGGCTTGGTCAAAGCGTTTTCCTAAAATCAGGCCGGTGTTTGTACGGAGGACAATCGCAAGGTCTGTTTACTGCTGCCAAGATGAATTAGCCCATCGTCTCATTTATAGGACGAATCCGGTGGCACAGACTATAAGGTGCATGGCATTAAAGGGACTAATTAGACGATTCCGGCAAATCTGAATTAAGACCCTTTCTTTCTTTGAAAGCTGGGAAGCATTTCTCAGGACTCCAGTCAGATGGCTTAGGTTTTGTTGGGCTTTTTCTTTCTCTTCTGAGAAGGGGTGTCTTGTGCAATTCCCTAACTCATAAGGGTCTGCTCTAAATTCTGCTCTGAGCTTCAAAAACAGTTGTTGGGAAGCTGCTGGCATTTACATCATATCTGAAAAGGTCCAAACGAAAATCCCGGATTCTGCAGGAATTCAGCCCCCAGTCCAGGGACAAACTTTACAGCTGGTCCCTCCTGTTAAGAGTGGGCTAAACCAGAAGCCCACATGAGAACATACCTGAGCTAAGAGCCTGCAGCTGAATTCTCACTCACACACACAAAACAAGCGAGGTCTTTCAAAAGCTGGCTTCTAATCTGACACACACCCCCTCCAAATCCAGTGCCTGCAGCCAAGCGCTTTTCCCAAGCAACTCCAAGCTTTCTGGAGCCATGGTTCACTAAGCGTGTGAGTGCTGGGCAGGAATGTATCAATGAAACTCCGGAGATGATCAAAGACAGGAGCTGGAGAACAGGAGACCTTACTTTCAGCTCCCTGTTTGGCAAGTTTAGGATTCAGTTCTTGAAGTCTGGCAACATTTTACTCCAATTGTGACCAAAACAAAGTGTTCCAAACACCTCTGAAGCAGTGGTGCATGCTGTTTGCACACAACCACTATATTACAGTGGTCACTATTAAAATGTTTTACAAGCAGTTAAGGTTACCATAGCATTCACTGCATACTCATAGAAGGAAATACTATGAAAATCACAGAAACATCCAGCACTGCAAGCTGCAAATATCAGATGTTTCATAGTAATTAGTGACACTTTGTAAAGCATAGGCTTCTTGCATTTTAACTCGCATATCTATCACCAACGAATAGGAGACACTAAGAAAGTGCAGTGGCCTTTATAGTGTCCAATCAATTATACAAACAAACCTTATTTTGATTTTTCTCTTCTAAATGGTCTCTGGGACCCAGTTAGTCTAGTCCCAACGGGCAGCACTTGATACACTGTTAAGGGAATTCAGAACAAGAGGCATTTCAAGCCTTCTAACACAGCTCCATTCTCCCAAAATATATATACAAAAACCAACCCAGTGTGCAGAATACTCCATCTAGGGGCAGAAATGTGACTCAAAATTTCCTTAGCCTTTGCTTTGACATGTGTTAACCTCATTCTACCAGGCCTGAGTGCATGAGAAATAATCAGACATTTCACAGAGGTTCCAAATAGCTCTTCCTCAGTATGAGTCCATAGATTTTTATTTTTTATTATTTTAAATACACAGCTTCCAGCTTGAGTTTCTGCTTAAGAGTGATGAAGAACACAGGCACCACTTTTGTACATCTACTAGCAACTGGACTATATTTTAAACTACAAATATTATCCTAGGAACAATTTATAATCCATCATCCCCATATGCTCAAAGCTGAATAAGGGTGGCCAGTGAGCTCAACTGCAAAGAATAATGAAATGCCTGAAGGACTACTTGTGTAACTATATTTTTGTATGTAATTGTGCTTCTACTGGAGTCAAAGCAAAGTCTGAATTTGACTGCCATGGGAGCAGAAATAATTTGTGGCAGAAATATATTTCTGAATCACAAATTCTCTCTGTAGCTGGATAATTCAATATCATTTATGATTAATATTAGCACATGGAATTTGTTCACCAAATGTACTTGAGAGCAATGTATACAGTAGACAGAAGCAACAATTCACAGGCTCTGAGAAAACGCTGAAAATACAAAATAGTGCCCGTTAAGAACTTTTTTGTTTTTAGGGAAAAAATTAGTTGCAGAAGTATATCAAGCCTTGCCTTCCAGTGGTGTTTTCTTTATACAAATCACTTTCAGCTGACAAGTCCTCACTGATTTTCTGTAGTCAGCAATGGGTTACAGCTTGTCCGTAATGTCACAGCTTTCCACGGCACTGTGTCTTGCTCTTTGTCTCTCTGGTACAGAGAGGCTGCTTCTGAGGCTGCTGTACCACTTTGGAAAGTAATCAAATTACTTCCTACATTTGCTCTCCTTAAACACCTCTGCTTGATCCCCTCCACTCTTCCTGTTCAGCCTCTCAGTCGCGAACTTCATACTTCATAAATGCAGAGGTTAGAATTTTCTAGACACCACTTTAATTTTTCAAATAGCAATCCAATTACTGAGCAAATTGGCACATGTGCCTGGTTACATAGTGACTTGGCACTGCCTCCACTCGCTGCTGGCAGTGATGAATGTGTTCCCCCTCAGCCCTCCTCATCTATCTGCTCCAGCCTCCGAGCCAACACCAGTGACCACATAAGGAGAGTGCCTGGCAGCTGCAAGCCCGAGGTGCCAAGAGGCAGATTGTGTTCTGTAGCAGCAGGATCTGGGTCTGTGACTGGCTTCCTGGCTAGTCTTTTGTAAGACCTTTTCCATGGCCTCTAGGTTGGCTCTAATGAAGCCTGTAGAAATGCCTGCAGGGAGCTGGTATAGAAGTGAGTTAAGTCAAAGGTTTAATTTAGTTTCTAAAGTGAAGTGAATGTATATTGGCCTTCTCTTTCCACCCTGCAATTATATTCCTGCCACATTTATGTGAAAATACAGTATTCAGTCAACAATAGGAGTGCATTCCTGGGTATGTCTGCACCGCACATTGGGGCAAAGATCCCCAAGCCAGCCTCAATTAACTTCGCTGCAGAAGCAGGAGCAATATAGCCGTGTTTGCTCGCTGTGACACCCGAGCTAATTAACTATGTATGGCAGTAACAGAGCTTTACTGTTTCTGGCACCAACACTGCTGTCCCTGTGTGGCAAACTGCTACAGACATGCCAGCTCACTTGGAGGTAACCAGAGGGCTCCCCAGTCCAGTGCTGCTTTGCACTGCCCAGATACATTTAGGAATACTCCAGGAACTGGCAGGAATTTGCTGGCCATCATGTGAGAGTGGCGAGGCTACAGATGTGGTTACAGTAAATGTGGACTGTTCCACTTCCATCCCATTCACATTCTTTTATTGCTCGCGACATGATGGTCACAGAGCATCTTTAAGTAATGTGCTGAGCATCTTGAGCAGCATCTGTCACATGTGCTGCTTTCTAAATATCTCACTTCCTCCTCCGGGGGCAAAAAGCTGGATAAAGATACTTTAAAGTATTTCTCACACTCGGTTTGTTTTTTTTTTTTTCCCCCAACAAATTTGGGTCTTAGCCATAAGTGAACTTCTTTAGACTATTTAAAAAGCCATTTTCAATTATTTCAATGAAGCAGATAAGGACTTTCCCACAACAGGATAGCTTCTTCCCATCTGTTTTTTTTATGATCCCCAAGAAATTAACTTTCTTAAAATAAACGAGTGCAGGTTCCAACAACCAGAGATGCACTATGATCCCTGTAATTCAAACAGGCTTTGGCGAAGGTAAAAACAAAACACAACTTGCCTCTTTCGGAATTCCACCTCAGGCATACCAAGAAGCTACTGGAGAGAATCAGAGTTATTTGTCCAGCAAATTTCTGATGCAGATGGTAGTCTGGAAGATATCTGAGTGGACTCTGAACTGCACGCACAAGAATTTTTCACCGAGTTTGCTTGCTTGGACTTTACTGTATGAGTTGGGACTTTATGGGTACAGTTGTTTGTTACTGATGGAATTTTTCCTTTCCCTTTATATTTTTTCTCCTAAATCAGGTATTTTGACAGAGGTGCTTAATGAGATCCAAGTGGTTAGATTATATTTAATTAAATTATCCATGTTTATAATTTAAGAGCCTTTACCAGTGTCCATCATTTGAAATCTGTGGGTAGATAAGAAGCCCAGTCTTCTGTTGGCTTCGTAGATAAATAAGCCATGATCTAATTCCAAGAACCACCATAAGTATACAAGGACTTTCTCTCCAAACCTAATCAATCACCCCAGCTCTCAAGACTGACTTCTCACAAAATACCAAACACAATGATAAATTTTAACACATGCACCCCTTGAGCTATACCTCTGTACAAACACCCACAACTGTGATGCAGCAGCACAGATTTTAATTGAATATTTGATATCTGAGCATGACGTTTTTCCTCTGTGCTCTCAGTCTTTGCCACAACTTCGCATGGGTTACTTGGAGTCGCTTTAAACAAACACCACTAAATTCTGCACAGGCACCAGGCAAGGTAAAGTTACACACAGTGCTGGTAGGCTTCATACCAGTTTTCAGGAGTTTCTACCTCTGCATTTCAGTGACGTTCATGAGAAGCAAGAAAACCCCGGAGCTGTAGATGAAGTGCAACCCTACTGCCATCTTCAGTACCTTCTATGGGAGCAGGACACCGGACCCACACTCCTGGCCTCAGGCCTGTAGGACACAAGGAAGAGTTAGTTATGCAGAAGGGCACACTAGCATGTGCCTCTCACCAGGCATGTGAACGCCCCACACATGCCAAAGTTAGCAACAAAGTTAGCCAAGCTGTGCTAGAGCTAAGCATGCACTTAAGAGCTTTGCTGGATGGCAGCCATTTACAGATCCACAATCAGTACAGAGACATGGAGGCAGAGACTTCCTTTAATGGGTCCTCTGAATTCTCTTCCTGAAGACACATGCTTGGTTATTTCAATTAACATGTTCAGAAAAACAAATACTCTTCTTCTGATTACATCTCAGACACTGGCACATGTATCATTTTTCCTGGACTCCTTAATTTACCACACTTCCTAAAGATTCAGGGCCAGACAAACAACTGAAAATCAAATGCAGAAAGCAGCTGGATTCTGTGAAGACAGAACTCCCAGTTCCTGTTTCCCTCCTGTGTTATCCTTGGTTTGTTTGAAGATGCTGGTGGGTGCTTGCCTGCATGTAATGATAACTACTAACAGCAGCTTGATGAATAAGAGAAGAGAAAGTGGAAAAGAAAACAATAGGAAAGGCATTAAGGGCACTAAGTCATTCTTTCTGGGATGGGCATTAGACATATGTTCGCTACTCCAGTCCCAGCGCAATCAAAGCTGTCCTGTGCCACTGCCAAAAACTGTAACAGGTGCCAGAAGATTACAGCATTGGTTAAATCCACTCTTAAGGCACCAGCTCAGGGAGTGATCCAAATCCCAGGAGCCAATGAACATCTTCCCCCAGATGTCAATTGTTTTCAAATAGCTCCACTCTTATTTCCAGTGTGATGCTGGGGAGGGGCGGGGGGATAAATAAATTTGGCTGCCAGGAGGCAATCCTCTGATTTCACCACTGCCAGCCTGGACAGGTGCCAAAGCCATGCACAGCCTCTCAAACACATTTGTAAGGCAATTAATATTTTATATTCACAATAATAAGAGAGCTTCATTCACACAGAACTATTAAGACAGTTTCTGGTTCCATTCTTCCCAGCACATTACAACGACAACTCCATGCCAGCAGCAGCCACATGGCCTAAAGGTGCCAAGCTGGCAAGGATACTCTCTCTCAGCATTTGGCATCTAAACCCCTTGGCAAAGCCCTCAGCAGTTGTGCTTGGCTGGCTTCAGATTCGTCATGTGGTCAGGCTGCTGATAGCATGGGAGGGTGCTGCGTCCTCTGGGCACCATTTCACTTTAACACCTGTCTGATTCAGAGGAATGCGCGCACATGCAGAGCAAGATCCCTGCACAAATCCTCCCAGAGACCCAGAGCACATGCTCCATTTGTTACTGAAAGGGGTCGTTTCCTCAGAACCACTGTGCCTTTTTTTTTTTTCCCCTCCCCTCTCCCCCTCCTCTTCCCCTTCACATATCTGTATACAGCCCTTGGAGGGTCCTACATCCTGCCATGCATTCCACATGTGTTGGAGGTTTCCTCTGTGAACCAGGAATACAAAACATTTTTGTATATAATGAAATCTCATATTTTACTGTGCTCATATAAAACCATTTCTTTGTGAATAAGACTCCTTTTATTTGTGACATTTTAATGATCTACAAATGTTTGGTATAGATGAAAGGAAATTATTATTTCCAGGTCACCTTGCAGTAATACTTTTTGATAGGCACCATAATTCCAATTAAATTGAGTAATAAGGGAGGGGGAAAGCCTTCAAATATTTAAAGTGCCACTGAAGCAGAAATATTTTAAAAGGAAAACATAAAAACAAGCATACATCTTTTATCACAAGCTACAGAATATTGGAGGAGCATAGATAAGAAAATTCAAAGCACTTTTTCCACTGGGGACCACTCAAACTAATGCAGACCATAAGAATGCGACTCTGTGCCCCACAAACACCACGGTTTTGTGTCACAGGATTGGGGCTGACTTGGTCACAAATTTATTGAAATAATCCTAAGACTGGTCCCTCAGAGTTACCTGTCAAAAGCACAACCACCACCCCAAGCTTGGCAGAGGCAGCTCCCCGGGACGGCAGAGAAGTGTGTTGAGATGTTGCAGGGCACCTCCCCAAATCCCTGCCTGTCCCAAAGCACTACACCCACGAGCCTGCACTGGTTCTTCTGGTACATTCTGACACCTTTGAGCACGGTTATCTTTGGGTCAGACACCCTGAAGCCTGTGAAATACACGCAAGCCTTGGGTTGCTAAGCTCACATCACAAAATAGCTGCTATCGCTCGCTTTGGAGGGAAGGCTCAGCGTGCCCATCCCACCCCAGCTGGAACATCCAAACACAAGCCACGACTCCCGTGTTCCCCCTCAAGCCATACCCCTCTGCCTGTCACCTTGTACCGTGGCTTTTGGTTTCTTTCAAGCTCAGGGCCCACAGACACCAGCCAGGGCCTCCCTGTTCTAGCACACAACACAAACCCTGCTTGCTGCACGTAGTATGCATCTATCAGTACTCCTGTGTTTAGCCACGTGAGCTTTGCTTTTTTTAAATAAAATGTTTTTTAATTGCTTTGAGGGAGCTGATTTTTGTTGTTTTGTTGGGGTTTTTTTTACCTTCTTGAACAGTTCTTCATTATTCAATCAGGAAAAAATCTTATCTCTCCCCCTCCTCTGATACACATGTTTTCTTCAGAACACTAGGGCAACATGTAGGATGGACACTGGGACCATGGCAAATTTAAGATCCAGCATCTTGGAGGCTTTCCTGGTCATAAGCCAAACCTTTCTGGAATGGAAAAAGCTTTTTAATATGGCATTTTCAGTAAGAAATTCATTAGTTAACCCTGGGGAGGTAAGGAAATACCCCAACTTAAAATTATTATTCAGTTGCATATAAAAATGTTATTTTAGATCATTTTTAGGACTTGCTGTAATTGCATTATTTTCCATTTCTTTTTCTCCATGACCTGGGCAGTGGATTTCATTGTGATTAAAGCACCTGGCTTTTGGAGCAAGGGAGACAAAAAATAAGTACCAAATAAACATATAAAACTCTCAAGCAACATTCCTGGAATAGTTCTTCTGTAAAGTACATGGCATGTTCAGAACACATGATTTCCTAGTACAAAGATTTTATTGGCTTCACTGCTCAGTGTGGTCATCTCAGATCCATGCCAAATAAACCTTTCACACCATATTGACATTTATTTTTCATCTCTGGCTACACATCTACTCTTTCTAAAAAGCAAGTTCCCGACTCCTGCAGGAATTCCCAAGCTGAATATTTTATCATCTCCCCTGGAAAATGATAACCTAGAAGACAGCACTGCATGTTACTCTTGGCAACTAAAGTGGAAAGGAGTAAGTACAGGATTTTAGAAGACGCAACCAAAGAACAACAGCCAGGGAGGAGGGTTCGCCTCCATCAGGTTCCTGGCACCTTGTTTTGGCAGCATCCCAGCGCCAGGTACCAGGAGCAGACTTGTTCTCACACGAGGGCCAGTCAGAGTGAGCCCTGGAATGAGGGCACCCTACAGCATGGCTTGTATACAAGCCATGTGGAAGAGCAAGGAAAGGAAAAAAAAATTGATGTCAAGGTCAGAAAAGCCTCCAGTTTCAATACATACACGTAAACCTACATGGACAGACCTTGCCAGGTGTTTCCTTATCATAATGCACTTCCCCCTGTTAACGTGACTAAATAAATACAACTTACCCAAATCAAATCCTGACCATTTCCCCCCTTTAATCTTAATGAACTTTCTCAGGTTTATGCACTTTTTCAGCATGCAACGTAAAGTCAAGAGCTTCTTCATGAGAATGTGCCTGACTGGGAACTTTATTTTTTTAGAACAGTTACTGTGCCGTGACACAAGGGTAGAACACTGCTTTAAAGGGCTGCTGACTCTGGACAATTTATATGCTAATTCCAGAAATGATTCCTCCTACATTAAATAAGGAGCTGAGGAATGTTCCAAAGGTCTGGACAGACCATGCCATTAACAGACTGGGTAAATCAACATTAATACTGCCCACAGCATATTACACCGTGTGAACTTTCTTCACTGCCCACACTTTACTAATTTTAGTTCCGCGTGGTTCCTCAGCTGACTGTCCAAAATATAAACTACATCAGCTCCCTAAAGCCTCCCTGTGCCCATCTGGGCCTTGGACTCGCCTTTAATATTAAACTTGAGGAAAAAAATCCTGAATGGTCACACTTTTTTATTCAGGGTACGTTTATAAATGGTTTATAAAGGGTTAATAAATGATTAATCGATTATGAAAATGTCAAAGAAGTATGGACAACTACAAACACTAAGAATAGCTGTCTGACACCCAGTACTAACCAATCAGCCATCTAGGACATACATTCTAGCCCAAACTCCCCCAGTGTGAAGGCCAAGCCTGGCAAATAATTCAAATATCTTCAAGCTTGTTTGAGCATTGACAAGTTCTCCAGCATTTATTAGTAGTGTTCTGAGGCTATTAGACAAACCTGTCTCTGAGTTTAGACTTTGAACAAACAAGCTGTTATAAAACCTTAGGCTACCAGAAAAATTTCCAGTTTTTATTTTACTTTCAATAAAAATGAGATTTACACAAATTCTCATATGGCATATGTAACGCCAATAACACAGAATTGAAAAACTCAAAATGCAACAAGCATCACTAAATGGATCATAAAGTACTAAGGTCAATTTAATTTTTAAAATTCCTTCTGTTTTTTGTACCTCAGCTTAATAGCTACGCTGCTAAAACAAGGCATTGATGCAAAGCATGATGCTAAGTGCCTAGTTGTCACAGAAAATAAATTTCATCTCATTTGGGACAAAATTTGGGGTTTAGAAATAAATCAGCATGCAAAGCATTTACAGCATTTTGCGTACGATCTCGATGTGATGAGTTCTTTCAGTGTCACTCCCTGATAAACCCTAAGGCAGTAAATACTGTGAGGCACCTTCCCATGACAAAAATCTGATTTCTTTGCAACCAAAGCAAGAGCTGCTGATAGGCTTTTCTTTCTTCCGCCCTCACCTACCTCCCTCCCCTTTTTTTTCTTCTTTCTGCTTAACTGAGGACTATACCAAATGCATGTGAATGACACGATCTCATAACTTTCTTAACAGACATTGCAACATTTTGGGGGCACAGAGCTGAACATGAAATCAAAAGAGCACTGGAGAGGTGCCTCCTCTCATTGAGCTCAATAGCTGAACTTCCATTGAGTGCCAGGGGACTGAATTAGGTCTGTTTATAGTGTGGGTGCCAGCAAACTCTTTGTGCTTCATCAGACACACCCCCCTAACCAATCACTGCACTATGATATAATTATTCCATAGGAGCCACCTCTTAGCAAACTACAGACAGGTATGGAGTGCAAAAAAACCTGAAAACCAGTCCCAGCAGGACTCCAAGACCTGACAGAGGTAATAAATGCATCACACACAGCAAGAACATGCTTTGCTATACCTGAGACACCTCAGCCAAATGACTCCTGATAATGATCAATGATGGCAAATTGGCAGCCGGGCTACTGGAAAAATTCCAAGCTTCACCTTCCAGCTACAGGAATGAGGAGGATATATGTGAATGTGATCTTTGGCAGGGAAAGGTACATTGTTTCATTGCTGTGGGAAAAATGCTTATTGCTCAAACATTTCCTTAAAATAAGATTACAATGAAACATTAGAGGTAGCATTATTAACAATAATCAACTTTCCTGGCTAAATGAAAAAAAAAAACCAAAACCATTTCAAAACCTATCTCCAATCGGCAGCCAAAAAAAAAAAGAAATCTAGTGTTTCACCCCTCACTTTTTTTCCGATCACTTCAGCAGAGATGCTACTGCAAAGAGAATAGGCCTTTGTGTGCTTTGGGTTTTAAAAATCAAGGCAGCTCCCAACTTACCTGTTCTTTTTCCCTATCAACAAATGAGGAGGAGATTAATTGAAATTTTGAGGCTAGACTGTAACACCTGATATACTGAAAACAAGAACCCTCACACCTCAAATTTATTTCTGAATGGTGAACCTTGTGCAGGAAACAGCTCGTGTCTGAAGAGAGACACAAAATGCAAACGGCTTTAAAAAGGATTTGGGGATATGAGAATCCAAAGTTGTTGCTGTGCTCCATGGAACAGAGAAAAACCTAAATGGGCTTTATAACCTTTGCATCAAAACCTAGTGAAAAGAACGTTGCTAAATACTCAAATAAGTGCTCTTCCTGAGTAACCACTAGTGAAGCTCATGCAGATGTCTGCTCCTAAGCACGCATGAACACGTATGTTTTACACAAATGTGTAAAACACCCTATGCTCCTCAACAGGAAGAAAATCGTTCCCGAGTCAGAGCTCATCCAGAGGCTCTGACTCATCACTGTCCATCCAGTTTAGAGCCACCTTTCTCCCCTCCTTTCTCAGTCTTTTACCTCAGCTTCCTTCCAACATCCTTTACCTCCTGTGAAGGTTCAGCTTCTTTCCTCCATCAATCCCCTTAGTTTCCCCCAGAACACACCTTATCTTGACAGGAAAACAAAACACTGGAATTAATGTTATTTTGTCTTCTCTGTATGTCCCTCTCCTCATGCTGCCTTTTTAGGTTAAAGTTTCTTTATGACAGGGATTATTTACTGTTCTGTGTACTCATACACCACAGGCTGGAACTTAACCAGCCTCAAAGCACTACCGAAAGAAATTGAGAATAAAAAGAGACTGCCTTTGTCCTAGGTAAATGCTCTCCAGAGTGATATCAATCATACTTATCCATCTTTGCAAAAGGAACCCGAGAAAGCACATAACAAACATGCCAAACATTATAGAACCTAAATCACCAGTTCTTTTGAAAAATATTTCTTTTAAACAATTTCTGTAGCATGAAATGGAATCACATTTATTCTAGGCATCTCTGAAATATTAAATCATGGTGGAAATCTTATTTTTGGGTGTTGATCATTTATCTTTTCAGGGTACTTAGGAGTAAATTCCACCTGTTCACAATTACTCCTTTCTCTTCATTGAGCTGCCTGAATACAATTAGAAAAACATTCAAATTGCAAAAATTTTCCTATGAAAGACCATAATTGGATATAGAAAAATTTCAAAATACTCAGGCAGACACCCATAAAAACATTTTAAAAATTGCTTCTGAACACGTTTAGCATCTAAATATTTTTTTTACTGATAATTTGACAGCAACCATGTACTTCATTTTCTTAGTGGCAAAGCTCTTGGAAAATCCAGAAGGTTAGGCTACAGGTATGTTGCCAATCTGTGTTCATCATAGAATCCTAGAAGAGTTTGGGTTGGAAGGCACCTTAAAGATCATCTCATGTCAAGCTCCCTGCTCTGAGCAGGGACACCTTTCACTATCCCAGGTTGCTCAGAGCCCCATCCAACCTGGCCTTGGACACTTCCAGGGATGGGGCAGACACAGCTTCTCTGGGCAGCCTGTGCCAGGGCCTCACCACTCAACAGTAAAGAATTCTTTTTAATATCTAATCTAAATCCACTCTCAGTCTGAATCCGTTCCCCCTTGTCCTGTCACTCCATGCTCTTGTAAAAAGTCTCTCTCCATCTTTCTTGTAGGCTCTGTTCAGGTGCTGGAGGCCACAGTTAGGTCATCCCCAAGCCTTTTCTTCTCCAGGCTGAACAATCCCAATTCTCTCAGCCTTCCCTCACAGGAGAGGTGCTGCATTACCTTGGTGTCCCACTTCTGGACTCACTCCAACAGCTCCATGTCCTTCCTGTGCTGGGGCTGCAGAGCTGGATGCAGCACTGCAGGTGGGAGCTCACCAGAGTAGAGGAGCAGGATCCCCTCCCTCTACTGCTGCCCACAGGGCTTTGGATGCAGCCCAGGACATGGGTGGCTTTCTGGGCTGCACTTGCACATTCCCAGCTCATGTCCAGCCTGTCACCCACCAGCACCCCCAAATCCTTCCCAGCAGGGCTACTCTGGATCTGTTCATCCTCAGCCAGGATTGATACCAAGGGCTAACCTGACCCAGGTGCAGCACCAGCACTTGGTCTTGTTAAACCTCATGAGATCCCCAAGGACCCACTCCTCAAGCTTCTCCAGGTCCCTCTGGATAGCATCCCATTCCTCAGGTGTGTCACCACACTGAGCTTGGTGTCACCTGAAAGTTTGCTTTAGGGTCAAAGAAAGCCACAGTGACAGTCCCTGTTGTTTTCATAACACATCCCAGGCCTGACCAAAGGCCACTGAAACCAGGAGAAATCTTTCAGACCTTTAAGTGGAGTCAGAATGAAGAAATAATTCACTCTGCTGCAGAACAGATAAAAGGCAATTTAACCACAAATTCTGCAGAGTAGGAGCTGAATTTCTACCACTCCTAAGGAAGTGGGAACTCAGAATCCCAGCCTTCTCGTTGCAGGGAAAGCATGGGGTTATTTTATTGCAAGAACTAACCCATTCTGACATGCCAAAAGGATCTATTTTCTTTCCATGAAGCTCAGGTTTCTACCTTTGGCTACATTCTCAGAATGCAAAGTTCTATTTTCAACCCAACTCAGTAGGGCATGCAACGAGGAGAGTGGGAGAACTTTCCTGAATGTGTACCAAGCAGTCAGCCTAGGCTTCTGTGGAAAGAGACATCAGTTTCAGATCAAGATGGGCCATTACAGCCACCTTATCTAATCATCATCCCTCATACAGACCTGAAACCATCAGGCAGATCTAAAAAGCTTAAAACTGCACATTCCAGAAAGGCACCCACTTGGCAGCTCTGCAGTAAAACAACAGTGCTTCAAAATGCCACACTTCCTTGGGAAGGGACATCTGACAATTTTGCTGTGAGCACTACTCAGCTCTGGAGATGATGGACCAGCAAGGTTTGCAGCCCATAACATGAATTCAGATAGCACAGAGTGACAAACCCTGGCAGGAACAGCACAGTTTGAGTACTTCAGCTGTGAATTCAAGCTAAATGAAGTAGGTGATCAATCTTTCAGCCCTCTGCAGGTGAATTGAGGGAAACAAAACAGACAAAATGATTGAAGCACAACTTTATGAATAATACATAAGCATTTCCTTTTATATAGGGCTACATGAAATTCCAGAGGTCTGTGGTACACTAGAAAAGAGGTGTAAACCCCTGATTTGTAACAAAGTGCCCCAAAAATGCATGAATGCTTTGATGACTTCAGGTGCCCTCCTTCACAAGTACCTTCTTCCTTCTTCGTTTGCTCAAGAATTTGGGTAGGGTCTTTCCTAACTGAAAGCTTTCTAGCTAAAACGAACTTTTGTTAAAATGGGCAAGTCATTGAGCCCAAAATTCAGCCTTTTAAACATGTGAGGTTTGGATGCACTTTTGCTGAATCCACAGCAGATCCAAAGGAACCTCCAGAAATTCCTGCTAGCATTACTAGCAGGAATGGCCTTTGGTTGCAGTCACTTACAGAGGCTGTAAGGGCTCTGCAGTCAGTGCTGACCTTACAGATCCTCATGTTGTTTTGTTAACATGATGGTTTCATGTCTCTTGGAGATTTGCCCTAAGATACATCCTTTGAAACAGGTACACATGGAATTATCAGCCGGCAAACTGCCCTTCTCCCCCAGCCCCTGGAAATGATCAAATATCTTTGACATGGGGAAGCTGAACTGGGAGGAAATGCTGGTTATCCTCTTGAAGTAACCCCTAGAGAAGATGAGGATGTTATTGCAAACATGTGAGAAAAAGCAAGTTTTCCCATTGTCAGCATGCAAAATAGACACAGGACAATAGGCACCATGATTTTTCTGCAATCAGGTTGGCAAACCCTTGAATGTGAAGAAAATGAAAGCCAGAGGCAGTGTGTTCCAAAGAACTATTAATTAACTAAGGGTTATAAAGCTGAGATTTAGACAGCTGACTCCTCAAAGAGACAGAAGCAGCATAGAATCTTGAAAACAACATGAAACCTCAGTATTAGAACAGGTATAATGTATTTCTCTAACAAAAGAAGTTTTTCCAGTATCAGCTTCTTTTCTCAAGCAGTGTCTTTGTCCAAAAGAAAATAAGAAAATTTTGCTACATATACTCCAAATGAAAAAATGAGAACACTCCCATTGGTACATTTTCTATCACCATAATCCC
Organism: Corvus kubaryi; assembly: GCF_017639235.1. Lineage (NCBI taxonomy): Eukaryota > Metazoa > Chordata > Aves > Passeriformes > Corvidae > Corvus > Corvus kubaryi. The sequence continues at coordinate 1,556,068 of NW_024581058.1, forward strand.
AAAGTGGCCTCTAATAAATTCTCTTCAGATAAAAAGCTCAGATGTTGTTTCTACCGTCACATTCTCACGGATTACTGCATTCCTAGGTTAGACATTAGTGCCAAAGTGGGGTATCCTAAGAGTTTGTACATTTGACCTTCAGTACCACAGTTCCTGTCATTTCCAGTCCAACACCTGAATGTTCTGCAAAAGGTACACAAAGCATGGAAGCAAATAACAAAACACTGCATAAGGGGACATTTCACCCATGTATAGGCAAATAAAAATAACCCCAGAGCTGTGTGGGTGCAACAATTAACAAGGGATTTACTTAAACTAATAAGAGAAAAATTCAGGAACAAACTGGATTCACTGTAATTAAATCACTGCAGATAGAACAAGGATGATCTAATGTAATAACCTCATGACATCCGGTCCAAATACAAAGAGCCTTCCTATGACTGAACAGGTTTCTTTTCTCACATTGATTCTTACCTAATTTTCCAAGCTTTTCAGGACAAGGGACGTCTTAGTTACTAAAAGCTGAGAATCTCTTGCAATAATCTGTGCAAACAAAATAGCAATATAATTTTAGAGATACCTTTCTTCAGAGAGTTCCCAACAGTACTCATGCATGGTACAAAAATAGGCTTTATTAAACTCTGCAGGAGCCAAAAGCCTTTATTCCTTGAAGAGGCCATATGCCACCAGTGAACAAGGGTTTAGGGCTCCTAGGGAGCTGGGATCCAGAAAATGCTGCCTCTTACTGGTGCAAGATCATAACTTTTGGAGATACAGAAGCAAGCACTGAATCCTGAGCTCAGTGAGAGCTTGGAAACAGGGCAGCTCTTGTTCAGAGCTTGTTCTTGTTTCTATGGGCTGTGAGCCTTGGGCTTGAACCAAACAGAAATCAGTGTAGTTCAGAAAAACCTCAGCATTACTAAGGCAAGATCTTCAGGCCAGACTGTAAGGACTGGTACCTGACATTCGGTGCTCATTAGGAGCAGTGAACCACAGAGGTCCCTCCCTATTTCAGGGACAAGCAATTCCCAAAGCCAGCCCATCCCTGATGCCTGCAGGAAGTCCATGGAGACAGTTTTAACTTCCTTATTCCCAGGCAAAGTAGCAAGAGAAAGATGTGAAATTCCTTCCAGTCACCGAGTTTCCACATTTGCAGTGACACTGCCCATAAAGTAGGAGATTGATGGCATTTCCATGGTGGTGACAGCAGAATGGGCAGTTAGAAGGTAAGAGATTTCCTTACAATAGCCAGCAACTCACTATTTTAAAAAAGCTAGCAAACAAAGATATAACTCCATAAAGGAAACAGGCACGTTCCTATGTATGCCTGCTGCAGTTTGTGTTCTCCTTACAGCCATGACACATTCCTTTGTGTTAGCTACATGGTGAGGTGCTAAAGGAGAACAAAAAACAAATAAAAACAAATGTTTTATCTCTTCACTGAAATGAACACACCCAAAACACACTTAGCTCCTAGTTCCAAAATTAGGATAGATTTTTGAAGTGCTTCAAGCACCATCCACATTATCCAAAAAGCCTAAATACTCACACTGTAGAATAAATATGGAGAGATGAACTTCTTCCTAAAAGGATAACAAATACTGTCTTGCTTGTCATACTTTTACTACAGAAAACCAAAAATTACTAATAAAAACTATCAATCACTTCTTCTGGCCACATTCACAGACCCACTTGATTCTTCCCAGTAGAAAAATTAATTTAGAACTTTAACATGGCTTTATTCACACCAGCACCAAGATGTATCTCTTGGGAACAAGCTTGGTCTGTCAGGAATAGCTGCAGTAATCACATTAAAGCTCCTCACTATCACAGAGCAAACCTCACCTGCAGAGACATAGCTTTTATGTTTACATGTACATGCAGGTTTATGTATAAATATGTATTTTTACATATATACACAGACACATACTCACATGCAAATACGCTTTTGGAGAGAAATCTTGTGTCTCAAACACAAACGGCTGTCTCACCACAAGTACGATTCTGAGATCTCATCTGCAGTCACCTATATCACAAACATGCAGAACTTCAGTTCTTTCTGGCTTTATTTTGCTGGGATGCCATGGCAAGTGGTAAATGCTCTGCTGCCACCCAATGACGTTTCCTGGGATTGTCCATTTCCCAAGACCCTTTTCTCCTACTCTACAACCAGGTTAAAAAAAAAAAAATCAGGTTAAATTAAAGGCAGCACTTAAAGCTGAAGCACTTTGCATACCTGTGGTGGCTTGGCCTCTGGAGAACACGGGACATCTCCGCCTCTCTTCACCTGTATGCAAATGGCCCCAGTCCTTTTCATCATTCCGCCAACAGCGGCAAAACTTTATCTGAATTCCCAGTCACAAAACCATCATTGTGCTGCGGCAGTTAATTTTTACTGGTTTACAATGTACTTTCCTTTGCACAAGAGATAATGCCAGCTAAGCACAGCAAACCTTTCACCCAGCTGTTATTATGCTTTATAGGCCATCAAAGCGTTGATTTCGCAGCATTGTGTCAATGCCAGACACACCGATCCCCCTCGCTGTTTCCACTGCTCAGCTCCTTTCTGTGCCCTCCTGACAAAGCACAACTTGTTTTAGTCCTTACTACTACATCTAAATTTAGTTTGCAATGCTGTATAAACACAAGTGGGAGCCCGTCAGGTTTAAGTGGAAAAGGGGAAATGCTGTAACGTGGGTCTTGAGGTTCCCCCCACCTAGAACTAAGTCCTCAGAAGTTTGAACACTTCAGCTTTCCTTGCAGTAAAAATAGACATTTGTAGAGTGCCAGTTTAAGGGAATCCAAGAAACTAGCCAAGTAATTTTTATCAATCAAGAACAAGCTGTTCAGTTCTGAAGAATCTGCCCAGAGTTCCACGGCAGCAACATGTGCATCTGCTCAAATTAGTATTATTTAACATTTGTCAGCCCAGAGTATACTTTCAAATGTGGTTTACATTTTCAGTTATCAGCTTGAGCTAGTATAAAAGACCCTGACTGCTCAGTTGAGAGTTTATTGTCACAGAGGAACCACAATTACAGGTTTAAAGGAAGCCCAGCAGTCTTTGATTTATTTTCACCTATTTCATTACTATTCTTGTTTTGGCACACAAGGATGTTCCTCTCACCAGAACATACATGTTGTAGAGTAATACACTAAAAACCTACAGGAAGGAAGAATTAACTTCTTTCCCAATAACCATCTACAAGAAAATGTGATCACTGCATTAAAAGCTAGACATTATTTCCAAAACATTCTGTCCGCTGCTGCTCTCTGGGGTTCTCAAAGATCACAGATTGTCCTGAGACTCATTAGTGGTTAATGGTATTTAACTGTGAGACAACAAAACTAGACTTGGCACTTTATAAGAAGTGCCACTTTCATACTCTTACATTTTCATACTCCAAGCACTGTGCAGAAGTGTTACAGATACAAACATTTTGGTACAAACAGATGTGTATTACTGATAATTCACTGCCTCAAAAGATACCTTTTTATGTTTTGCCATTAAAAAACAAAACCCGATTGTATTCCAACCCCCTTGATTCAGGCCCCAGCACTTAACTATGCTGAGAATGTTCCATTAAGTGCATCCAGAAGTGCTGACCACACAGCCCAGCTTGCACGGTCAGTGTAAAATGGGGGCTTGAACTCCCTCTGCTGGCTAAAAACACAGCTAGAGAGTTTTTAAAAAGCCTCCCACGTCCAAAAAAAAAAAAAAAAAAGGAAAAAAAATAGGACATTAAAAAACTTTTTAAAAAATAAAATAAAGATAATCTTTATCTCTTCTTTGGGAATTTTCAGTTGTTGGCATCTCAAAATGATTTTGCACTACCTGAAAAGAAAACTCCTGACCTCCCATTTGTTGCTCCCATGTAACACCGGTCTGTGACTGGGAAGCTCTGCAGATGAATCCTGCACAACTTCCTTCTTTGTCAACAGATCACAAAGGGGATCGCAGCTGTGATGAAACACCAACCAGTCTGTACAAAAAAGATGGGAGAACTGCTGGGAAAAAAAATCCATCAACACAGTAGCAATTTAAGATGTATTTGACAAGAACCAAAATTACAAATTTAGGTCAAATTTACTGAGGAGAAAGGTCTACTAGAGGTAATGGAGTGGCAAATGGGGTTCAATCCCCAATCCTGAGATAAGTTTTTGTGCTTAAAGTCATTTTGGCTCAGTTTCTTCCCTGGAAAGTGCTCCTTGTCTTCATCTATCTCAATTTCCAGAGAGAGGATTTCTGCCCCAAGGAGCCTACAGAGCAGATTCTGTCCCTTCTGTGATAGGTCAGATAATCTAGTTTTTTAAAACTTATTCCAAAATTATTTTGAGAGCGCTTCATCTGACCTACCACTACCTTGCACAGGAGTATTCAATTCCACATCACAATTAACCAGCCAAGATGATATTGCACAGTTAGAAAGACTGTGATAGCAACCCTATACAATGACCTAAAGCATAAAAAGCAAAGCAGCCCTTGCTGGACAGGGGGCTCCATCCCATTAATCCCACTGGTCAGCCCAGCTCTGCAGGGAGCAAATTCAAATGGCAATATTTTACACATACTCTACTTGAGCCTGAACACCACCACAAGGTACAAGACAGATTTATGTTTCCATGTTTTGATGGCTGCAGTATTTCCCTCAGCCATATAATATAACAGTGGAGGCATTACCAAAAGTTATGGAAAAGCAGTGTCAAGGAGCACCATAACACCCCTCCATAGCCCCTCCTAAGGACACAAACCAGTGTAAATTTGCTGGAGGAGAAATTAATTGTAGCAATGAAATAACAGAGCTAGATCCTCACAAATATTCTATCAACAGTTTGTTCTGTAAAATGATACAGCACAGTGGTCCCTAAAACATTAGTTCTGCTTTCTGGCAAGTTTGTCACCACATCAACCCGCTGGTGGCCACAGAAAATGTAGCTGTCATGTAACATAGTTGGGACAAATCTTTCAAAATTCCTTTACACAATGGAATTGCCTTCCTCTCAGTGGGATTCAGACATACATTGATGGGTCACAAACCTTTTAACCCAAACCACCATTTTATCTGTGTGGGATTGGGATTTAATTCAGCTCTTCCTCCTTTAATGAACTAGATGTGGTCCTCCCCAAACACCTGTTCATGAGTGTCTGGTGAAAAGCCAGGTAACACCTCTCTGTGCAGATCAGAAATGACACGCATGAAAACTTGGTGCAGAACTGCGTATGAGGTGACTCAGACCTACATTCCACAATGTACACCTATACAATGTATTTGAGCCTTAGAATATTTAAGCCTGAACCCAAACTTTCCTCATACCTCACTTTCCAATGTCTAGGCTATTCAGAAGTAGAGGATGCTGCTTTACAGATCTCCAGAGGACTGCGTCAGGGTCACTCAGGAGATGAGAAGAGAACCAAGGGCTTTGGAAAACGTCAGAGGCAAAAGTTAATAGTCACTGTGGAGGGTCTCAAACAAGCAGATGTTTCAAACATGTGCCTAATTTTTAAGTGCTGAGTTTGATGGCAGTAGATATTACAGTGGGCACCAACCCAAGACAGAGCTAAGGAGGAAAGGCTAGTGGACAAAACAGGAAGAAAAGCAGAGCATGAAAAACATTTTTTCACATGCTTTCTTAGTCTGTGTAATCTACCCTAGAGAGGCCTCAGCAAGCAAGTTAACTTCAGACCTCAATTACAACATGTGGGCAACTTTATTGCCCAACAAAAAGTACATTAGACATTTATAATCTCATTTTATTAAATTTTCCTCCTCGTAGCATTTACTATTGGGTGTGTATGTGTGTGAGGTTAATGCAAAAATCTATACTATATTTGTATATTAACAAGATTAAAAGCTCACCTGCGTGGCAGGTGTTGCTGTGGGCACACGCTTGGATTATGGATTAACCAACTCCTATCAAAAACTGGGGTCTATCACCAAATCTAAAGCAAGGAAGGCAGGTACTTTTCCTGCTGATCATCCAGCTGAGGGCTCTGATTCAATTATATCAGGAAAGAATAGCTTTGCTTTCTTCACGAAATCTGATTACAGAAAGAAAGGGGCAACACCTCACACAACATAGTGAATCTTAAAGGATATCCTATTCCTCTATGGCCCCTTCTGCTGGCTACTTTGATCTAAGAGTTATTGTCTGGGCTTAACAACTTCACCTCTGATTTCACAGGGAACTTCTTTAGAGGCGTTTTCCTATAGCAGTTGTCCAAGTCTTTTCAGAGGAACCACCAATTATCCAGGATGCTGGGAACTAAACACTTGTAGTTTTGGTGAAACACAAGATTACTCTCATTGGTATTAAACAGGTATGGGAAGACACACTAAAGACTCAAGTTTTACTCTCTAAGATCAGTACTTGCTAAAAAAAAAGAGCACTGTCAGCAGCTCAGCACGTTTTGTGAGGAACCAATTCATTCCTAAAGGCAAGGAGACCTAACATAATGAAACCAGATTGGCTTCCCAGCTCACCTCAGAAGGAAAGCTCGATGTACAAGGCCATTGTTACACCACCACCACTAGCCAGTTCAATGCTATAGTGTTACAGTTTTTCAGCAGACACAAAAGCAGTTCTTTCCTGGGAGCTAACAAATCCATTCTGCTTTTAGCCAGAATCCTCCACAATAACCCTAATTTTAAGCATAAAAATCAAAATCCCTTCTGGTCTTACCTAACTTGACAGGTTGTGTAACACAATCCTCACAACTCAACTCAGTAATTTCTGCATCCAGCCCAGCAACCTGTGGTTGTATTAGAGATTGTATTTCACATTACACAGACACACACACCTGCTACACAGCAGAATTTGGTCTTAAAAATGCACTCAATTTTCTATTTTGACATGAATTTCCACCTTCTCAAATGCTGATGATCCTTTGCCAGTGAGACTGTGCAGGGCAATTGGCCTCCTGGGCAGTTTTCCAAATTCAGTATGATGCTGCAAGTGCTCACCAGCTCTGACAAGTAAGACTGTTCACTCACCTCAAAGAACAAAATACAAGAAGTACAAAGGAAGATGAGGCTAAAAGCATTTTTGAAGTGTGTTTCAGGTCTGACAGAAGACTGAAGCTGTCATTTAGGATGGTCATCCTGCATTTTTCCTCTAGTTTATGCAGCTGAAGTAGTGACTTAATAACTAGAATCTATCAGTTTACTCCCCCTTACCAAACTTCCAGCACACGTGCCAGCCTCAGCTCATCCCTACTAAATATTTATAAATAAGATGGCAAATCAGTAATAGTCCTCCCTCCTCTTTTGATAAGATAGGAAATAAGTAGAGTTAGAAGTTTAGAGGTTCCGGGATTTTGGTTTGGTTTGGATTTTTTTTAAATTTTAAAACAAAGTAAAAAAGTTATATAAAACAATAGGCAGCAGCAAAATCATAAACCAACTGATGTGGAAAAGTCAACATCATCTTCTAAACATGCAACTGAAGCTCACAGCTGGTGAAAAAAAAAAAAAGAAGGCAGTATTGTGTGTTAGCAAAGGCAGTGAGCAGGGACTGCAGGTTTTATTCTTAACTCTCCCACAGATTTCAAGCTCGGCTGTGGGCAGATCACCAAATATCTCAGCTGATCATCTACAAAATAAGGATAGCAATATTTTCCTATCCCAGCAGGATGTTTTCGGAAGAGTGCTTGGGAAGCACTCGCTGCAGTGATGTGGGCCTTGAAAGTCTCTGCACACAACAAAGACAACACCTGCTCAACTGGTTAATGGGAAAAAGATGACTGAGACTGTTACAAGGAATTTCTAGCATTAAAGGACAAGCTGCAATTGCCTCTGGCTTACAGTTAAGAAATTCAGCATCAGTGAATCATTTGTTTTGTACAATTACTGTGGAAAAAAATTAAGTATAAGACTAGATGAGAAAATAATGCAAATAAACTACATAAATGGCTGGAATTCTACATCAAAGGTACCATTTAGGTTTTAGGTTTATAGTGGGTAACACAGGTAGCTCATGACAAAAGATCCTTTTGCTTCCTTTGGCAAACAAGTGCATAGATGATGGAGGTAACTGCACATCACAGTTCTTCCTCCAGAATTGCAACAATTTTAGTTAACTAAGACACTTTTGAAAAGCATTCATTATGCCTTGTGACTCCATTTTATACAGGCTTGAAGTTCTTCTCATATTCTCTGTGAAAGATAATGATAGGTGGCTCTTCCAGTGGTTTGCTGGACATATCCCTGTGTACTTAGTATTTGAAAAATGCCAGCTCAAGCTTGAGGGGTTTTTTTTCGGACCATCTTCTTTCCCTTTATGCTGGGAAAATTGTAGCTCTACAAATATAGAAGAGGTTTTGAGTTCATAATGAAATATGAAGTTTATGATTAAGGAAGTCTGATGATCTGGTGTCTATTCCTAAATTAGCAACAGATTTCCCGTGACCTTAACTTCATCATTTAGACACTTCATGATCTATTTTATCTTTTAAAAAAAGAGACGGTATGTCTGGAGGGTGCAGGAAAGAAATCAAGAAAGGCTTCAAATTCTACTCTGCCTTGGATCCAGGGAAACATCAGACCAACTTCAATTAACAAAATTAAATTTGTTAACTACTTCACCATTACCTTTGTTAAGGTAAGGTTTTGTAATATTAAGGTTAATTATTACATCATCGCTTTTTGTAAGGTTTTCTAGTTCTCCTAGGATTTTTGCAGTATCAGTCCCCTGGTAATAACTCTTGAATTCATTCACCAAACCAAGTTTGAAAGAAGACCTGAAGTGTCAGAGGTATGAGTGTCATGCATTTTGTGACATCTGGTAGCAGGCAGAGCAGAGTGCTCAAACTAAGTGTTCTTACCAAGGGAAAAATCAAATTATCCGACCTACTTGGCTTGTCAGAGAGCCAACACAAACTGGGAGAAGGGCAACACATACCCTCTTCTTGCCCAAAAAGCTAAGGGATGTAGAAATGAGATTAAAGGGAACCCAGCAGAGTGAACTGCATGGAGAACTACGGGGAGCTAGTGCAAGGTCAACTACCAGCAACACAGCACACACAGCTCAAGCTCATCTTCCTGTGTGTAATGAGAAGCTGAAGGACCATAGTTTTGTTTTTGCTATCCCTACTTGTACAACACTTGCACGCTGTAAACATTTGTAAGCCATTAGCTGGATCCAGCAGCACATGCTGTAACAACAAAAGCTAGGTTTGTTACAGCCATGGGAATTCCTTCCAGTGAAACCACAGAGAGGTAGGCGGGACAGGATCTCAGGGAGCAGCAGAGCCACCACCACGCAGGGGCAGGTTCACAAACATCCAGACAAAGCTATAGCAGGTGACCATAAAATCCTTCCTAAAACAGCTCTCGAGTGAAGGGGAGTCTGCAACCTCCCAGATACAGTGCTCAGCATTAGGGAGCAGCCTCAAATCCAAACTACAGCTTCTCCTACAACCAGCAAACAGAGATTACACAGCATCAGCAGTTCGCTCCTCTCAACCATTTACATATTTGAATATTGTATAAAAAACTATTTGCCTGTCCCTTGTTGATCTGAACAAATTATTTCCTTTGAAGTTCTTCTAAACTCACACCTTTCAACTGTCTTAAGACCTCTGTTACTGACCCGTGATGAACACCTTCTCCCAAATATTTAAAATGCAGGTCCCAAAACAGAAACAGCGGGGCCCAAAGGGAAATACTATTACAAATTACAGCAAAGCAATTCCTTTTGAGCTCTTTCAGATGATGTTAGCTCATTCAATTTGCAGTACACTATCAGTCCATAATATTTGTCTTCTAATACCACTTTTTCCCTGCCATGTACTGCTAAATTGTAACTGCATATTTATCTCTTAAATTTCACTTCAGTAATTTCAGTAATTTCCTCCAGTTTATTAAGGTCATTTTGAAACAGTGTCAGAGTGTATTGCTTAGAGATGGATTACAAAGCCACTTTTACCCCTCCACCCACGAACCCCAAATTATTCCTACCCAGAGTTCACATAACAAAACGGTTCTGAATGTTTATAAAGTCTGCAGATTAAGTCAAAACCATTGGTTCACTGAATCATTGACTTGTGGAAAGCTCCTAAGAGCTGTATGCATTTTTAATTAGACAAAAGTCTAGTGAAAGAAAAAAAAATCATTAACACCTACATAAACAATGTAGGCAAACACCTATTTTTATATTGTTCTCAATAAAACCCCAAGACAGAGCACTGGAATGACTGGATCTGACTACAGCACAATGTTAAACTGCAAAAGCTGTGGTAACACCCTGTGGTACTCCTAATACACAGGCAAGTGAAAAGATAAACCATCTAGTAAGACAAGAGATATCTCTGAAACGTGAGGTGAAGGTAACTAATCTATAACCTGCATCGTTTTCCTATAGGGCCTATTTTTTCTTCTAGCTTTATATGTCCTTTTTTATTTTTTTTCCCTGCACTTTAAGAAGTGTTGGAGGGATGCAAAGCAATATTCCCCAAAATGTGTCAAGTTCATAGTTGAGTGTGCCTGTGAGGTTCACCACTGTATTTCTGTATTTTTACTAAAAGAATTGAGAAGGCTTCAGTTGAATCCTTCCTCTCCTTCCACTCCTAAATATTTAAGCAATAAAAATTCATAGCAAATCAGGAAGGGGGGAAAAAAAAATTACATGAGGAATCTCAAATTAGCCTTAATTAGGTGATTAAGGTCTTCCTTCAGAAGCTAGAAAAATCTGATCCTTGCTTTAATAACACAAGATGATCTTCTCTTTGCTTTGGCTTTCACATGCTCCACCTAAGCATCTGCAACAACCATTGTCAGAGACATCAGCTTGTTCCAGAACTGATTTTGTTCTGTCCTTCATAAAACCCCTTCTAAATCAGAACATGCTACCAAAAAATACCACAGACTCTGCTGAATTATGTGCAAAATCTGCCCCAGCTGAAATGCTGTGAGAATGCTTTTGCACTGATCTCTTGGGGAAAAGAGAGATGAAGGAATACCTGTTTTGCAGAGACTGGAAATGCAAATTAAAATCAACCTGCTCAAAACCACCAGCGCTCAGTTCCAACGAGATTTCACCTTAAAAACTGAGTGTATCAAGTACCCACAGAGGATGCTATGTGCCTCTAGAATTGAGAAGTAACAGAGCAGCACCCTTTAGGTCTGCATATTGAAACCAAGCACTTGTATCCCACTTGCCTGTAACCTCCTCCAGGGGCCCAGCCTTTAACTGGCAAAAACAATGGGAACAGAGATGTCGAGAGCTGCAGGAATCAGTAGCAAGGTGTAGCAAGTAGAAAGGCAAAAACAAACCACAAGAATCACTTCAACACCCCAATTATTTTCAAGTTTAAGAAGAAAAAACTTTTTTAATAATGCAAACCTCAAATTTTACCTAATGATGTACATTCATTTTCATGATTTATACAATTATTGCATAAGATTTGTGGTCATTTACATCTTCCAGTTCAAGTGACATTAGGTAGCACAATTTTATATTAAATTCTAGTTACACTTCCAGTCAATTACACAAGTGTGAAACAAGAACAAGACAAGAACAAGTCCCTTCAGAATGCCTTCTCCACATTTCACCAGATGCAAAGATGGCATAATGGAGACAGTTGTGATGTTTATGGTAATCCCACACCAATTTGTGTTGCTTTGGTAGATTGTAGTGTAATGTAATGGCAAAAAAAAAGCCAAAAAACAAACCAAAAAAACCCACAAAAAACAAACAACAAAAAAATCAACCACAAAATCCCAAACCACCTTAAGAGGCCATAAAAAATAGTGAAACTTGCAGGCTGATAAGAACAGGACACTTCCTTTTTGGCAAGGCAAAGCTACTTCAAGTATTCAGAAAAGTGGAAAACAAAAAAGATTTTTTTTTTCCGATGAAAAGGTAAAATAAGACTGTTCAACCACTGCTTAATAAGTCCCAATACACTGGTGGGAGTGATTATAAATCATGCTAGAAGGAACCGAAACCATCCTGACATAAAGCCATACTGAACAAAACAAGCTCAAAACTAGAAAAACCGTGTGCTGATGCCTTTACCGGCTTGCTGTGATGAGTGTTTTAAGTGCATGACTGAAAACAAGCATGATGACGCCACTGAAACCAGGAACAGAGACAAGAGACTGCACACAGACAAGGGCATGTCTTAAGAGGCAGGACTGCAGAAGTAAAGATTGCAGGAGTAGCTCAGAACTCAGCTCACATTTGTTCTACACGTACGAAAGCGACAACACATTTTGCTCCACAGCACAAAGAAAATACAAGCAAAAGATAAAGAAACAGACAAGAATCATTAAGTAATTTCTGAACAGTGAGACCTCAAACACATCATCATCCTGGATATTTTCCTCTCCTTCCTCCAGGACAGAGAGAAAAGGCAAACAATGAAAAAAGAAGAAGAAAGGTACACAGGATGACTGCTTGGCACTCTTGAAAAATGTTTTTTAACTAAAAAAAAAAATCAAGGGACTTAAGAATAGTAGCCAATTACCTCCCCCAAGCCTTTGTCAATACAGAGATGACCACAATAATGTGTATTTTGGTGACAAGTGTCTCAATGAGAAGGCAGTGCCCCAAAGGGCAGTTTCATTTTTACACATAAAAACAGTAGTTGTGGTAGATTCTATTCTTCATAGCAGTTTACTAGTTGTGACAGAGATTCAAGCAAAAACACCTTTTTAGAGGAACACTATGGGATAATGAAAAGCATGTGGACACAGCTTACCGTGAATCCTCCACTTTGGATTTGTTGAGAAGCTGATTTACCCAAAAAGTTTTACCCAGCTGAAAGTTAGTGGTCCACAGGACGTGGTCCTTAAGCCATAAAATAATGTGATCCTGCAATACTGGTTGAGCACCTTCAACTCCCACAGGCTCAAATTAAAATTTCAACTGTTAAGCACTTCGATTATCCCATTCAACCTTTTTTTCCTCCCCTTCCCCCTTTAAGTGGTCGACTCCAGTGACCATGGTACAACATTCCAGCCAAAGTTCATTCCCCTTAGCTTTTTCATGGAATACGACACAGTGTAGAACAGGACTTGGAAAAAAGTAAAAGGAAGAGGTTCAGTAAAGAGCAACATGAGAACATTGACTCTAAAAGAGAGCTCAGTTTTACCACATTGAAAACCACGAGTGCAATTGCTCCAGCCCAGGTTCTGGCTGCTCTCAGTGACCAGAGTGGCACAGCCAGCATGAACCCTCATGGAAAACAAAGAAAAACAGGGGATGTGCAAAGCAGGCAGCCCCTGTTGCTAAACTGGAATCGATTGTGTTCCGACGTGATTAACTCCTGAAAATTTGGTAAGATATGCTGGTGTCACATTACAATAAAAACAGTGTTTCAACTCTCACTACAGGAAGATTAAGGATTTTGTTCTGGTCCTGCCTAATCCATTCATGAATTGCAGGGCACAGCCCTTGCCACACTTGCCTGCCAGAAAAGGCAGCTCCATTTTCTTGTGCTGAAAAAAGTAGCAGGCTTAGTGGTTATAAAGTTCGTGTCTTAAAGTGCACTGTCATTTTAAACAGACTTCCCCTATTAAAAAAAAGAAAATAAAACCTTCTGATATCAACACTCTATAAAAATAACAGCTGCAATACTCCTTCTAAAATTGCAACTTAAAATCAAGTTAGCCAGATCCAAATCTTTTCCAAAAAAAGATATGAACCCAAAATAAAAAATCTTTCTGCAGAGAATTGCGAAGCAAAACCTCACATACTGTCCTACAAGCCCCTCTCCTAACAGCATCTCACAGAAAATCCATTCAGTTTCTTCCAGCTGACAACCTCAAGAAAACTGAGGTCTAAGTAAATCAGTCCTTCCCACCAGTCACCTACATAACTGCAGGTGTGGGTGCTGGTGCAGTTTTTCCATCAACTCCTCCTCTGTAGGTTCTTCCAAAACATCTCTACAAAGAAAAAGCATGAGTTGTTAGGGGCAGCAAAGGGATCTTCCCAGTATTTGTTTCTGCAATGCACATACTGAGATGTAACGTGTGCTTGTTTCAAGAATGAAACGAGGAATTAAAATTACAATAAGCTGATGCTCCCTAAAGATGCATCTACTTGCAAGTGATCCATCCTCTACAGATGTGTCATGGAAACCAGCAGCTGTTTTCCCACAAGAAGCAGGGAAGCAATTTCCTGCACACAGTACAATACAACTGGAGGTCAGTGGATTTGTTTTCCTGAAAAAACTCCCAAATGAGAACATGCTCCCAGTGCTACTATTGAGTATCCAATGTGCACCAGAAGTTCCACTAATGCACAATCATCGAGTATCAACTCACCACCCACAATTTCATAATAAGCCAAGAACATGCATCACTTTCCTCATCATCCCTTTTCTTCTTTCCCTTGTTTTTTCCTCCCTCAGCAGTTGTTCCCCTCAGCCCCAGCACCTCTTTTCCCATCCTGCTATAAGCACAAAATATATGAAGGTTAGGCTACCAAATCAGGTTAAAGCAGGCCTAACTAAAGCCCTTGCTGAATTTCTCCAAACTAACAGATGAAACATTTTGCTTCAGAGGGAGGAAACAGAAGACCTCTTGCAGCCAGCACACTTTTTTTAAAGCAGACAAACATAAAAAACTACAGTGATTATCAAGTCCAGCCCAACTCACCTGAACATGAGTTCAACTGTCCTCTGGTATTCAATATCTGAAAGAGACTCTCGCTGGCAGCGACGGTCCCACTTGTGAATAAAGTTCTGAAATGTAAAAGGAACGGCAAAAAACATAAATGCTTCTTCTGATGGCACCAGAAAAGAGGTTATATCTGGTCACTATGTTTGCAGATAAGGTTTGGGAGGGGGGTGAGATTTGTTTTTACACAGTATCAGAACACTGATTTATTCAGGCATCCCCTTATTTACTTGCTGCAGGTCACTACTTTACTCAGACCTTTGTTCAGCAATGAAATAACTTTCTCATCACAAACTGAAAGAACAGCAGAGCAGAAGACAGCCCTGCTGCCTTCAGCTCCTAGCAAGGACTGCCTCCCCAAGACAGCCGTGTGAACTACCCACAAGACTTCACCTGCTTTGCATTTCTTCCTCTTTAAAAACCCGACAATATATAAACATACTGCCAGTCCAGGCATCACAACTTAAACTCAGCTACTGGTTTTGTCATGTTCCCTCACCCATTTTGAATAACTCTGACAAATGAATACCTAGGGAGTAGACATGCAGCTCAGGCAAAAAGAAAAAAAAAAAAGGGAGAAAAACACTGATTTCCTGCTCTCCTGCTATGGTTGGCTCTGCAACCAACCTTTGGCCATAGCCCTGCAGAAGCAAGCAGGTAGAAGATGTCCTAGACTGAAAGTTTGCCACTCTTCCTACTGCAATAAATTTTAATTCTCAGTAGAGTCAGCAATGCCAAGAACAGCTCCAAAAGAAACTTTCATAGGGTTTGAGACGGGGTGAAGTGCCCTCTACAGGTTCTCAGTTCCCTCCACTACCTACAAGAGAAGCCCACAATGATGAATCCAGAGGAGATGGTTATGATTAGCATTCCCTTCACCATTGGAAATTTGTATTTGCAGGGAAGTATGCAATGAGAAACCAGCAGAACCACATGTTCTTCATGGCATTGTTTAGGCAACTGCACTCCCACAGCTTCTCTGAAAAACTCTAGAATATGATCTCTTGAAAATAAGTAATCAGTTCCACTCCTCTAGCGCGGAACCGAACAATGGTGGCGATTCAAACAGGAGTGGGAAGAAACACAGGAGAACCACATAAAATAGAAATTTTAAATTTAAATGGCTCCCTTCATTTGCTGGCAAATTAAAATGCAAAAAGCCTGCAGCTTGAATAACTAATGCTGAATTTAAATGTTAAGGTACAAGAGAAGCAATTTTACAACACTTCAAATACTTCTCACCTCATAATAAAGAGTGATACAATGAAATTGTACACAGCCAATGAGAGACAACCAGTTTTGTGACAAAATTGCAAATAAAACATACAATTCTCTAGGAAAAAGAAAATATTTCCTCAGCTCCTTGGGCATAGGGCAGCAAGGAGAAAGGTAAAGTAAGCACACACAAACCCAGCATAAAGTTTTCTGGGTTATTCTCACTTCCTGCACAAATTAGAACCCATTTTCAGGATCTCACACCAAATAAACACACTTCCTTACCTCCAGAAGTAAAGCTACAAAGAGATTAACCCAGATGACAGAGGAGATCAACCACCAGGCTACAAAATAGATCTTTGCCCACCTGCAGATCAGATGAACAGACAATATATAAAAGAGGTCGTAAATAACCTCAGCCTGAATGTCAGCAGAGCACCATGAAATCACATTTTTTTCCTTGAAATATAATGTTACTACTTTCTTAATGGAAAAGGGGGTATGGATCAAAAAATTAAAAATAAAAAATGTTTGCTTTTCATTAAGTTAGCCAAACAGACTCACTCTCCTGGGTTAACCAGCTAAGGATCACTGGAACAGCTCAACCCAGGCACCATCCAGTTCATTCAAGCATTCCCATGAAGTCAGTAAATACAAAAGAAAGATATGTCCAAGGTTTTACATCTACAAGAAATTGTTCACCCACAGAGAAAACACAGAAGCATTAGGTTTATTTCCTATATACCTGAATTGATCCAAAAGAAAGGAAAGCAGGGTATACTTCTTGTTCAGGTACCTTACAAGCTGGATTTATACAGGACTTCTTCAGTATGATTACTGCTACTTACGGACTTGAATATCTTGAAAATGCATCCAGAAAGACTTGCCAGTTGTTCACCACCATCACATCCCACAGGGTTACCACTGCAGCCTAAATAATGTGAGTAGAACAGAGCTTAAGCAGCTGTACCACAGATTTAAGCCCCAGAAAACGAGGAGGAAAGACAAGCAGAGAGGGGAAGAAGGAGGGATTTCATCCATGATCAGACTCACAGCAAAGTCATCGAAGTTGTTGGGCCAATATTCCAGCTGTTCGTAGGTCCCACACTGCAGAGTGCCATTGTCATTTGTTGTGTTGGCAGCACTGCAAGAGAATTACAGGCTGATGTGAACACAGCTCCCTGTGAGCTCTGCTTTAGAATTCTTCTTGGAGAAAGTTAAGAGTATCTCATACGGGCAGAAAACAAGGGAAACAGTTCAAAAAAGTATTTCAGATTAAGCGGGGTAAAATTCCAAGCTACAGATAAGCATTCCTGCAACTTCAATGCAGCAAGAAGAAACAGAAGGAGCAACAGAAAATGAAGTCTTGTGATTTAACATGAGAAGTAGGGTGGCTCCAAGAATGAGAGAAAAGAAGAACCCAACAAAACCAACCACAAACAGATCAGAGGTAAAAAGCTGCAGATGCTTTTGAAAAAAAGATCCTTTCTGAGCAGTGATGTTTAGAATGTTACCTGGTATTTCCCAAGGGAACAACAGCACCTTGAAATAGCATTATGCCAGTTATAGCAAATGCATAGAAAACCACCTGGAAGGAACACAACCAACCATTAGCTTTGAATATTTCTGTCACTAAATAAGAAAGCAAAATGCAATTAATACGGAATTTACATTAGTACCACAGTTAAGGTAATTGCATCAAGAAAAGCCTGAAGCTTTTAAAGTGAACGTACTTCTCAACTGCTCACTCTTTTTAATATTCTACTTAGCTTTAAGTTGTTAAAATGCATTAAATCATTTTATTTCATCATCTGTTTTACTTC
This sequence comes from Corvus kubaryi, assembly GCF_017639235.1. Classification (NCBI taxonomy): domain Eukaryota; kingdom Metazoa; phylum Chordata; class Aves; order Passeriformes; family Corvidae; genus Corvus; species Corvus kubaryi. The sequence continues at coordinate 1,573,727 of NW_024581058.1, forward strand.
TCTGTGTCTCAGAATGCTGATATTTAACTATAAACGTTGCAGAACAGCGACTTAAAACCAAAACTCAGTACCAGTATTTACTAAGAACAATATAAATATCTGAGTTTTCTGCTAGATTCAATAAAAGTAGGCTTTCACTAAGTTTAACTGAAAGACAAAACTAAGTCAGTATTTTATATTCCATCAGCAACTTCCTTTAAAAATTCTAAAAATAAAGTTTTCTATAACACAAAGGATTTGGGAACTTCTGTCTTTTAACTGTTAGAAATGCAAACTTCTTTTTAAAGAGACACCTTTCAGTCTTTAGCAGTTGCCTAAGCGATTTTTGCAATTTTTATCCTAAAAAGATTGTTCTAGAAATAACCTACAGCTTTGCTCCTCTGAGAAGGAGCCATTTGTCCCAGGAAACCTTGAAGCAAGCTGAGTCTTCACACAAAAAGGAAATTTTTTTTTTTTTTATTTTGCTACAAAACAAACCCAAGAATGGGAGGTCTGGAAGGAATAGAAGAGAACTGTCCTGGCCTATGAACTCTGAAAACCACTGGAGTAAGCTGAAGCTGACGTTTCACAGCCTGCCAGAAGATGGGGTATCTGGCCTGGCAATAAAATTAATTTTATTCTTTGAAAAAAGATATATTTAAAACACTCACTGCCTGGGAAATTAGCTAATCAGTTACATTATTTTATCAGCATGTGTGTCCCAGGCTAACTTTAGGAAAGATATTTTGCATCAGCTGGCAATGGAGTTGGATTTCACTACAGCAGAAGCTCAGTGAGAGTTTCCACGTAGCCCAAATTAAAAGCAAATTAAATCAATGGAAGTGGCAAACACTGTGGCAGACTTGTCTCATAAGTGTGACTTGAACAGCACAACAAAGTTTTTACCACCTTAGTTTTGCCCCAGTCAAGATCTTTATTTCAAAGTGCAACATAAGCCAGTTTAAGGCCTATCCTCTACAGATAAAAGCACAGATTATGAATGACAAAAATAGGTATTCTGGTTAAATTGCATGCTAGGTATATAGACTAGAACAACAAATCATTGGTCTTCAACCACTCCAATTAAGGGACCCTACAAAAACCCATGAACAATAGCAAAACCAAACCCACCCAGGCACTTCTTTACCCTACCAGGAAGACGTGGCTGCAAAGCCAGCTCGAGAGTTGGGAGAATTTATGTAATGGACATCACACATTGTGATCCACCCTTTAATCACATGTTTGCTGAGTCTATGTTCCTACACAGACACACCTAAAACAGGATAGCAGAGGCTCTTAAAAAATCCTGCCCAAACATGCCATCTCAAGACCTTCTCAACCAAAAACAAGTATATAGTTGTTTTGCTATTTAATTTAACATAAGCAAATCAGGGTAAGGAAACCTGGTCTACTTTTAGCATGGATGAAATTGTATTTGAACCCACACTACCCAAGCTAAGGCAAACACTCAAAGGAAGCTTTAATCAATCTTTTAAAGATACTCCTGCTAAATGAGGCACTGCCACTGTGTGCTTGCCACCACAAAACAGCAGTTTATTGTGGCTTTCCAAGACATGCCCTGGGGAAGAACTAGCTGGTTAAGGTGAAATGTTACTGCTCATGGTGATTGTACAAGAACCTAGTTAACTTTGTTGTTGACATACCCTTATTATACCATAACAAAGGAAATTACAGTCTTGCATCATGACTTACCACAAGGATTCCTGCAAAGGCTCTTAAGTTTTTCACCAGATCCAGCAATGTAGTAACAACCAAAGCCATGAACTGAAACAGAGCAGAATCCTGTATATATGACATCCACCACACTTCCAACCCATATCAAATTTTTACTAAAAGGACAAAGAATCACATCCAGAGAACTTGCCTGCCCCCTCCTCACCAGAGAAAACCAGCTCAAGAGACAGTGATTTTGTGAGGGGCTGTGCGAAAATCAGGACAGTTAGAGCGGAGCCATCCCACTCATGTGCAAGAGAAGTGCAACCTACACGTTATTCTGAAAGGCTCTAACAAAATTTATAGCTTGACCAACAAAGAAATCCGTGTTGTGGAGGGAAAAGCAATCACCTTCATGTTGGGGATAATCCGCAGGAACCTGAACACAATCAACATGTTCACCAGTCGCACCATATCCCACAGGGACAACAAGCCCATGAACTCAGGTCTCCTAGACAAGGGAAGAAAGTAACAAATCAGAGAAACAGCCCAGGACAGAAAGACACAGTTCAATCTCTGGGTTACAGGAAATGTAAGTGCATTGATTTACTTAGCAGGAATCTCAGCTACAGTAAACTAATAACTGATGAAGGAAGGAACCCCTTTAGCCTGGGCTCTTAAGTGTGCCTAGAGAGCTCTTTGAAGTGCACGTTTGTGCCTTCTGCTGGGGAGGAGGCACCAAAGAGGGTCCTTTCAGAAAACAAAGTGAATCAAAAGGACTGCTACAGGGAGATACTTCAGGAACTCATGCAAAGATGGGCATTAATCCTTTGGGGTATGCCTGCCTGAAGAAGGGCTTTGAAAACAGCATGAAGTTAAAAAGACTGTCTTGTCAACCTTCTTCCTTATATGTGTATATCATGGGAAATGGGCATACACTTCAAAACTCAGCCTGAATTTTAGCTTTTACATGAGCATGCTGAATGGTTCTTGGCTGGAAAGGAGGGCAGGTGGTGGGGGACTAAAGCAGCTAATGACAAAGGACCTTGGTAACAGGGATGCTAAATCATGATTTGTACCTCCAATATATTCATCTCTAATAATGAAAGAAATTATTTAAGATAACCCTGCATAGAAGGTATATTCTAGATAACAGCAACATCACTGTCCTGCCCTGAAGGTGGTGATTGCTTGATCTGTGGGTGTAATACCACACATCAGGACCCAGAGTGACTCATCTGGGTTGTAATCTGTTTGCAGTGACTGACACAAAGACCTAACAAGAATTACTGGTGCTCCAAGATGATAGAGCAAACAATTGCCTACATTTAAGAATCAAAGGACAAAATCAAACCCAAACATAATGATAACATCAATAATTAACGTCACTAGTCTGTAGCAATTACTCTTCTGGCAACCATCATGGCTGGGTGATAGGAATACAAGTAGTATTCAAACAGAAACTCTTCTAAAACCATAAGATCTGACTTGTCTAACCCTCTTCAGAGATTCTAGTGTAAATTAAGATATCTTCTTGATGGCAACATAACAAATATCCTGAAAAATCATGGACTGCCAGCGTCTTAAGCATGAGCTTGTACAAAGACACAAAGTAACAGAATGTGTCATGAATCACCCATGAAGATTCAGGAAATCTTCCAGAATTCCTTTGCTTTCCTCTTTTCTTGTGGAGGCAGTTTTCAAATTTTAAGATGAAGTAATGATTTTTATGTTTTTTACAACAAAAAAGAAATCAGGATAGTTATCCAAAAGCTGTTTGAACATAAGAAAATCAAAGTACGACTGCTTGCTATTCTAATATAGACAAATAGTGTAAGTCCCATGGGAATTTTCTTACTACATTTTGCATCATGAAGAAAACCTCAGCCTTCAATCTACATACAGGGTTAAGAGGTTTCATCAGCTGTTTGGGAGTTCATATAATTGGATTTATGGACAATCTGATACTGAAACATATTAGGTTATAGATGGCTGTGTATGCGGTATCAAATTCCCACTCCTGCACCCCTGGTAAGCACAGATTTGCCAAGATATTATTTTAGATGAGATTACAATTAAAACAAATGCACCTTCTCAGAAGAGCTATACAGAACTCTAAAATACTATGGAAGAAAAAAAATTCTTTCACTTATCCATATTGCATGCCTCTAGGGACTACAAGGGTGAGAAATTCTATCAAATTTGGTAAATTAAAGACTGGGCTGACAGTCACAGCATGATGACATGTGTGAGTATGACAGTGTGTGTGTATTTCCTGACCCACCCCAGCCACTGAGCAAAGTGCAGCAGGTCACAGAGGTTACTCACCAGCCAGGGTGAGGAAATCCATACACAGCAAAAGTTGCAATCTCCAGTACCTTTAGTCAGAAAAGAAAAATGAAAAAAAAATGTCAAAACTTTACTTTGTAATTCTGAGTTCCCGAAATTATGTAAGCCTCTCAACAGGAAACATTTTCAAGAGCTTTAAGCCACTAATTTGACTCACTTTAAAGCTCCGAATTGTCATATTTGCCTAGTTATCCCCCAAATCAACCAAATGTACACAGAGCATCCAATAGTGACACAAAAAAGGATACACAGTGAATACCATTAACCATGAATTTGACCTCATCTGCCACAGGGGCGTCAGGTTTTGACCAAATAATTATTATAATAGCCTGATAATTTTTTTTTAATTTAAAGAGAAAAGTGGTTTTAAACCATGAAACAGAATGCCTCATGCAATTATTCCAAGAGCTGAATTTTTCCAAATGAAACTTAAAAGGCTTCTTATCAGGAAAAGCACCTTTTCCATGGATTTAAATAAACCTATCTTCAGAACACAGACCCTAAGAGAACCATGCACTATCACATAAACTTTCAAGCCACATAAACCCACAGCACTGGCTCGTGTTGATCAGCTCAGCAGATCAGTGTTGAAAAAAAAAGCAATCCCACCAGCTCTTGTAGTTCCCTAACCTCCCTAGCCAACAAATCCAAGAATATGTAAGCTAACAAAACACTTACCAGCAAAATTACAGTCAGAAGTCCATCAAATCTATTGCTTGGGTAAGACAAGTATCTTTTCAAGCCCATTGCTAAGATTTTCAGCAACATTTCCAGCAGATAGTATAGGATGAAGAAGCAGTTGATAGCCTTCACCCCCCAAAATAAAAACAACCATTAGAATTACTGACATCTCAGGGAACAGCAATAACTGCACGGAATACTGTTGTATCTTACCCCCAGGAAGAAGTCATCTCTTTCAGATGGCTGCTTATCTGCATCCATCACCAAGACCACCTTAAACAAAAAATATTTTATTAGTTTACTGCTTTACTGCTACATAAAATACATTTTTAAGCGCAAGAACAGTTTTTCTTGCTTTGAACAGACCTTTTCAAGCAGTTCAAAACACATTTTTAACTGCAGGTATTTCCTCTTAAGACTTTGCATGTCTAAAGCATGCCAAAAACCCAACTGCTAGAAAAAGTAGTTATTTAAAGAGAAATTAAAGAACAAAAGCAGAAATTAAATTTGTAGCAGAGAAAAACCGGAAAAACAATCACAAAAAGAAAAAAAAACCACTGCCCCACAACAAAAAAACCTTTACTTACACAAATAGAAATAATGTTTGCAAGGGCTACCACATTCCCCAAGTAGCCAAAGTAGGGATGGCCAAAGGCAAACTGCATTTTCTGCATAAAATGGGATTGGTACTCTGGACTGGGAGGGTGCTGAAAAGAACACAAAGGATTTGCTGAGTCATAAAGCATAAGCATTTTAATAATAATAAAATAATTTAAAAAACGTTCCCCATCTCAGATTTAAAAAACCCCAAACATTTTCAAAGCAAAACTTCAGGGCCACAGGCTAATTTTGACACTGCATCTGGAAAATGTTTTCCAGCTGTGGCTATTAGCAGCAAGAGACCATTCCTGACAATGGCACAACACAAGGTAATGGCAGAGAAGGGAGATAACTCAACCTCTCTCCAATGCCCCAAGCAGATAAATTAACATGAAGCTATTAATGGTATACATCCCGTCCTCATTTCCCAACATTTAATTTCGAAGTCTTAATTACATGCAAACATAGAAAAGAACATTTCCTAGCCCTCAAAGAGTTTAGTGTTTTGTTTTTCCTTTCTCTCTCTCTCTCTCTCCAAGAGAAAGAAAAAACTGCTTTCTGCCCATCTTGACCTGAACACCGAGAGAGAATCCACATTTTGCTCTTCCTTCAGGGACTGGAGAAAAAAGACTGAGCTATTTTGCCTGACCAACTCAGCATTAAAAATGATGAAAGAATAAGCAAAGATGCATTTTATACATTTTACACCACCTGGTAATCCGACACTAGTGCTGTAAAAGCCCCCAGAGCAATTTTGTTTGTGGCTATAAAAGCAGCTCAGAATCAATGCCATGTGATCACACCTTGTGTTCACGTGTTGCAAAGTTTGTTCATACACTTTACACAAGAGTACTCTCACTTATTATTGCACAAGACCAGGCAACTTCTGATGCTTTATAAATGATGGTCACATACATACTTGCTTAATGGCATCTTTGTCTAGCTCTTCAAAGAGCTTCTGGAACTGGGCAGCTGACAGTTGGTCACAGGAGCGCATTTTGAGCGACTGCACATGAAAGAGAAACATTCAGCTTAACATCTGCAATAGGTACATCTGCAAAGTTTGCTAAAACTCCTCAGACTACATTGGAAATCTAGGAATAAAGATGTAATTCAAGCTGTTAGAGTAAGGTTCAGTATTGCTCTGCTTTAACACAACGCTGCCACATGACTGGAGGACGTGTCTGGCTGTTGGAGTGAAAGCTCCTCTGGACTCAGCCCCAGAGGGAAGCCAAAGCACAGGGGTTGAATTAAAACCTCTGGACAAGCTGAGATACATGAAGACACACCAAAGTGAAATAGAAATACAGATTTTTTAACTTTTAGTGGAAATACATGCTAAGTACCTTAAACATTAAAAAGCTGTAGCAGAGACCTTAAATACAGTTCTTACTGCAGCAGTGTTACCTTTTCACAGAATTCTTTACTTTAGACAAAATATAGATAGAATTATACTGTTCACATTTTTTAAATAGTGTTCACATAAACAGTAAGAGCTGATAGAAACTGTATAAGCAAATCTGTGTAATACCTATGTAACACTTGTGTATGACTTACGACTGTTGGAATTAGACCAGGATGGGTTAAGAAAAGGAAAACTAGAATCGTGTGTTAATCTTACTGGTCAATTAACAAATAGAATCCACACTTCTGTGAGAAAAAATATAAAGTGTATAGAGTATATGGAGCATATAGAGCATATAGAAGAAGCTGGTTTTGCCTGCTGTCGCTGCTGCTGCTTGCCTTTATCATGTAACCCCCTTCAAACTCTGCCTTCAAGAAAGCTGTGAGACCACAAAATAAAGAACTTATCAGAACAGCAGCCTCCTCTGCTCTTTTACCCTGGTCCAAGAAGGAAGGGTACCCCGTCAAAAGCTCAACATTTGCCCTTTTCTATTTTCCCTCTCTGGGATCACATATTCTTTTGGCAAACTTAAATCTTCAGTCGCATGTAGTAATGCCACTATTCTGTTATGATCCAAGGAATGCTGCAACAGAGGGCAGATCTCTGGATTTGCTAGTCAGGATTGATAGTCACCAACGTAAAGGCTAAGAAAATCCAGTTCTTACTCTCATGATGGCTTGCTTGCAGCGAGAATCCATCTCAGCTTTCTGAAGCACCTGTAATAAGGCCCCAACGCTGACACAGGACCTATTTAAAAGAAAACAGAATGGCAAAATGAGCAGTTCCAAATGCATTTCTGCCCTTTTCTTCTTTTGAAAAGCGGATAAAATTACAAGTAGGAAAAAAAGGAAACAGACTCCATAAGAGTCCCAAACAGTGAACACCCAGTTAAAGAAAAAATAAATAAATGAGATGAGCAACAAAGTGCCACTTTCAAGAATGGATCCTAAGTAAATATATTAAAACAAGATGACCAAAAATCTACTCTTTTTTTTTTGTTAGATAATCTACTGTTTCAAGACTCTTCACTTACTGTTGTGCACTAGCAGGAGTCTCTTTCAGGGAAGACAGCACCTCAAACGCAGCTCGGATTCCCAGCCGCCTCCTGAAGAGGGAGGACTGAACTGATTTCTGAGCAGTAAAAACACCACAGAGGAAACAATTTACTCACACTTCAGGCACTACTGTGTCCTATGGCCAGATAATATACTGATCCTTGGGCACACATCCCAGATTTGTGATTAGAGATCAGAACAGGAGACTGCCCTAGGCCTCACTCCCTCCAAGAACTCCGTGTACAAGGAGGAAGGAAGCAAGTTAGCAAACAAGTCCCTGGAATTCAAGTAAACATCCAGGTTATGGTTTATTTTCAATTATGGAGTGCACAGGCATATGCCTGTTCCAGAGACACTGGCAACAGCAAAGCTCAAGCATTTACAGAAATTCACACTACTGTGCAGGGAGGAGATTAGAGAGCTTGTCCAGCTCCAGTTTCTTGCCTAAAAGCACAAATCCAGAGCCACGGTTTTTCATGCTTTTTTTTTATTACAGTAATCACTTTCAAACTCAGTTACTTTATCAGCAGTCAGATTATGCCATGCTGTCATGTGACAAAGCAGAAAATTGAGAAAGAAGGGATGAAACAGAGGACAAGGAAAGGATTACCAAAAATCCTCTCTGCACCTATTCTGTTTACACACCCCTCTGTCACAAGAGGGTGGGGGCCATTCCTTCTGTGTAATATTGCCTTGGGCTCATTATCCAACAAACTTCACCTTCTCTCTCAAACTCTACTGGAGAGGCTACTGGGCCAGTCTGGGTAAGGCCTTGAGTAACCTGGTACAGTGAGAGGTGTCCCTGCCCATGGCAGGGGGGTTGGGACTGAACGATCTTTAAGGTCCCTTCCAACTCCTTAATATTCTATGATCTGCAACAACAGCTGTTTAAGCAGCACAGCAGATTTCCTTCTTTCCTTCCCAGAGACTAAGTTTAAGTTACTCTTGTCCTTGTTCAGTCATACAACAGTTTCTTTTTTTTTTTTCCCCCCTGTAATAGTCAAAACTGCAGATCCACAGCATACATGGAAGCATGCAAGCAGGTCATTTTGTCACGGAAGGGGATCAAGCTGTAACAGCACATAAAGGGAAAAGTACCTGCATCAAAGAACATTTAGTACCTTAAAACTGTATCTGCAATCAGAATGGGAGGGCTGCTTTAATAAACAGATGAAAATACTTCAAAGGTTCAAGGTTACAGCAGAACACAGAAATCAGGAATGCTTTACTCACCAGAAGGTACCCTCGAAATTGGTTGTATATTATTGCTGTAAGCAAATTCATCAAAAACAAGTTGCCTATTGGAGAAAAAGAGGCAGTAAAATTTACTGAAAAATATCTGTTTATCTGTGGAAAGAAGTTTCAATGTATGCAGTAAACCAGATAGAAAACTTAAAAAGGGTTGGTTTTCTCATGTTTGATTTCCAAAATGTTTTTAATGTTTGAATACACTGTAATGCATCCATTCCCCTGTGCCATGTTACTAAAAATCTCCAAACCATAAGTCCCTTCCATGAAAATGATCTTAGAGACACTACACAATCATTGGAAGAAACACAAAAACAGAGAAATTCATGATTAAACTTTCCTAGAAAAATAAAACACTGTAGCTGGTATGCACAAGTGTCAAAGTTGAAATGCATTAACTTTGCTGAAGACAAGAGGTAACTTACCTAATACAGTGAAGAGGATGAAGAAGATTGAATATGCTCGATTCTTAGAATATGCAGGTATCATCACTGTATCAAATTTAACAAAAATAGGAAATAATACTTTAATGCTTGAGATGCACAGTGGAGACATCAATGAACTTTTGGCAATTGGTAAAAGCTCTCATACAGCTGGATTTTAGAGTGGCATATATAATTACACCACAGAAAGGCAAGAATCAAGTCACTAAAGGCATGAAAAACCTTTACACAACCTTCCTCTGGCTGTACTAAGAACTACCAGCTGAAAGAATGGTTACAGTAGGCTGAACAGAGTGATCTTACTCTGTTGTTCTTCAAAAGGAGAGGCAAGAGTTATTTCAGAAAGACTGCTCACCATCAGGATTATTTGCAGTAGTCAGCAAGACCAGCAGTGACGTCAGGGATTCCGGCAAATTCCGGAAATACACCACCCATTCCTTATCCTGCTGGTTATCCTAGGCAAAAAGATTGTCATTGTTAAGAGAAATACCAAGTAATCACTGTCTTACCAAGGAAGAGGGAAAAAAATTAAATTTTTTTTTAAAAAATTAACATCAGTCAACAATCAATTTCTTACACACATAATCAAATCTACCCCGTGGAAAAAGCAAAAGCCAAACATAAAAATTAAGAGAATGTGTATGAATACAGAGCAATCCCATCACTTATTAATAGCAATTTAAAAAACACAAGGAAGAACAGGAAGCTCCACATGGAAGTTGTGCCTAGTTAGTACGTCAGACCCAGGAAGAACAATCACATCATAAACTCACAGCATAGGACTCTGAAGTAAGCCTGAATTGATAGAAAAAGCATCACCTCTTAGTCTGCAAGAGATACTGATACACTGCAGATAAAAGGACTCCCTGAATATGATTCAAAAAAAATAAACAGAAAAAACAAAGAAACAAACCAGCTTCCTCACTAATGAAGAGGGGCCTCAATAACCACAAAATATCCTGCCTATAAACTCCTCTCAAACACCTGCAGTTCTACCACCATACTCAGAGTGTCTCTCACTACCCCTTTGACTTCCAAATAGAAAACTTAACATCCTCTGAATTAGTTTTTTGTTACTAAAGTTACAGAAGTTACCACCACTACTCAAAACAGGGGTTTTCCCTTCCTCCTGCTATCCCCTGAGATCTGTAACTAACTGTAACTAGCTGTAACTAACATTTATGCACAGCACAGGAATTGCTGGGCAGGTAGGAAACAGGCAACTGTTCTGTTTTGAAAAGAATGAAGATTTAAAATGCTGTGTTTAGTATCAATGAAAACATCACATAGAGCTTCAACATCTTGGGGAAAGGAAATTAGGAAAAAAAGATCAGTGCCACAGCACCCAAAAATATATTTGCAATTACTTTGGCAACTAAGGTCATCAAAATTATTTTGTGGCTCAGTGGAAACATCAAATGATCTGCAAAAGGCTCAGATAGTGTCAGAACCTTCATCAAAAACACACTGGGAGGCTGATCTTGGATCCTCCACAAATGTTTTTTTTTCCTGAGGTCAAGAAGAGACGGGTAAAAAAGATGCAGAGTGCAAACAAAAGAAACATGAGTCAGGCAGCACAGGACAAGCAGCTTTTGAATCTGCTGCAATGACTGGAATATGTAACCCTAGAGGACATACACAAGACAAAGCAAAAATGCAGAGTCATGAATTTCATTAATAAACCTACTTTTAGAACTTGCCTGCGGTATTTTGCCGTGTTAGACAAAATTAATTTGTATGAATGTCAGAGCAGCACACTGAAATAGGAAAGTCCACTCTCTAATTTGTTATTTTTTACCTCAATGTACACAAAAGTGACTGGTTTAGGTATACAAGTTATACATCTGCTGGGGAAGGTCATAAATGAAATTAGATGTGACAAATAGAGATAATACAAAGGAAGGCAACTAAACAAAGTGGGAAAACAGAGCTCTGCTTCTAATTCCAGAGATTCTGTAACATGGGAATTCAGGGAATTTGCTGATCATAAGGAAGACTAGAAGAAGGCCCAAGTGCAAATTACAGTGGAAATGAAGGTGCAAAACTGAGATTAAGGACAGGACCAAAATTACTGGGAGAAATATGCAAGAAATTTTTGTGTTCACAGTAATATATTTATGGAAGGCCTTAAAAAGTAAGAACAAAAAAATACCCCAAATAATCTGAGTGTGATAAATTAAGATACAGGAAGTTTAGAAGAGAAGGAACATACCAAGATTACTGGAACACAAAAATTATTTTAAGCACAAAATTTCAAATTTGCTTTTCAAAAGCAGGAAGAGAAAAACGAGAGGAAAACCCAAAGAGATCTGAAACCAAAACTAATACAGGCAAAAACCTACCAGGGCATGGCCAGGGATACCAGTATTGAAAGGTGAGAAAGCACAGAAGAAACTAAAGTTAGCAAAAAGCTAGATAGGGAAGAGGAAAAAAAAAAAAAAGAGTGATAATATAAATGAAGAAGTGATGAGAGCTTTGGAGACAAAACAGCACAGAGGGTTTCAACAAAAGCAGAGAAAGTAACTCAAAGGATCAAATCAGGTAAATGCATAAGGAAGTCCCCAGCATGCATGAATACTGTGCACATGTTAGAACTCTCCAAATGGACTTCAAACTCAACTCAGCAAGTCTGACAAGGTATCACGACCTTTTCAGGGGAAATGAGTTTCACTAGTTTGACTGTAAAACTAGGCAAGAGGCAGCTGTGCAAGTACAGATAAAAGGCACCCAGATCTACCAAAGCAGCAATAGAATTGATTACCTTTGTTCGAGCAAAGAGCAGCATGGCAAACATGGTAAAGAGAGACAAATGAACAGCCAGCAGTAGAACAACACTGTTGGAGAGAAAATATATCACAGGTTAATAGTAACTTAATCTTATTCTTAATATCCTCTGCTAAAAATGCAAAATGATGCCAGATGAAGAGAACCAGGGGTATTTTTAAGAAGTTATATGGAGATAACAGGAGGAGATGTGAGTTTCGATTCAAAATAAAAATAACACTTGTGTGCCTCAGTTCTTCCCTTACAGAGGGCTTACAAGAGCAGAATTAAAACCTCCCACTCGACTAGGACTAAAAAACCTATGTCACATACACAGTCATGTCACAGTCTAGAGATCCTTTACAGACAAAAGGGAATCAGAAAGTTACCACAGCCTCCACCCACTGTGACCTGATCTCACTGATCTCTTAGGTACCCCATCCAGAAGGAAGCTGCTCAGATGCCCCACACCAGAAGACAGACAATAACCTGATTGCTGTGACAGGATATTTCCTGTGCCATTACCCACCTCGCCATTTCAGGCAATGTGCTGTTAATACTTTTTAACGTTTTCTTCATCATAGAAGAATTCTGGAGAAGAAAGAAGGGGCGAAGGATTCTTCTTATTCTCACACTCTGCAAAAACCAACGGATCAGACACTGAGCTCCCAGAAGACTGGCAGCACAAACACTTTTAATGCAAGTTTGTCAAAAAGCACTGACACACATTGACAAAGTCAACAGTGTAATAGGAAAAGAAGTGAGCTCTGCTCTTCTGAGCTCACAAAACACCAAAAGCGATTTCACACCTCATTAAAATGATGAGAGATTGCTTTAAAAACACACATTGACATTTCAATAGTCTCATCAGGCCACTAATTAGAAACAATCTAAGTTTATTGCTCACTAGACATAACAATCTGGCAAGAGATGCTATTTTTGTATTTTCTGCCAAGGTCCATCTCAAGAAAGGGATTAACAGAGAGCTACTCTCCATAAAAGCAAATAACACATTCTAAAAATAAGTGCTTGACTTCAATTTTCAGGCTGTTTGTTTTATAACCAAAGGGCCTGCTTATTATTTAGCAATTTCTGTCTCTGACAAGACCCCAACTGTAATTGCTTCTTTTCCCCACAACACTATAGCAAATAATCTGATTCTTGCAGTCAAGACATTTGCAAGCCTTCAAGTTATTCCTGTTACTTATATGCTACTTCAAGTGTTTCAGCATCCTGCATTTCAGGATTAGTCTTCTGTGGGCTACACTTAGCAGCAAAGAAACATAAAAATCCCGTTCTTTATTGCTATTGTCTTGTTCATCCATCCCAGCAGTTCAGCTGCTCCTTCTGCCACCGCTTTGTGTGGGAGGCTCCTGTTCAAACTACCTGTCCACTACCACACCTCAAGATTTTACAACGTTTTAAGATCATCTCTTATTCACTTCCCAGCATTTTTACCACATTAATATTTTCTTAACAAGGTTGCAAGTGCACAACAACTAATTTAATGTAAATCTATGGCAAACAAAACCAACTAGGAGAGTGCATTATCACATCAAGGAGGGCATGTCTAAAACCATTTCACCTGATGTGCCTCTCAGGACACAACTGTTTTGAACACAGCACAGCTTCATGTTAGAAAGCAGCTGTTAAACTACATAATTAACTTTTTCTTATACAGCACTACAGAGGCTCTGCCATTCAGTCAAGTTAAGAATATAACTCTCCAACTGCAGACCAAAATTGGTGCCAGGCAATGAGTTTTCCCTGCCCTCTTTGACTGCTGAGACTAAAGCAATGAGTGTTATTTAATTTTACCAACACAAAATTTACATTAAGAATCAAGCAGAATTCTTTGCTAAGCTACATTACATCAAACTTTTTCTGTGTTTCAGTGCATTATCCAGCTATCAAAGACCAAAGTGAACCATCTCACCCTCCTCTTTTAATTCTCCAATACACCACATACACCCTGCTGACTCTCCCTTTGCAGGTTCTTCTCCTCTGCCACTCTCCACAATTAAGCTGCTGATTATTTCTGCAGAAAGCAGTTCTTACCTCTTTGCAGAAAAAACTCAGTGACACAATCCAATCAGTAAGGGAAACAATTAATGTCAGTATATAAGCCATTAGCCATTTATTTTTCCAAAATTCTTTCCATCCAATTAAGTAACTCTGGACAAGGAAAAAAAAAGAACAACCATAATTTACTTTAATAATAAAATCAAATCCCCTAATAAGTCAGCACCACTTGTTTTTCCCAAGTATTTGTAATTTTACATCACTGCTCTTAGAAAGCTCTCCAAAATCCAAACAAAAATACATTATTGAGAGATTTTTTTTCTACAAAAAACTAAATAAAGGTCAGTAAAAGTGAGAGGTGCACATAGGCCACGAGAGAGAAATCCTTTGAACGCAAGAAAAATCACCACTTAATAAACGTAAAAAGGGATTTTCCAGAAATAAGTATCCCAAGAAAGGTCAGTTTCTGACTACTTTTATTTTGTATAAATGAACTGACATATATTTATTATATAGCCCAATTTTATAGCCTAATACAAGCAGCTAAGCCAAAATAATTGCACTCTTAGCAAAATTTATTTCACTTATTCCAGACAATTAGGAAAATTACATTAAGAAAAGGGAATAAATGCCTTAATTTAATACATATACACTTGCTAATTTCTCCTGAAATGAGGCTCTAATAAAGCAAGGCAATTTCATCCTGCAAACACAAGATTTGAAAAACAATTCTACCACACACCTACTGTTTCATTCAATACCAGATGAAGGAGATGCTCACCTTCACAGATACATCAACCACGAACACAAGGAAGCAGAGCAGCTCAATGCTCTCCGTGAGGCCACAGGGAGGATTCCAGGCGGGAAGGCGGTACCGGACATCCGACGTGACAGTGAGCGAGGAAGGTTCTTCAATGAAAGCCAAAGCCAAGATTACAGTAATGGTTAAGCTCAAAATCCTGTTTGAAGAGAGATGAAATTAAAAATAAAACCAACAAAACCATAAAAAAAAGAAAAAAAAAAGAAACCAAAACAAACCCCAAAACCAGCCACAAAATGAGTCAAAAGAATAACAAAATACTTCCAGTAAAGCAGTTTTTTTTGAAGTAAACCAAGCTTTATGATACCATACTTCACTCAAATGGGTTAGACCACACGGCAGCACTTGCCTAGCACGTTGTTGCCTGCATTGGTGATGTAACTGCTGACCACCAAATAACCTGAGGTGGCATCCTTTTGAAACTTACAGCAGCAAACAGTCCTGCTGTTAGCCAACATGTTTAGAAATAGACACTTTGAAGACTCTAAATGCACAGTGCTGTAAATCATGCTAATTAGTCCCCTCATGCAACAGCCCTGTGGCTGTTCCAAAGAGCCATCTACGTCATCACACTTCGACAGAACTTGCTGCTTTCCACTTCTATCATGTTCACATGTGGTCAATCCCCTTGCTTCCCACAGTAAGTTCTTATGAAGATAAAAGCACAATTATCAAATAAGCAAGAAAGATGAAGAGTAATTTTTTAAAAAGACTAACTCCTAAACAAAAAAGCAAAGAGAATAACCAAGTTCTTACCACTGGCAAGTCCTGGAATAGTACCATCGATAAAGCCACAGGGATTTGGAGTCCACACGGTGATTTATAGATCGATACTGAAGGCAGGAAGCAAAAAGGCTAATTTAAACATTACATCCAGTCTGTCTCAAAGACAAAGATCAAGTTACCAAAGCAAAGCAAATCAGTGCATGTTATTAAAGTATCAGGTCACCCATGACCACAGAGCTACTCTACATGTGTGAAAAGGGAAAGGTTTTAAAGAAGTTCTCCTATCTAAGGACCACACAGCTGCTCAGATAATTAAACTGTGTGGCAGTCATCTGAAGCAAGCTCTGTCATCATTTCAAATGACAGCATTTGTAATGTTTCAGAGACTATTCTATGTACTCGCCAAAATGGTCCACCCACTTAATTTCCCTCTCCAACATTCATTCCGCTCACGGATCTCATTTTGTCTTTCTCTTCCAACAAGCCATAAGATGCAAACAAATTAATTCTCAATAGAAGAGACCTCAACCTATGTCTTTGACTAAAACATGCTTTAAGATCAGGAAGCGTGATTCCTCAGGAATCCACAAAATCTGCTCCATCCCCCCTCTGCAACAGCTGCTGGGCTGCTCTTACTCTGCCACCACTGAGACGTACCTGCTTCCACACCTTAAATACATCTGACTCCCAGAAATCTCCCAACCAAAAGCCATCTAGAGGCAGCAAGAGAGCTCAAGAACCGCCCTTCAGCATTCCCACTGCCTGCATCTACCAGCTGGGAGATAACAGGATCTAGGAACCTGCAGTAACAGCCAGTAAAGGAGAGACAAAGAGGGCATCAAGACTTCCAAAGGCACCAAGTTCAGCTGAAGGGTTCCACCTTCACACTTGAAGCCAGCCTTAAACTCTTGAGCTTTTACCATTTCTTAAGATGTGCAAGTAGTCAGACTGAGAGGCAAATTACAGGGTTTGCTCAAATAGTTTCTCTTAGCAGTAGGTTAGTCACTGTCAAAACACTCACACTCAAACCAACCCAAACAAATAAACAAAAAACTACCATGAAATTCACTCCACAAACCAGCATCTCTTCTGAACCCTTAAAGAGATTACTTCATTGTGGGGAAAAATATATTTCTCCTAGGCAGAAGTTCACTGAGACTTGCATACCACAGGAATTTGAAATTCTGATTTTGCTTTGTGAATCAAGATGATGGTTTACAAAGGTTGCCTGAACACAGAAAAACTTAAAAACTGGCAGTGTGTGACAAACATCCAGCATGGGAAGCATAACAGCTAAGAAAAAATTAATACTTACTTGTATTGCATCTTCAATAAATACTATGGCTTGATTTATATAAAGGTCATTATCAGCTCCAGCACCTATGAAGTTAAAAAGAAGTAAGAATCACTTGCTGTATTTTGGACAAATAAACTTTGGATAAAACAGCTTATCAGTTAACAGAAGGTGCACAATCACGGTTCTCATGACAAAGGGCACTGTACACACACAAAGAAAGAGAGTTCCTGCCACATTTGCTCTGTTAGCAGCACTGTGCATTACGTTAAATAAGTAATAATAATACCAAACACATCATGCATCTTTCTGTGTTTTGTTAAAAGGTTCTCTTTTAGGTTTAAGTAGCCAGACTACACTGGTAGTTAAGTAACACAAAACTACACAGAGACAAGTCCTAACAGGCAAAATAATGGAATTTAAATTATTCTGTGAAAGAGTGTACAGTCAAGTGAAGCCAGAAAAATCAGGCACTACTATTATAGCAATTTTTATTTTTGTTTAATAAAGATACTGTGGTTTAAAGTGATCTTGTTCCTCCAAAACCAACAGGAATCTCCAGTCATATGAGAACTAAATTAAGTGCTTTTTTAATTTGTTCTGACAGTTACTATTACCATAGCAAACAGATCAGAGCTCAAGACACAGCAAGGGATGAAAGAACACAGATTGAAATAAAATACCACTAAATTAGTTACTATGACACTTTTCAAAACCCAGTATTAAGAAGTCTACGTGAAGATAGACACATGAAAAATAAAGGGCAGCCACTTGCGTTTACTTGAAGACAGACCTTTCAGGAACTAACCTGGCAATTAAGCCAAAAAGAGAAACATAGGCAGTTAAGGTCAAAACAAGGAAGAAAAAAAAAGAGATTCAAAAAGAGATAAAAAAACTGAGGGGGACCCAAGATATGAAAAATATATGCTACTGTAACCTTCCCACAGAGGGGAAGAGTCCCAAAGAGCACTTCATACCATCTCCACCAAGGAGACAGCAATCACAACCCAGGATACAACAGGAAAGGGTCCATCCCAGCAGTAGCACAGTGCTCTCCTCCAGACACCAAGCAATGCCAGCAACACCACTGATTAGAGTCACAGACAATTTTATGTTCCACATGATTCAGTAGCATCAATTTCCTACAAAGACTGCAAACAGTTTTTAAATGTCGCCCTTTATCTGAGCATCAGCAACAACAGCTTTGTACTGATCCTGATATGAACCATGGTGCAAGAAAGACCTGAGCATAAACAGGAGACAAGCCAGGCAGTAAAGACATTATTTTTTTCATGACATCTCACACTAGTGAGATAAAAATAAAAGTTGCTTATAGGAACTATTAGTTTAAAGGACTGCAAGGACAGCAAAAGCTTTAGGTACTTGAAGCACACACCAAGCCACTGGTGTTGATGCCAAGGATTTTGGAAGGGCAGAATCTAAGCGACTGTTCAGAGTATAAAAATAAAACAGGGAAATTAGCCAAAAATGTTTACTTTAGCAATTTCTCCATGCATTCTACCACGGATATCCAATTTATTCTGCAAATCTTAGTCACAGCAAGTGACACTTAGTCACAAGTGATGATTAAAGCACTGCTTGGTTTGGGCACACAGGATCCACCCGAGACCCCGCTGCACTTCTGGCACTGCACAAAAGAGCAACAAAAAGCGAAGGTTCTCTTAGGTGATGCGATACCCTGAAAAGAGACAACCTGAGGTCTCCAAAGGATTCCATCCTGGGGGAATTGAGATGTCAGACCTACGACAGTCACCGGGTTTGAGAAAAACTTGTCAGCACTTTAGAGAAAAACCCTAAAATTACATAAGGAACTAAGGACGCCTGGGGCTGCAGTAGCAGCGCAAGGCTCGCACCTGAGCCCAGCGATAGCGGCTCCCTCAGAGCCGTCCCCGCCAGAGCTGCCGAGAGCAGCCCGGGCAGGGCAGCCGAGCCCCGAGAGCAGCCCGGGGGGCTTCCTGCCCCTCCCGCTCCTCCCGCTCCCGGGAGCGCCCCAGCTCTGCGGGGAAGGCGAGAGCTCCGCCCGCTCCAGCGCCCCGCGCACTCACCGTCCTCGGCGGCCGAGCGGGCACCGCCGCGCTCCCGCCACAGCCCCCGGCCCGCCCGCCAGCGCCGCGGCGGCAGCAGCGGCTCCGCCTCAGCACCGGCCTCCATCGGCACCACCGACCGCGCTCCCGCCGCGCCGCCGCCGGGCTGCGATGGGGCAGGACGGGGTAGGAGGGGAGGGGACCGGGGGCGGGACGGGAGCGGGGCTCGGCCCGCCCCGGGCGGCTCCGCCCGCCGCATGTGACCGGCTGCGGGGGAGGGCGGGACCCGCGGCCCCACCGGGCTCCTCCCGCCGTGGCCGCGGGGCCCGGCACTGCCCCGGCACTGCCTCGGCACTGCCTCGGCGCTGCTCCCGGGGCGCCATTGCCCGCCCGCCCCTCCCGGGCTGGGGTGCTGAAGCAGGCGGGGTGTGATGAGAGGCACACCCCTCGTGTGGGGTAGAAAAGTGTTGGGTTTTCACCTGAACTTCCGAGGGGGGAGTCCCAGCGACATTTAAGGTTTTAAAAATATATCCCTGACGAGGAGTTGCAGCTTTTTTGCTTCACGGCAGCTGCAGGCTCCTGGCTGGGTGCCTGAGGGCAGCTGCGGGGCCGTGAGGGTAGAAATTACCGCTTCCTGCATGTATCACAGTCCTAGATAACCATTGACATCCCTGGTCGCAGAAAGTACTTTATTTGTATTTAATCACCCGGGCATTCCATAATTCATAACTGTGAACTTCACTCATGTTGCTTGTACTGTTAAAAGATGCTTCACTTGTGCTACTTGCCCGCTTTTCTCATGGTCCCCTTCACACGCCCTTCCACTGTTCAGTTTCATAAAGCTACAATTTCAAAAGAGGCATCAGGAAAATTTAACAATGCTTTTCTGCCACATACTGGGATCTATGGCAGCATAATGATGAACACGAGAGTGTATCAATCCCTCATTTTAGTATTCCAACCTGGGAAGTAAAAGTAGACCCAGCCTTCACTCTTTAATTGAAGGTTACACATCATTTATGAAACTGGGTGCTCTTTACTTCAGTGAATATTTTACACATTTACTAGTCAAGACTATTACAAGGTAACTCTTAAGTGCAAGAACGAGTTGAATTGCAAATAAAATCACGGGCCAGGGAGCAATGTTCACTGTGGACAGTGGTGTTGACACAGGCCAGCTCTCTTTCAGGGAGCTGGTGGTATGTAGGGATAACAACAGGCTCATAGTCATGATGTGTCACAAATTCAGCCAAACGACAAAAAAATGACTGGTCTCTACGGGCCACCTTTATTTAACTCAGAAACATGCATAGTTTTATATATGTTTCATAAATAGCAATGGGGTAGCTTTTGCCTTCAGCTGCACCACTGATGGGTCAAAAATGAGTTTTACACTGACTTTCAAATAAGTCAGGGCAATATCCAGCTGAAGATTAAAAAAAAAAACTCTTTGATGTTATCTTTACTGTAAGAGTTGTCAGTGGGTTAACCTGGGCTGCTCCATCACTCCCCTCCTCAGCTGGACATGGAGAGAAAATATGAGTTAAGGGCAGGGAGAGGTCACTCACCAAATATCATCACAAGCAAAACAGAACTGACATAGCAAAATTATTTGAATTTATTACCAATCATATCAGAAAAGGATAAAGAGAAATAAAGCAAATTCTAAAATACCTCAGCCCTCCCTCCTTCCTGGGCTTAAATTTATTCCTGATTCTCTAACCCTCTCCCTCAGTGGCATAGCGAGACAGGGAGCGGGGTTATGGTCAGTTCACGTTGTTTCTGCCACTGCTTCCTCCTCAGGGCAACAAGTCCTTCCCCTCCCACACAGAACTGTCCCCCACAAACTTTTCCAACATGACTCCTTCCCACAGGCTGCAGTTCTTCAGGAAGAGCCTGTTCCACTGTGGATTTCCCGCAGTGCCACAAGTCCTACCAGGCAACCTGCTCCAGCATGGGCTCCTCTCTCCATGGGTCTGCAGGTCCCTGCTCCATATGGGCTTCCCACAGGTTCACAGACTCCTTTGAGCATCCACCTGCCCTGGTGTGGGCTCCTCCATGGGCTGCAGGTGGATCTGTGCATTCCTGTGGCCCTCCATGGGCTGCAGGGATACAGCTGCCTCACCACGGGCTGCAGGGGAATCTCAGCTTCAGCACCTGGAGCAGCTCCTGCCCCTCCTTCTTCACTGACCTGGGTGTCTGCAGGGCTGTTCCCCTCACATATTCTCACCCTGCTCTTCTCTGGCTGCAATTACTTCTGCACAATACCATATTCTCCTTTTTAAATCTGTTATCAGAGGCATTACTCCCACCACTGGTCAGCTTGGCCTTGGCCAGCGGTGGCTCCATCCTGGAGCCAGCTGGGATTGGCTCTGCTGGACACAGAGGAAGCTTCCAGGAACTTCTCAAAGAAGCCACCTCTGTAGCCCTCCCCCACTAAAACCTGGCCACACAAACCCAATACAAGTTGTCCCCAGTAAAAAGAGAACATCAGCAGTTACACCTTGGAATTATTTCCCATTCTCAGTGGGTAACAATGCACTGATAAAATTGGAGTTAGTGTTGGTAACAGTTGAACTAGAGGCATCAGATGGAACAGACACAGTGAGGATTTCTGGATAGTAAAAGGAGAATAGGGGGGGCCTGGTACAATCTGTAGTCAGCATTAGCAGGCAAGAAATAACATGTAATTGGTACACGTGCTGTAAATGGTATTGCTAAGAGAGACAAGTGTCCTTTCACTAAGTGTCTGAAATAGGGTAACAACACTAACAGGAAACACATGTAAATACTGTAGTTTTTTGCTATTATTTTTTATTTGAATGAAAGCAAATGTCTCCTCTTTCCTCTTCTGTGATTGTCAAGAAAGAGTAGCCAGTAACTTCTGGAAGAAAGAAAGAAGTCTTCTGCTCAAAATTCATCCACTCCCTCAGGATGGAATGGGAAGTGGAAGTGCCCAACTAACTGTGAAGGAAGGCAAATTTCAGCTGGGGTTTTCCATTCTTTGTACCAGCAGCACCCATTAAGGTAAGTTAGCTGTGCATTTAAATCAGTACCATATAACAAACACACAGTGAACAACGCAGCATCTTTAACTCCAAGTGAATCACTCCTGAGTTGTGGAAAACCAATGTGGAGAATGTGCCCTTTTTAGCAGACATTTTCCACTAGCACAATGTAGGACTATTTTAACAGAAGTCTCACTGGACCTAAGATCTCCTGTTGTTGCAGTTAAAATGTTTTTTGCCCAGAACTGCAGAAATGCATTTCTAGTCTTCCCTATTAAAACTGCACCTTTCAAATCAAGGTTTAAAAAAGAAATGGAAACAGCCAAACATTAAATGAAAAAGCAGAAAAGGGACTCAGGCAAAGGAACAAGCCTATCCTTTTTTATTGCTCCACAGCATTGAACACATTTAAAAGATCAGTTGAAGTCATGAAGCTAAAAATAAAGTTTTTGCAAACTCTAGGTGGAATGTGGGTAACACTCTAATTGAGCTCAGAGGATGCTGGTTTTATACTTCATTCTGCAATATTCAAACAAAACAAGAAGCTGAACCCTAATTTTGATCCCATTAACATGGAGATTACCAATCTGCTTCAAGATAGACATGTTTCCAATGCATTGCTGAGTTAGACATTATGTGGCCATTCAAAACACTGGACCAGTCTACAAAGCCAGTGCTAGGTAAATAAAAAACATGTAAAATAAGAACTGAGTCAATTAGCACGACAGAATTACAAGTTTATTGCAAAGTAAGGTGAGTATTTCCCCCTCAACAGCACATGCCAGAACTGTTAAAATTTTACACATTCAGTTGAATGTTACTCAAAAGTCATATCCAAATTATCAGAACCAAACAAAATACTACCCTGGATTTATTTATGATGGGTTTATCCAAATATTTTAAATGAAAGGCAATTAACTCAAGAAGTTGAAGAAAATCCTTAATAAATTATTCCTTAGCCAAACTACAGTTTAAGTATATTGGGAGTAAAACAGAGAGTCAATAAAAGAAAAATTGATACGATAGTCAGCTCAAGAATTGTTGAGTAGGTCATCCCTGCTCATTATCACAGTATAATCCAGTTTTGAACATTCTGTTTGGCAAATTAATTACCACAGTTAAACAAGACAGGAAGTCAGTCCACGTCTTCAACTACAGAAATTCCTTCCTTTTCTTCTAGCTTGGATACCTGCAAGTAAAAAGGAAACCAATTCAATAGCAAAAATAAGCTTATGCTTCCATCAGCATCTGCTACTGGTTGTAAAAGTGACACACAAAGATCAGGTTTTTATGAAGTGGATAAATCTTTTGGTTTGTCCAAATGCAGCTAATCTTGTGGTGTGACACTGGAAGGAGCAGAAGACAGCCTGCAGATAACTCATCCTTTGGGTAGATGTGCCAGCTTTCTTTTGAGCTGCATCACAGTTCCTTCAAATTATGCCAGCTATAAAAATCCCAGTGAACGTTTTGGCACCTGGAAGCGCATGCTCTAACCACAAATCCTTCACTTCAGACACAACTCCAAGGCAGAAGCTACAGACAGTGCTGCTGGAGTTCCTAGGGTTGCTCTAAGGCCCCTCAGCCAGGCAGAGCTGAATGAGATTAAGACTCCAAGAACAAATCTGGCAATTCCCAGTAAATGCTATGATGTCAACTTCCTTTTACCCCTGTTCCTTCTGCAGCAAATACAAAGGGAATTTTGCACTAAAAGTGAGTGGATAACTAAACTGGCTTGACTACACTACAGACATCCAAAGCAGAAAAGTACTTTCTACAAATCCAACAGATTTCTCTATCATTAGCACTCCAAATTGTTTCCATTTACAAATGAGCTCAAGCTGTAACATGACTCTCCCACAGGAAAACCTGGCATTACCTAACTAAAGGTGGGTTTTATGTCAAGTTTATGCTGTATTTCCACAGTCCTGTTACTATGCCAGAAAAATCTTAAGTGCAGATTGAGTCCCAGGAGCAGAATGATGAGTGAGACACTGTCCAAGAGTGTGATTCTCTTCAGAATTACAATTGTGCTGAACACCTACGATCAGAGGCAGCTCTTACCATATTCCATTTCTTGAATAGGGCAGATTTGATTCAAACCATTGCAAGTTATTATTTTCCAGTCTTGCAAAGAGCTGCAGGAGTTATCAGTTCAGGTTACTGTTGCCTACACAATAAAATCTTCCCCAGACTTGTCTCCCAGTTTTCAGGAATAAGTTGCAATGGCCACTACCCTTGCATAGCACAACTGCTATTACATACAAATCTAAAGAGTGTAACAATACCCTGCATCATTAAAAGACCTTAATCAAATTTACTGTAAGCATAATATAATTACATTTTGGTCCAGACCCTACAAAAACATTTTGCCTGACTCCCACAGAGGCCAAAAGAACTTTTGTCCTGGACTTCAGTGGGAAAAAGTCCAATATGATGTAAAAAAATCTCCCACCATTCATACTTTACAATAAAGTACTGCACATGGTAGCTTTTATCCCAGGTTTCAAGGTAGTAAAACACTATTACAACATGTCTGGCATTTCTCAGATGAAGGAATTAATATTTTATTACATGTATAAACATATTCTTAAAAGCAACTGGGGTGTAAAATCTCTGGCAGAAAAAAACTTCAAGGTGCTAAAATTCTTCACCCAGCACTTCTGCCATAAAAGAGGCATTAAAATAAGTTTGAAGGGGTGACTAAAAACTACAAAAAGTTAAGCATGGTTCCAATAATTGCCTGAGCCCCTCCCCACCTCACAGTGCTCAAACTGAGCACGGTACCATTACTGCTGCTGTGTTTGAGCAAACATGTATTTGTGAGTCAACCACCTTGAGATTCAAAAAAGGAATTGTTGCAGAAGGAGGTGGGAGAAGCACTCACAGTGGATTGCTGCCTCTTACAGTGGCTTTCCCCATGCTGATGTAGGTCAAGTCTTAATTCTGCAATTAAGCAGATCCCTTCAGACAGGTCCTGAACTGAAACCAAAACACAAAAGCTTGTTTTTCCCATTAGCACAGGACTTCATGAGTCTGGGTACACCTATTAGTTTCTGGCCTCAGTACATTTCTTTATTTTTTCTTTTTCTTGTTTTCATAGCAGGATGACAAAAAAGAACCCAAACAGCCTACACTGAAATCAGAGGATTTAGCCTCACAGTTATGTGAAAAGAACAATCACAGTTATTTCTGTAGTAACTACTACCCTAAATGCTAGTTGCCTTTTGCTGGAGATTCACTGGAACCAAGCTGGACCCACTGTGAATAATTTAAGTATAAAACCATCCCAGAAGCAGAGGGCATTTACCTGTTTATCTATACACCTGAACTGCCAGGACCATGAGGTGTTGTAGAGGAAAGGCCTCAGGTCAAATCGGTTGTCGTCTGGACTGTAGTTTTCAGCATGGTAGGAAGGGGTGAGGGTGGTCATTTTGTGCCTGTTGACTGAATACATCCTGAAGAAATGCTTAACCTTGGATGCCACCTGGTGTACAAAGAATATAGGTTTTAATCAGATGAAGTTTCTTAGTATTTTAATTAAAAGATTTAGAGGAGAACAGTATTTTTGAGACTGTTTTCTCCCTTTACACAGTCTAGATATTCTTTCAAAGCAAGAGCCATTTTTTGTCTCAAAACATATAACCAAAGGCTTCAAGAGTAGTTGGTCATCTGTATTTCAGAGAACAATTTTGCCCTTGAGGTATAGTTCTGAAGTAATTGTTTTCAAACTACCCAATTACTGTTTTAACAATTTGCAACACAAGACAACAAACTCCATTTAAGAGATGCAGACCAGCTTTTCCACCATATTCTGCTGCAGCTGTAGAATAATCTCTAAACACAAAATGATGAAACTATTCCTTTCAGTTAAAAGGCACCTGACCTTTCTCCAAACATACTCTATTTTGGCAAAAACATTAAACTATTTGATTTTTTTTTCCTCTTTGGTATCTTACCTCTCTTGGAGTACAAATTTCCTTCCACATAGTAATCAGCTTACAGAACATACTGTATGGTCCAGCCTTTGCAATTTTCCTTAATTTCCCATAGACTGAGAGCTCTGCATATGTCATCCCCATATCCGCCTGAAAACACACACACACAGAGAAAGTCACTGAAAATCTTAACTATGCAAATTTTAATTCTTTTATGGGGCAATTAAAATAACCCAGTTAAATCAAAGAAACACCAAAATGAAACTGTCAATGTCAAAAAGACATAGTAATATTATGAGCAGAAATAAAAAACCCCACTGGAATCTCTCCAAATTGGTAGACTGGAGCCTACAGAGGTAATTTTATCAGTCCTCTCTTTTCCAAAGGGACAGCAAAGAGAAGGGTGTGGGAAGAAGAGGGCTTAGTCCATACCAGTAAGGCCCTGACTTTCTTCTGATATTAAAAAAACTTAAAACAAACTGAATTTTATAACACCTGTCCTTCTAAGTGTCCAAAAATCTAAAATAATTCAAAAATGTTAATTTGCTGTTTTGGAAACTATTGTCAACACAGATAGGGCAAGTGTGGGAAACTAATGCCTTGTTGGCAGCTTTGAGACTGTTTATAACATGCTTGTCAATAAGCGTGGAAACATACAAGAGTAAACAACAGTTATTGGACAAAACCCAGATTTTGGGGTAAGGCTTACAAGATCATTTTAAAGGCACTGCCCATTACCTCATCAGTTTGAGCCACCTGTCCATCCACCAGGGGCTCCAACTCCGCAGTGGGTGGAGCTGACATGATACTGTAAAGGGAGAGGGAAAAGGAAAACCATGGATTCTATGCAGTCTTACAAGTGCTGGTTTGTTACAACAGTGCTTCATCGCCAAAACAAAGCACCTGGCTCAGACAGTTCCTGCAGTGGAATTAACAAACACAGTCACTGAATCACTGCTCACCTTCTGAGGGCTGTGAGCTGGAAGTTTTCAATGCAATACTGAATGAAGTTCTTCAAATCAGTCTTGCTGATGCCACCGATGGGGTTGATATCAGCACTGGAGCAGTCGTACTTGGTCAAGTAACCACGGAGACTGAGCAAGATAGGAAACTTTATCCAGCAACAGTAAATAATAATGTAACTGCAGCATAATATATAATCCTTGACATTATAGAGAATTTATATGTAGCATAAAGAAAGGGAGAAACAGACTGCAGATTGGTATAACATATTTATACCTAAAGAGCAAACATATTTAATTGCAACAAGGCTATCCTAAAGCCATGAAATTTCCAGAAGATGATACTTTAAACAATCATAAAGCACTGCAGAACTGTCCATGATGAGCCAGTATGTGCAAAACAACTAAAATACTGTGCTGACCAATTAAAACAATAAATCTCAAAACACCCACAGAACCAGCACACAGTAGTCTCACAGCTTTAGAGGTTACCACTCCCACAGTCTTACAGGGATTGCTCTAACCTTCAAATACTCAGCTCTAATAACAGTACTCCAGATTTTAAAGTCTGTTTTTCAGCTCAAAGTTCACATCTTAATTCCTAATACCGTAATTGAAAATACAGCAAATTGGGAAGTTAGCCTAGTGAATGCACAAGTAAGCTCTACTGAAAACAGCATTTTATGGCAGAGCTATAGCAATACTTTGGCTAAACCTCTGAAAAACACACAATTTCCCATTCAGGCTGATTCAACTGTTTTCACTAATTTCACTGTTACCGGTCTATTCTTAGGTTGTTACCGCTTCTGAGTAATAATCTACACTGGGATTTGGTAGAGTTGCAAGGAAATGACAGTGTCCTGTTCCACCTGGGTTTGGATTCATAATTTTCCCCAACCTTTCATCCACATTGGCTGATCCCAGCACCAGCAGTCCCCCTGGCATTCCACGAGCCCACAGTGTCAGCTGAGCAAAGAGGTAGGCAATGACCATTCTTATTCTAGCCTGCAAAGCAAAATGAAAAGGAAAGCAAAATTTACATAGCAGAGCGATTTCTCCCCAGTCACTTTTATTATCAATTGTCTAAACAAACTCATGAAGAACAAACTGTGGGCAGGGTAAGTGTAACTTCAAGAAGGATGGTCTTGTGGAGAAAATGCTGAACACGCACAGGAAATCCGGGTTCAGTATCTGCTACTGCCACAGACTGAGGAAGTTTCTCCTGGTCTGACCTGCAAGCTGGGGAGTAGTTGCCATTTTCTATCTCCTACAAGCACTAAAAAGGAACCATGAGGGATGAAGTATGCAGACAAACGGTACTTTTTTATGGAGTAAATAAATCCCTCTGGTCTAATACACAACATTTGTAAAAAGTTCACTTTGCTTTTGTCCCCATTCTAAAACTCAGCTTTTTCTGAGGATGGCAGTAATACAAAACCAACCTGGGACCCAGCCTCCAGCTCCAGCCACAATTGTGGGTGATATTAAGGAAATACCCACGCTCCTCTGTGACTAAAGCCTCTCCTGTTGCCAAAATGCTGATAAAGGATTCAATATTTGCTTACAGAGCAAACAGCTGGATTTCTCCAGTAACAGAGGGATAAAGACGAAGTCCTCAAATTAACAAAAACTATCAAACAGGATAACCAACACTCAGAACTAAAGCAGAGTTGCTGGTTAGGTTGGAAAAACAAAAAAACCAAACCAAAACCCACAGAACCAAAGGAGTCTGACCTGATTCAGCCTACAGGGCACACACCTGCACATTCTGGAGTGCCAGGCTCTCTCTGCTGCTCCCTCCATAGACAGAAAAACGGGGAGTTCGACCTGTCACCACACTGAAGATCCCCACAACAGCTTTCACAGCTGCATCAATGTTCAGGTTAATGTGGTAGCTGAGAAGAATTCAAGCACAAGTGACTCAACTAACACAATCTGACTATATAAAATACCATTTAAAAAAAAACCAAAAAAATCCACCCATCAAATGAGGTTTTAAGGCCATTAAAATCTACCACTAAGATCTGGTACGAAGAAACTTAGGAAAGAATAATGCTTTTCAGAGTCTGTTTCCAAAATTCCATGTCCTTTGCCAAATGCTTCTAAGCTTGCCCGACTTTAACACTTAAGTAATAATATCTGTAACATTCCTACTTAACCCACCTCCTATTGCTCTCTTATTTTTTCCCATTTTCAAGGTTGAACATTTTAGATGCAAGTCCTTGCCAGAACATGATTTTTTTTCCCAGCACTTCGCAGCTTGTACCTGCCTATTTGCTCAGCCAGCAGTTTAGCCCTGTTGCAGGTATCCTGGGAGGAGTTCTCACTAGCCATGTAGCACGTGGTGAAGACACGCTTGCACAATTCCCGAGGATCCTGAGGGATGTAGGTCTCATCATTCACAATCCTGCGTGCATCAGCCAGCACATCTGCATCTGAGGACAGAGCAAAAGAAACACAGGAGTGGAAATTATGGTGCTCCTCCTACCAAGGATATGCAAATATCTTGTGCATCCCTTGTATTCCAATTAAGCTTTACAGTGCCCCTGACAAATAAGATGACTATATCTACCTCCCAAAAAAAAATTTCATCTATCAAATAAAAGAATTACTGATTTTGCTCCTGATTTTGAGCACAGAAATATTAAATGCATTTGATCTACTGAAGAATTTTCACAGAAAACATAATCCAGTATGTATAAAGACTTAGCTAAAAGCATAAAGTCTGCTTAAAACCAGTTTAAGAACTTCAACCATCCCTAACCATGTAGTGCTGGTTTTAATAGAAGGGGAAAATTTTCAGAATAAACTGAAAACTACATCAGCCAACATTTGAACAATACTCTAGACAGAAACTAGTCTAAGTTCCACATCCAATTCTTAAACCCAAAACAAAAACTATTAAGCCAATTCAGAGAATCTGGACACGCATTTTTGCTGGAATTTCTGAAGAGATACAAAGAACTCCATTAGAACAACAGGAAAAAGGTCTGCCATTAATAAGCTCTTGCAGCTACTGCACCCAGCTAATATTAGCTTGTCCACAACCATTAGTGGGTATGGCTGGCCAGACACACAGATCTACTTACTGCCATTCTTGACTGCCAGGCAAACCTGGTGACACATGGAATACACGATGCAAGCTGTAGCAGAGCTGTCAATTCCACCACTCAGAGGTAGGAGAAATCCTGCCTTGAAAACAGAGCAAGGAAGAGGTTCCACATAGCAAAATTAGAAAAAAATATGTATTGTACTACTCAGGAACACACTCCTGTAGAAGAGTGACAGGTGCATTGTTCAAGTCTGTTTATATTCTACTGGGGAAAAACAGAACAAACCACCCAGAGCAAATCCTCTTAAACTCTCATTAATTGGGTAATCAAACAAGTAGTCAGTGTAAAGCCCTTTGGCTAGAAAAAATTCCAGTTGTCTTCACCCTCTAGTAAGACAGAAAAGCTAATAAAAAGGATTACATTTTTCATATATACTTTACTATTACACTGAATTACTACTTCACACCACCCTGGCACACTCAAGAAAGCACAATTCCTAAGGGAAGGGTGCACAGAGCATACTGAAGTCAGACTTGGAACACGATTTTTAAGTCTGAATGAGCTGCTTTAAAAACTCAAACTTTGCACCTTGGACTAACATCAGTTTGGGTTCAGTAGCACAGGATGACAATTTGGATTGTCCCTGTGGCACAAAAGAAGCTGTGTATGCCAAGGGAAAAACAAACCTAGTTGTTCTTACCTGTTTGCTACGCCTTAAATAGTCCCAGAGCCAACATGCAGGTCCAAGGCTGAAATTACAGAACATGATTGTTCTAAGAAGGTTAGGGAATAACACCTAAGCAAGTCAACATATTTACTGTGGTCTTCCAATGAGAGACTTCCTTTATTTAAATCTAAACAACATCTTATGTTTATCTCTTTCTTTGGTTTGTTTAAATTTTGGTTGTTTTTTTTTTTTTAAATCAAAATAATTTTCAAGCAGCAGATTGAGTGTTTGATTACCTGATCTCCTCCTCAGGACTGTGATGTCTCCACTGGATTGGCACACAAGTAGGAACAGCTACATCGTCAGGACACGACAGAGCAAAATTCACTTTTACCCTGGGATAAGGATTCACTTTACTTGCCTAAGCAGTAGCACAGAAGAATTCAGAAGACACCAATTTTAATGTAGCATATACCTATAAAACATCACATCTCTAAGATACTGTGAAAATCAAGACAACGCAAATACTTTTTACATTCAGTAACTATTCAGACTTGGCACACCTTACAAACACAAGGAGTTCTTACCACCAAGTTACGAGATGAAATCTCTGCTCTGTAACTTCGAACATCTTCCAGGTCCAGAGTGGCAACCAGCACCTCCTATGAAAATGCTTTCAACATTAGATCACTCTACACAAACGATGCTTGGCAAAAGATTCAGCAACAGCTGTGGCAAAGGAAAAGGCAAGAAACTTTACTGGGGAAAGAGATGGATCTGGCATATATTGTGAGGAAACCTAGATGACAAATCTACTTTTTTCTGAAATCAAAGTGAAACCTTGTGTCTACAAAACTGGGTCATAATTAGAACATTGCAGTCTTTGCCCTTTCTTCCTTTAGATAAGGGAATGTAAATTAACAGGGTCTCTCCTCCTCACGGTGATTGTCCTCACAAAAGCAGGAGAGCTACTGTAGGTAATTTGACTAGAAAAAACACTTGGATCTAGCTGAATAGCATAATTAAAATACACCCTTTTTAGTCTAGAGACATGGACCTAAAGTCTGGAATGTCTGGGAAGTGTTGAGCATAAATGTACTAGCAGCTATAGGGTGAATACATTACCACATCATCGAGTGAAAACTGGGATCCTTGTGCAACTGTTTCTCCATTCATGGAAATCATGGCACAGCCATCGTAATACAGACGATCACCATCACAGCCTTTCTGGTTTGCTAAAATATATATCCCACCATTCTGCCAGGGAAACAAACATACAGAGAAAGAAAAAAAAAAAAAAAAGCAGTTCAGAATATAGCACCTGACAGGATGTTAAAAATCAAAATGTTACTTCTCTGTTCCTGCTCGTCTTACAAACTTCCTCTCCCTGTACATCATAAATGATTTATGGCTGGGATTCTCTCTTGACAGGAGTCTCTATTAGTAGCAAGAGTCATTCTGTTGCCTTTTCCTGGTCTTAAAATTAAGAACCAAACACAGTTGAAGGGAAAAGGGGTTTTTACTTCAGTATTTAATTAAGGAGCCTTAGGTGCAAAACTCCGTCCAGGTGGAATGTGTCGAAATGCACACCGAAAATGCGCCCGAAATGCACCCCCCAGAATGCACCCAAAATGCAGCCCCCAAAATGCACACATCGTGTATACAATGTATAGACCTTGCAAATTAGCATATCTAACAAAGATTCCCCAATGAGAAGCTTAAATGAATAGCGTGATATCCCCCCATCCCGAGGAATTCCCCCTTGGATGGGCCTATCTTAGTTTGCAGGATGTGTTCTAGAGAGGACCTTGGTTTCTCAGGATAGCATTGGACTTTCTGGCCCCAACTGTGAGGCCTCCAGGATGTTTGGTCTCCTGGCTTAACAGAATATTAGGACTATGCTAAGTTATCAAGCTTAAGGAATTACAAATGTGCATGCTAAAAGCACTGAGGATACATAAAAGCTATATAAAAAGGGTATAAAAAAGGTATATAAAAGAAAAGGCAAAAAAATCGTCATGGCATCAATTCCCTCAACCCAAACAGAGAGCTGCACTTCTAAATTGAAATTCTGAGTTCAAACTGAGGTTGGGAAAAGCAGGAAGGTGATGACAGAAGCTGTGTTCGGATATCAGAGGAGAGAGCAGATACTGTTAAATATAAGCAAAGCATGTTAAATTACAATGACAAAGCAGCTTTTTCACAGTGTAATGTACACTCGTTGCTTTATTTTTGTCCCCATCACTGTTAGATAGGATTACAGTCCAACTACTTAATGTCTTCTCATTTTTAAAACAAACAGAACTTTCAAAGTAGAAAAGTGCACACCTTTGCTGTGGCAGAATTCACCAGGTCCACCCGGGCATGAGCCTTCCGCAGCACGTGGTGACTCCCGGAAGAGTTGGTGAAAATTTCCACGCCGTCAAGTCCCATCTCAATGTGAGGGCTGTCAAAGCAAAAGGCACAAAAATAAATCACTACTGTGCTGTGAAAACTGCAAATATTATTAAAAATCACTGACAAACAGAAACATCTATGGCATTGTCAGTTTTCTGCATGCCTTAGCTCAAACAAGGATAGGGCTTTCAAAAATATCTGTTTTCTTGCATTGCACAACTCTTCTGTCAAAGACCAGCAGTGGCTGCAGAGGTCAGGAGGGCTTTTGCTCATTCTGTTCTAAATGAAATGCCTTCTACTCTGTATAAGGCCAGGTCTCAAAGAAAGAGAGAATTAAAAAATCTTGGTCTGAAAGGGCAACATGGATATACACTGCAAGGTCAGCTGTCCCATTTTCCTTTTCTCTTAGGAAATCCAAAAACAAAACCACAAGGAGAAGATTTTTACTGCTTTTTTTCTTTTTCCAATGTCATAAGAAAGAAATGCAAAAAAAAAAAAAAATCACATCTTTGACACACCACACCTTCTGCAGTTACAAGGAAATCAATGTAACTGGGAGACTTGGAAAAATATCAGGAATGTGAGCACTGTAGTTTCCTGTCATTTGTTTCCTTAGGCCACTCTTTTCATTCTGCTTCTTTTTGGTATTTCTCCCCTAGCCTCTGTTTTGAATTGGTTTCGTTTAACCACCTACATTTCTTTGCCATCCTGCACCCAGCCTAGTGAGGTCTTTCCCATGATGTATTCATTGCTCCTAATTACATTTTATTTTACTGGCAATTTCTGAAAGATAAATTACATAGAAGAATAATAGGCAGATCTTCTCAAACATTTATTTCAGGCAGCTCAAGGGTATGTTTTAGTTTACTTTTTATTCTCTCTTCTCCTTTACCTGTTTGGTGCCCAAAGTTCTTCACATATTTCTGCCCCTAGGCAGGTATCTTTGGTTGCTAGCACTGCATCCCCAAAAGGAACAGTTTCCTGAGGAAAAACAAGAACATTCTTACACACATGCAGTAGAACAAGCTATTCAATTCAAAAACTCAACTACAAATCCTAAGAAAATATAAAAATCGAATGCTCATTTATGTGAAATTAGTGAGTGACACAGTATCAATCACATTATACCTTCTTTCATTTTATACCAAGTCTGTGTAAAAAAAAAAAAAAAAAAAGCTCTGAAATGCAAATTTCTGGACTGATTGAAATTTTGTGGTTTAATTTCAGTAGTATTCAGATCCAGTGCTTTGCTAAGGACAGGAATTAAACAATCTACAAAACAGAAACTGTCCATTGCTAGGAATCACACTCATGCTTTAGCAGGAACTAACATAAATTTTAGATCCTTCTGAATTTTTCTGAATTTAAACCTTCCTGAAGGTTTAAATGATTTTTTAATTTTTTTTAACCTAAAAACACATACCCAATTCTAGTCTCAAGCACAGATAAACTCAGTACCAAAATTGTGCAAAATATGGCAGTCAAGGTTCTGTATGTACAAACAACTGAGATTTAAAATTTACTTGCTTTGCTGCCACATACTAACACAAATAAGGTTAACTATGCTCTCATTTAATATAACTTAGAACCAACTCTGAAACATACGAATCTACAACATGACTGTCAGCAGAATTTTGGGAACTACAGTGTTTAATTGCTGGATCTGGAAGACGCTAAAGTTAAAAAAAACAACTTACCTGTCCCGTCACTTCCTGAATTATCCTGGGTAGAAAATATTCCTCCACGTGCCTAAAACAAGTTTACAAATTGTGAATATATCATTACATAAAGCACAGCATAAAAACTGGTTCTCATCTCACCTTCTAATGCTGGTTAAAGAAACTGTATTGAAGTTGTACAGGGCTGTGTATGTTTAAAAAATAAAAAAAATACTGTCATATTTTCTGTGGAATTTATCAAAATGCCAACATTTTAAGATAGCAACATCTATGCTTCAGAAAGGCATGGTAAGCAATGCTCCCTCCTGGCTAGAAACCAGACCTAACAAAGAACACACCATGCAAGTCAAATGCCAGAGGGAAATTTCTCTCTTTGCAGGGTTGCTACATGAGCAACTCAGAACTGACTGGGGCTCAGAGGATGGACCAGAAATGCATTACTGAGACCATCAATTTGGAGGCGTTCCCTGACTGCAGGACAAGTGCACAGCATCAGAGATGAGTGCCAGCCGTATTCTGCAGCATCATAAGGTAGGTAACTTTTACTCTCTGCAGTTGTTAAAGCTCTGACAGAGCTCATCCATTTCAATGTTTGCCAGTTCAGTACTGGGCTGCAGCAATCCAGCAGACAAACACAGCCTTGTCCAGTCCTGAGCTGGGTGTTCTTAGAAAGCAGACACCAGGAAAATGACACTTTACACTGGTTGTAGGATAAAGCAGCCCCACTTTTTCTTCCAGCTCAGCAACTCAAGAGTTTGACTGCTCAATAAGCTTCCTAACCAAGCTGCAACCATGTAGCTTGGCTGACTCTGCTGGTCTCCCTGTAGCAGCCAATGATGATTTGCTGTAGATATTTCAACCCTGCTGCTGTGGCTGCAAACAGCAAGCTGTGTTTTTTAACACAATTTTAACAGTTGACAGCATACCTTGCTTTACTCCATGGGGTGAACCATCTAAGTTCCCTGTAGTTTCCTCCATTTGCCAGTGATATTTTTGGTCTGATCAGAAGAATCTTCCTTAAATCACAAAACAAAAGAGAAAAGCTGAGTCAAGACATGACGTACAGCCAAACAAGGCTATATACGAGCACTGGATTAACTCCTTTTTTTCTTTTATAATGTAACATTTTTAAAGTTTCTGTTTGCAGACTCAAGGGGCTTTTCTGAATTCTTTCAGAAAGCAGTGGGAATTTAGTTTCTACAAATTCAGAAAAGAAAAAACAGATAATGAAAAACCTTAGCTGTCTTTCTCAAAATTTAGCAAATAGGAAGATAAATCCATCACTCTAATGTAGCACTGAAGAATCTTGTTTGAAAGCCAAACTGGTGTCTGAAAAGATAATGTGTTACTTTACAAAACACATCAAGAACTACTTACTTATTTAAAAAGATCACTCGACAATTGTAACGAACATTCCTGTGCAGAACAGGCCTGTGAAAATAAGAAGCAAAATTAGCAGTGACTACACTCACTAAATGAAATTATAAAAAGCTACAGAATCTACTTTACTGCATAAAAACTATTTGTAAGACCTCACTAGAGGGAATCAAGCAAAACAATACATCAAGTTTTAGCTTCTAATTTTTTACTTAAAGTAGTTGTTTGAAAAAATCAGAGTTAGTGACTGTGCTGTCAGTCTCAGATGTATCAACCACTACCTGAGCCTTAGGAACATGAGCAGACCAGAAGATTCCCCATGGCTGGGCCAGGTTATTTAATCAAACACGACCTCCTGTGATACTGCCAACCCAGTTCAAAACCAAACTAGTTTTGCACATTTATATCAATACTGACACGATAATTTTACAGACATAATTTACCACCCTTCCCTGTCAGCACGAGACTTACAGTGGCTTCAGTGATTTTCGCATACACTTATGTTGCTTTAAGATGTCTGTCAGTCAAAGAAGCCCCCACATTCCTCCAAGACAGTCAATTTATAAAGCCCCTTGAGTTACACCTCACACAAAGTCTGACCTGTGGCAATAGGGCCCAGCCATTAATGTTTCCAAAATATAACTGTAATTATTCTATTTCTCTCTTGAAGGGCTCAGCCACCAGCAGTCTTTGAAAGGATTATCTTTCAGAAAGTGTTCTGCATGTTGCAGTCCTGGTCATGGCAATTAAAAGGGGAAAAGTAGTGCAGTTCCTAAGGTATGTTTGAAAGTTTGGTGCAGAGCCCTTACTATCCAGAGCATGGCACAAGCAGCATTCCCTAAGGACTTACCCCTTTATCACAGGTACACAAGAAAAAAAAAACTTACATTCCCACATCACAGATAATATCTTGAGTAGCTGGAGACTCCAAGAGCTTTTCCAGAACTTGAAACGAATGCAACAGTGTGTCTGACTCATAATAGTGATCTGAGCAGCCGTAACCACTGCATATAAAAACAAGAAATCAAAATTCAGCCAGACCAGCATCAGAGCCAAAGAACCAAAACTACTCCAGACAGGGAACATTTCACCCACACGGGTAATTTATATAGAAAATGAAAAAGCAGTGCTGTCAACATCATCCCTACTTACAGCATTTAAAACTCTGCAGCGTTTTTTATCGCCCCATGGGGGTGATATATTCCTTTAAAGGACAGCAGCCTGGGCCCAGGCAGAAATCAAAGCACTACAGTTTCCCTGAAGGAAAACTCACTGAAATAGGTCAAAAATTATCGCTACCAGTCAGGTTTCCAAGACAAGAGACCCAATCCTGTGCTCATAACTACAGTGCTTTCTTTGCACCGACAGCCGCATGCACTGCGGCACCACGGGGCTGATGCTCTTCCTGACTGTTCTTCCACAATTAAGTGGAATCGCACCAAATCCAGCGCCAGCAAAGCGCCCTTACCAGATTTCGAGCTCTGGACCAAGCCGGTACCGGGCTCCTTTTCTCTTGGCGATGTCGATACCTGGAAGAGTGTTGGGTACGCAGTGTGTGAAACAGGCACGGGCTGCGCTGCTGCGCCCGTGGGAGAGAGGGAGGGAAGGAGGGAGCGGGAGAGGCTTCCTGACGGCCGGGGGCAACCAGCCATCTCGGCACTCACTTCTGAAAATCCTCTCCAGGTTGCCCTCAAAGTCCAGAGCCCACTGGTTGAGGGCGCAGGTGGCCACAGTCACTGCCCGGCCCATGGCGGCCCCGCCGCCTTCCCCGCTGCTTCCGGGGCGGAGCCAGGCCGGGGCTGCCGGTCCCTCCCCCGGCCGCTGCTCCCGGTCCCTCCTCCGGCCCCGGCAGCAGCACTTGCACTGTCAGTGCTTCAAGAATCGACTCCATCCAGACCCGGTATCCACCCCCGGTGTGGCTCCTCCGCCGGCGTGTGCTGCTGCACACCCGTACGCGGTTTTCGCAGTTTTTTCTCCCCAGAGCCCTGAATAACGGGAGTGCAGCCTTAGCCCGTTTCTTAGCCCTTTTTAAGAGGTGTCCCTCAAACCGAGTTCAGAGCGTGAGTGCTGAAAGTAACTGGAACAGGGTGCCAATGTTCTGCGTGTTCACATTTCAGCATCATCCCGGCAGCTCTCAGGGTGCTGACCCCAGAGAGGGTGACTTCAAAGTCCAATCTCCTACGTCCCTCATCACATACTTGGCTGCCGTGAGCCGCCTTACACACAGAATTCTAACTTCTTTCTGTACTAGAATCAGAATCATTTAGGTAGGAAAAGACCTTTAAGATCACTGAGTCCAACCACTAACACAGCACTGCCAAGCCCACCACTAAAGCATGTCCCCAAGCGCCACATCTACACTCTACACGGCTTTTACCTCCAGCAATGGTGACACCACCACTGCCCTGGGCAAGTCTGTTCCAATGCCTGGCAACACTTTCCATGAAGAAACTTTTTAATATGCGATCTAAACCAGCCTTGGCATAACTTGAGGCCATTTCCTCCTGTCCTGTCGCTTGTCTCTTGGGAGAAGAGCCTACAGGCTACAGCCTCCTTTCAGGGAGTTGTAGAGTGTAAGAAGATCCCCCCCTTGAACCTCCTTTTCTCCAGGCTGAGGTCCCCCCCTCTGCTCTCCTTGTGCTCCTGAACCTGCCCCAGATCCATTCCCTTCTCTGGACACACTCCTGCTTCTCAATCTCTTGGATTAAGGTGCCCAAAACTGAGCCCACGATTCGAGGTGGGGCCTCAGCGATGCCCAAAACAGGGGGATAGTCACTGCTCTGGTCCTGCTGGCCGCACTGTTGCTGACCCAGGCCAGGATGCCAATGTCCTTCTTGGCCACCTAGGCACACCTGGGCTCGTGTTCAGCAGCCCTTGGCCACCACCCCCAGGTCTTTTTCTGCGGGGCCATTGGAAATTGCACAGAACGGTCAGTGCAATGTGGGGAGTTTAGTAACAACTCCAGGCAGCCCAGTCTGATTTAGGGACTCTGTGGCCGCTTTGCTAACAAGTCAAGGCGGCCCAGTTCCCTTTAAGGGCTCTGTGGCCGCCTAAAGTAACCAGCCCGTAGCGCTGCAGGGGGATGTTGCGAGCCAAGTGCAGGTGTAAACTATGTCCTTGGACACCAATTCCCGCTCTTCCAGAACGTTTGGGTTTCTGCAGTGATCCCTCCTGCCCGGTGGCCGAAGCGCCTTCTGCGCGCCCGCGTTGCCGGCCGTGCTGGCGGCGCAGCCACGGAGGAACGGCCGCTCCGCGCGGGCCCCGCGGCCGCCGCTCCCCAGGGCACGGCCGAGCGCTCCGCGCGCGCAGCGGGACAGGGGGCGGAGCCTGCGTCGCTCGCGCTCCTCGGCCCATGGGATGAGCGCGCGCCACCAATGGGGAGCCGCGGGACGGGCGGAGCTCGGCGGGGATTGGCCGGGGCCGCGGGGCGGGGGCGGGGCCCGGAGGGGCCGGGGGCGCTGAGGGGCCGGTGGTGCGGCAGAGCGGGAGCGGCGGCGGCGGGGCGGGCGCGGTTCTGGTTCTGGTTCTGGTTCTGGTTCTGGTTCTGGTTCTGGTGGGGGAGTGAGCCCCGGCGAGGGAGTGACCGGCCCCCGGCGGGGGACTGACAGAGCCCCGGTGAGTGGCCCCGGGCGTGTGGGTGGGTGCGTTCCTTCCTTAGCGTGTGTGGGATCGGGCCTGGAAGGGAGCCAGCCGTGTGGGCAAAGGGGAGCGGCGAACCGCCTTCCCCTCACATCGCTTCTGAAAAGAAGTCCACGGGGGGAGGACTAAAGGAAACGGCCTTATGGCGAGGTAGTGGAGATTCAGATTAGATACGAGACAATTTTTTTTCGCTGTTGGGGTGGTCAGGCGTTGGCACAGGTTGCCCAGGGAGGTGGTGGTTGCAGAGGGTACGGTCAGGCTCAGTCAATGTCCAGGTAATGGATCAGGTTGGCGGCGATGAGGCACGTCGAGCTGGGAAGTCAGTCCGTATTCCAGGTTATAGGATGATGATCTTTACCATAAGAAGTGTTTCATCAGACCGAAAGAAAGCTGTAGTGCATGTTGCACAGAGAGAATCAGGTGTTGCTGACTAAGTCATTCTCCATTCCCACTGAATTTTTGCTTGGATAGGATTCTGTCTTGTTTTCTGTGGTGTAAATGGCATATATGGAGCA
The DNA here is from genome assembly GCF_017639235.1 of Corvus kubaryi. Taxonomy (NCBI): domain Eukaryota; kingdom Metazoa; phylum Chordata; class Aves; order Passeriformes; family Corvidae; genus Corvus; species Corvus kubaryi. Next base: position 1,614,063 of record NW_024581058.1, read on the forward strand.
AAGAGTCTGGGCAAAAGCATCCAATTGACAAAGTCCAGTACAGGTAATGTTAAAGCAGTAGCAATTTCTCAAATTGAGAAAGGCAGTTAAGTTACAGAACTTTATTTCCAGAGGTTTATGAGAATGTGGTGAAACTTTTTTTTCTTTTACATCTATGTGCAAGTAATAAGCCATATATTATCTATGCATCTTAAAAGAAATTTCCAATTAGCAAAAAGTTTAATGGATTACTTTGATATAATTGTTTTGGTTATGTTTTGCTAAATGTAAGTTCATAAGGAATTGGTAAGGATTTTTTGCCTCCTCTCCTCCACCCCCAAATTTCACATGGTCTATAGGCTATATAATAGATTTTAGTAACTTTTATTTGTGATTGTCTTGTAAAGACATAAGACTTACTGTGAACCAGCTGGAGTAATAGGATTCATATTTTCTTTCCTACAGGGCATCATGGCAGCCCATCAGGAGAAAAAACTTGCTGAAGAAAGAAAACACCAAAACATGCAGAATGATACTAAAGCATCTCAAGGCCAATGGGGAAGAGCATGGTGAGAGAAGCCAATGATCCTAAGCAGTCCTTGTACTTCCAATTGAATAAGAATTGAATAACAATTGAATAACAATTGGAATAAGAATTCCAATTCTTACTCTTAGAGATGCTGTATTCCTTTTAAACTTCCCTCTGTTAATAACAGATTGTTTTCTTGTCCTACTCTGAAAGCTCGTGGATCATTTGCTGTAGCAACAGGTGCTGAAGAAGAGTTCTTCAAGTTTTTTAAGGCAGAGAGTTTGCCGGGTTGTTTGGGTTAAAACACAGTCCTTGCAAAACAGAAAAGCAAATCATAACAATTCGTAACAATTCCAGTTCCTTCAAGGAAAGAAATATTTCATGAGATCTGGAAAACAAGCATCCCAGCATCTGTGGCATTCCCAGCTGATCAGTCCCGCTGTAGCAAGATTTAGGACACATATCCCAGTTCTCAAAGAGCTGAGTAGGTATTAGCAGGGCATTGTACTGCAGCTGGGAACAGCAAAAGTGGCTGGCACAGCAAGTTCAATTTATGGCTGTCCAAGGTCTGTCTTTTGCAAGTTTCCAAGCTTTGCATAATGTTCTTGGGATTCCATTATCACTTTCAATTGAATACCAGTTAGAGCCATGATTGGCATCAAAACCGTCAAGTCTGTAATAATAATCTGGTTTTTGGAGGGGAGATTTTATCTAATCTCTTGCTCTGACCAGCTAGTGTAGTTTTAGAGGAGTTTGTGGTAAAGTATGTTCTGTGCTGATTTTTTAATGGCTGTTTGACCACCAGACATGTCTGTGCCCTGAACACATTTTCAGTTTCATCCAGTTAGTCCAGAAGGTCCACTGAAAAAGTTATTTGATGTAACTCATCTATCTGAAACGTGGGCAAACCAAATGCTCTGTTTTGGATTACAGGGAGGTGGACTGGTTTTCCTTGGCAAGCATCCTTTTCCTGCTCATGTTTGCACCACTGATCGTGTATTACTTCATCATGTCCTGTGACCAGTACCAGTGCTCTCTGACTGACCCACTCCTGGACTTGCTGACAGGGAAAAAACATCTGTCTGACATCTGGAACAGGACTCCCACTCTGACCTATAGGGCTGCTGGCATCTATTCCCTTTGGGTCACTTTCCAGGTACATGATTGAGTTATGATCTGGATGCCGTGTCTGGTTTCTCACACAGCTGTTGGATGAATCCTTTTGCACAAAGGATAGTGGAATGTTGAACTGGCATTTACTCTTTGGTGTTTCACACTTTCCAGGGCTTTTTGGAATCCAAATGAAGCTTATGTACTTGGAAAATAAGCATGTGGGGAATATACACAAATATTCTTTGTGTGACATATTCCTTAATGAGGTTTTTAAGAAAAAGCAACTTTATAGCAGTATCCGTTTGTTTTAAATTAATACACAAGAAATAGATTAAAATAAAACGACGAGGACCTGAATCTAGTTACCAACTGTCCTGCCTCCCCACCAAAGAAGGATGACAGCCTTACATGAAATACATCTTTGAGCTGTATAAAAGCTTAGATGTATTACTAGTCTAAAATCGCAACAGCTAAATCTTGCCATATTTGCTTACCCAATACTTAATAGAAACTTAATAGAAACATTCTATTTGGTATATGTATGTAAGGAATAGTGTTTTGAGGGATTTTGTCTTGTCTGTATTTCCTGTGAATACATTCTCTCTCTTCTAGGTGGTTTTGTACATGTCCATTCCTGACTTCTGCCATCAATTTCTCCCTGGATATGTGGGAGGTGTACAAGAAGGTGCTGTCACCCCTGCTGGTAAGGTTTTCCTTGGAATACATGGACACCATGCAATCTTCTGAAATGATAGTATTTCTGTACTTAGAGTGTTTGATAACCCATGTGTAGCCAGAGGAAACGTGGAAAGAAGTGCTCTCACCTTCCTCACGTGTTCAGTTCAAACAAAAATAGAAAGCAATCTATGTCATCTTTTAGAATAAGTTATAGCATTTCTATCTCTTATAATTAGTATAACTGTTGATCTGGTAGGCACCATACCAGCAGTGAAAAAGTACTGGTTGATAATTTTGGCACTTGAAATTGTCAGTTGCCTATAGTTGTCAGGACTATTGCTGGTATTCAACAAGATAGTTTTACCTGCTCCAGCTCCATTAACCCAAGGGACCTGAACAAAATGTGTGATGTGAACTGTTAGAAGGAGTGGTTTGTTACTCTAGTCAGTTTTGGGGGAAAGTCTAAATTCAATTTTGTGAGGAGAAAAACTCAGCCTAACAAAGCCTAATGGGTACAGCAGAGTCTAATGGAACACTCAGAAACGTGCTTTAAGGTATTTAATTGGGAGGATGAGGAGAGAGAAGTTGTTTCATGAGCACTTGATTGAGCTTCTGTGTATTCTGTGCATACCCATATTAATTAAAAGCTGCAGTAATGCGGGGTCAGTAACACTCGATTTTTTTTCTTCATCTTTTAGGTGTCGTGAATAAATATGAAATCAATGGACTTCAGGCCTGGATCATTACCCATGTGCTTTGGTTTGCAAATGCTTCTTGCTTCCACTTCTTCCCACCTACCATCATTTTTGACAACTGGATTCCTCTCCTGTGGTGTGCCAACATCTTGGGATATGCAGTGTCCACGTTTGCAATGATTAAAGGCTACTTTTTCCCTACCAATGCCAAAGACTGGTATGTGAGTTTTAGTAATGAGAGAATACGAGGCAATCAGAGATTAGAACTGTTAAATAAAAACCGGGTCTATGAATTGAATGACAGAATATATTTCACTGGCAGAGAGAGCTGAGCCAGTGTATGACAGTGGTTCTTTGCTTCACTAGCACCATCCCCTGTGTTTCATGCTGCACACCATGGGACTGGCAGCCTCAGTGTCACAGATACACCCATCCTAGAAATAGTGATACTTAGACTGTTCAGAAGTGTTAGCAAGAGTAAACTCGGGCACTTCTGAAACTCTACAACTTATGTCTAGGAATGTAATACTTCAGTTGGGTCAGCTTGTGTTACCTTGCACAGCGTTACATGGTTTGATGATTTTTATTATCACTACATCAAATTAATCTGAATTGTGTAGTCAGAGTAGTAATTACCTGTATTTGTGTATAACTCCGTCCATTTCTAATTTTTTGATGTTTTACAGCAAATTCACTGGAAACTTCTTTTACGACTACATGATGGGGATTGAATTTAACCCTCGAATAGGGAAGTGGTTTGATTTCAAGCTGTTCTTCAATGGGCGCCCTGGGATTGTGGCCTGGACTCTGATCAACCTTTCCTTTGCTGCCAAACAACAGGAGCTGTATGGCGAAGTGACAAACTCCATGATCCTTGTCAATGTCCTTCAGGTAAATTCCAAGGAGGAAATTAGGAAACCAGCTGGGAAGTAAACTAGTATTAAAGTAGGAAAAGAAGTCCTTCTATGGGAATGAAAATGAAGTGTTTTTTCCTGGCCTGAAACAAGCTCATTCAGTGATGGTGTGCTGGGACTTCTTTGGATTTATTGCCTGATCTGTGTAAATGGAAGCCTGCTCAATAGGAGCTCCATCGCCCCTCTTTGTAACCCTGTGACTCTAAGCTGAAGAGAGATTGGGGTGATCAGTTGTGAGTTCACTTCCCAAGCGTTTGTCCTTGAGTTGTACCCTTGCCTTAGTCATCCTACTGTTGCTTTACCTGTGTAGATAGATAGATAGATATTGTGTATCCACATAGATTGTATTTATGTGATAGTTCTTCCTAACTGTGTTCAGAAATGTCTGGGTTTGAAGTGCTAGCATCAAAACACCAATGAATTGTGAGATCACATCACAAGGCAGCACAGACATGAAGCTGATGCTGTTAAAGAGGGTAACTGGTGACAGTGCTCTGTTATGAATGTGAAATTATTCTGTTGCAGGGTATTTATGTTCTGGACTTCTTTTGGAATGAAGCCTGGTACTTGAAAACCATTGATATCTGCCATGATCATTTTGGATGGTATTTGGGCTGGGGAGACTGTGTTTGGTTGCCTTACCTCTATACTTTGCAGGTAAAAATGTGTACACTGTGTATTTGGGCTAACGGGAATGGAACTTTGCAGAAGCATTCTTCTCAGCAGGTTAATGTGTACCTTAAATGTTTCTAGGCAGTTTGACTGTTGAGAAATCCTTGCAACATTCTTTGTACCAATTCCTGTGTAGGAAGGCTTCCTGTCCGTGCACAGATTGGACATCTTTTCCTCTCCTGCCCTTCTTTTGTGCCTCTTTCTGTCACTGTCTGTTGTGTCTGTATATTTTCTGAATCCTTTCAGTTTCCTTTTTTTTTTACTCCTGCTTGTTGAGGGTCTTTTGGTTAGTGGTGGTTTGTTTGTGTTTTGTTCCTTGCTTTTTCTTTCTGTCCGGTTTGCATCCTTGCAACTTCTCTCTTCTTGTTTCACGAAGAAGTTCAATTTTGGAGAGAGAAAGAGAGAAGGAAACTGTTGGATGCAGAGTTTTTTGAAAGTTTTCTGCAGTTTTACTGTTGCAGTCGATTTTTCTGCTCTTTCTTCTGGTCTTTTGTGGGCCACTGTAGTCAAGGAATTGGTCTGGCACGCTGAGCCTCTGTTGGAAGTAAATGTCTGATTGTTTTTGTGCTCCCTAGGGTCTGTATTTGGTTTACCACCCTGTCCAGCTGTGCACAGCCCATGCCGTAGGGGTCTTGATGTTGGGCTTGCTGGGCTATTCCATCTTCAGAATGACCAACCACCAGAAGGACCTCTTCCGTCGTACCAATGGCAACTGCAGGATTTGGGGGAAGAAGCCGGAGTACATCGAGTGCTCCTACGTGTCCGTGGATGGGACCAAGCACTACAGCAAGCTGATGACCTCTGGCTTTTGGGGCTGGGCACGTCATTTTAACTACACAGGAGACCTGATGGGCTCGCTGGCCTATTGCCTGGCTTGTGGCTTTGAGCACATCCTGCCTTACTTCTACATCGTGTACATGACCATTCTGCTCACCCACCGCTGCATTCGGGACGAGCACCGTTGTTGCAGCAAATATGGGAAGGACTGGAAGCACTACACTGCTGCAGTGCCCTACCGGCTCCTACCCGGCATATTTTAAGGCTAATGCAGGATCCAGGAGAAAGAAAAAAGAAGAAACATGCAGGCATGCCATGTTTAAAGTGTTTAAACTGAAGTGGGGCACTGAAATGTCCCGTTTTTTTAGAAGATTCTTTTAATTGGAATACCCCTCTGAATCTCCCCATTTCCACATTAACTTGGAGCTGGAGAAAAGTTGCATGTGTTGAGATTCCTGAGAAATCCCAAAGCTGGCAGGTGGCCTTACCCTTGATTGTAGCAGGGTCCTGGAAGCAGTTTGCAGTGGCTCAGGAGAGGAGGAAAAGAGTTCTGTCATCTCTTTAGGAAAGAAGTTGTCTGATGCAGTTGTGACCACCAAAACCTACAATCAGGAACAATGACAAAGAAGGTTTGACTGTTGGGTGCTTGTCAAGAGATGAACGGTGGAAATGCTGAACTGCAGGACCTGGTCTGAAATGATTGTTATCATCTAAACCAAAAGTGAAAACTGTTATAAATTATTGACATTTTCAGCACCTGACTATATGGAACATGACCAATTGAGTATTATTTTGATACTGAAAGCAGACTTAGTGAAGCTACTGAACTGTGCTGGTTGGGCTGGAGTAGAGTTAATTGGTTTTTTTTTTCCTAGTAGCTGGTATGGGCGTAGTTTGGGATTTGAGCTGAGACAGTGTTGATAACACAGGGATGTTTTCACTGTTGCTGAGCAGTGTTTACACAGCATCAAGGCCTTTTCTGCATCTCACCCCACCCACCAGCGAGGAGTTGGGAGAGGGGACACGGGCAGGACAGCTGACCCCAACTGACCCAAGGAATATCTCATTCCATATGGCATCATGGTCAGCACATAAAGCTGGAGGAAGAAGGGAGTGGGGGATGTCAGGAGTGATGGTGTTTGTCATTCCAAGACACTGTTCCATGGGATGGAGGCCTGCTTTCCTGGAGATGGCTGAACACCTGCCTGCAGGTGGCAAGTGGGGAATAGATTCCTTATTTTGCTTTGTTTGTTTGCAGAGTTTTTCCCTTTACCTATTAAATGAATGTGTTTATGTTAACCTGTGAGTTTTCTCCCTTTCCGGATTCCCTCTCCCATGCCACTGTGGGGGAGTGAGTGAGCAGCTGTGTGGGGCTGAGTTGCCAGCTGGGGTTAAACCATGACAGTCCTTTTTGGTGCCTAACATGGAGCTCGAAGGATTTGAGATAACAGCATTGTTTCAGATTGACTGGAATGTGCGGGATGGGATTTATAGCTGTTGGTGCTGTTGAGCTGTCAGGCTCCTGTGCTTGCCATGGGGCTCACTCTCTCTATATTGCAGGGCTCATTAGGGGCTTCATTTTGATTTTGCTGCTAGCTGTAGTGCTTCTCCTCTTCCTGGGCTGTGCCTGGGGACACTTTGATGACAGCCCTGGTGACACACCTGGGCTGGCAGGTGGCCAGGGCATCACTGCTGTTTCTGTGCTGCTGGAACTCCAGTGCAAGCTCGAGTCGAGGGAACTGTGACCTGTGGATGAGCCCACAAGGGAGCAGGACACCCCCAGGCATCAGCGGCTGGGAATAAGCCCGTGGTAGAGCAGGAACCTCTCAGAGCATCTGTGGCCGTGGATATGTCCGTGCCCAGGAAGGGATGGCGGCCCAAGGATAAGCCTGAAGCCTCTGTGGCTGTGGGTAAGGCCACGCTCAGCAGGTACCCCTTGAAACATCAGTGCCTGTGCATGGGGTTGTGCTGGAGCACCTCAGAGCCAGGGCCATGGATAAACCCCTGGCAGAGCAGTTTACAGCCTTGGAGAGACTGCATCTGTGGGTAAGGCCACATCCACTTCTTTAGTGTGGATGGAAAACTTCATTCCCTATTGTTTGTATAAAATCATGTTTGTAAAAATTGAAGATATAAATTCTTTCGGGACAAATAAAAAAAATACTGCTAATTTTCCTTCAGCTATTTCTTTTCTTGTTACATGGTTATCTTTCGGAATAACTAAAGGATACAAAAGGAGCTCTTCAAAAAGTTTGATTTCAAGAGCTCCTTGAAATTCTGTTTTCCAAGGTGAAACAAATGAAAAGAAAGAGGGATCATAGTATGAACTATGCAGCTTGTAACAAGCTCGGTAGTTATGTCCAAGCTAAAACACTTTTTAAAAAATGATTGTACATAAATATACTGTTAGTTTTTAGAGTAAGTAGAAAAGTGTGTAAATTGATGCAGCTGAACGCACTGATCTTCATGGCAAGGTTGGATGAGTTGTGTAGGCAAGTGTGTGTTTTGGTTTTGTTGCAGTCATCCTGGAGAGGATGGTCTGGGCAGGAGAAGAAGGGTCTCTGCAAACCTAGAAAACAAATGTATCGTGTAGCTGGGCTTTGTTTCAGAGCTAGATCAACACACATCCTTTTCTTATGTAGCCTTGGAATTTGCACTGCCACTTTGCTGTTAATGCCAAGGTTATTTAAATATTGCAAGATAATCTGGACTCTTAAATCATGGTAGCCTTGCACAGCACAGTGTGGTCCCTTCTGTTCCCTGAGAAATCTTGGATGTTTCATGGAAGAAATTACCCCTTCCAGACCAATAAAAAAACCATTTTATTCTGTAAGCTTCGTATTAACATAAGCACTGTGTAAGCACTGCTCCAAGCAGTGTCCCACTAATGTCACCCAATGTGAAGGACCAACAGCTTGCTCATCTTCATGCCTGGGTTGCTTTGTTGCATGCATGGCAGTGCTGTTAAATTTGTTTCTTCCGGAATTAAAAAAAAAAAAAGTTAAAAATCGGAGGATTGTTGAGGGTGTGTATTGGATTAACTTTTGTCCTGATATTTCCTACTTATTGCTACTCTGTTATTACCGCAGGCCTGGTTCCTACGGTATATCACCGTGTCCCGCAGCTATAGGGAGGAGGAGAAGATCCAGCAGGCA